>NC_039359.1:26254465-26568613 GCF_003573695.1 Papaver somniferum | reverse complement strand
AGTGTTGAGACATGCAAATTACTCAACACCAACTATTGTGTTGCCAGGCACAGTGCCTCAACACATCCTTCCTCTTAGTGTTGAGACGTGCAAATTCCTCAACACTCACTATTGTGTTGTCAGGCATATTTCCTGAACACGATTTCCTCTTAGTGTTGAGACGTGCAAATTCATCAACGCTCACTACTGTGTTGCCAGGCATACTTCTTCAACACATCCTTCCTCTTGGTGTTGAGACGTTCAAATTCCTCAACACTCATTACTGTGTTGCCAGGCATACTGCCTCAACACATCCTTCCTCTTAGTGTTGAGACATGCAATTACTCAACACTCACTACTGTGTTTCCAGGCATACTGCTTCAACACATCCTTCCTCTTAGTGGTGAGACGTTCAAATTCCTCAACACTCACTACTGTATTTCCAGGTATACTGCCTCAACACGTTTTCCTCTTAGTGTTGAGACGTTCAAATTCCTCAACACTCACTACTGTGTTTCCAGGCATACTGCCTCAACATATCCTTCCTCTTAGTGTTGAGACGTGCAAATCTCAACACTCACTACTGTATTTCCAGGTATACTGCCTCAACACGTTTTCCTCTTAGTGTTGAGACGTTCAAATTCCTCAACACTCACTACTGTGTTTCCAGGCATACTGCCTCAACATATCCTTCCTCTTAGTGTTGAGACGTGCAAATTTCTCAACACTCACTACTGTGTTGCCAGGCATACTGCCTTAACACATCCTTACTCTTAATGTTGAGACGTGCAAATTCCTCAACGCTCACTACTGCATTGCCAGGCATACTGACCTTTTAGTGTTGAGACGTGCAAATTCCTCAACACTCACTATTGTGTTTTCAGGCATACTGCCTCAACACGTTTTCCTCTTAGTGTTGTGACGTTCAAATTCCTCAACACTCACTACTGTGTTGCCAGGCATACTGCAACACATCCTTCCTCTTAGTGTTCAGACGTGCAAATTCTTCAACAAGATTTCCTCTTAGTGTTGAGACTTACAAATTCCTCAACACTTACTACTGTGTTGCCAGGCATACTGCCTCAACACATCATTCCTCTTAGTGTTGAGACGTGCAAATTCCTCAACACTCACTATTGTGTTGTTAGGCATACTGCCTCAACACGATTTACTCTTAGTGTTGAGACATGCAAATTACTCAACACCAACTATTGTGTTGCCAGGCACATTGCCTCAACACATCCTTCCTCTTAGTGTTGAGACGTGCAAATTCCTCAACACTCACTATTGTGTTGTCAGGCATATTGCCTGAACACGATTTCCTCTTAGTGTTGAGACGTGCAAATTCATCAACGCTCACTACTGTGTTGCCATGCATACTTCTTCAACACATCCTTCCTCTTGGTGTTGAGACGTTCAAATTCCTCAACACTCATTACTGTGTTGCCAGGCATACTGCCTCAACACATCCTTCCTCTTAGTGTTGAGACATGCAATTCCTCAACACTCACTACTGTGTTTCCAGGCATATTGCTTCAACACATCCTTCCTCTTAGTGGTGAGACGTTCAAATTCCTCAACACTCACTACTGTATTTCCAGGTATACTGCCTCAACACATCCTTCATCTTAGTGTTGAGATGTGCAAATTCCTCAACACTCACTACTGTGTCGCCAGGCATACTGCTTCAACACATCCTTCCTATTAATGTTGAGACGTTCAACTTCCTCAAAACTCACTACTGTGTTTCCAGGCATACTACCTCAACACATCCTTCTTCTTAGTGTTAAGACGTGTCAAATTCCTCAACACTCACTACTGTGTTGCCAGGCATACTGCGTCAACACATCCTTCCTCTTAGTGTTGAGACGTGCAAATTCCTCAACACTCACTATTGTGTTGTCAGGCATACTACCTCAACATGATTTCCTCTTAGTGCTGAGACGTGCAAATTTCTCAACACTCACTACTGTGTTTCCAGGCATACTCACTACTCCAAAATCCCTGATTTACCACGTTTATAGACGTGGCTAAAAATTTCATCACCGCTTAATTTTTGGCAATATTCATATACGTTTCTTTAATTAATTAAAGCAACGGTAAGGCTAATTATAGTAACAATTATATCCGTTGCAGAATTTATAATGTCTAATTAAAAAAAACAAGATTACAAAATCTATATTTGTATTTCTCAAAATCCTGTATTACAATACCCTCTTAGAACATTCTAGATAGATAGTTCGAACATAGATGCAAAGAAAAACTAGTTTATACATATTGAAGGAATTTCAATATATGTAACAAGGTTTGAAGCATGCACAGGACAGTACTATAGTCCCTTGAAGTTGATACAAAATTTCAACAGTTTATGGATATAAAATCTAAAAGAACTCAACAAAGTAATTACTTGGATTGCATTGGTTGTCTGGTGGTGAAGTTCATTATATAATGCTCTCCCAAAACAAACCACCTTTGCTCGACTTCAAGAACATGTTTACTGCATTCAATTCAAAAACAAAAAAGAAGTTGAAAAAGCGGGGGTCTGACAACCACACCCAATATTTCGCTTAGCCATCTGTATGGACAAACTCCAATATACTTTTATGAGAATCAACTAGACAGTTAGACTCAATCAATGAAAAGTATATCAAAGAGTTTATATCTCAATCTCTCGATTTGATCTTTACTCAAGCAAATAGAAATCTGTGAGTCTTCATCAAAGAGAGATAACTTGGATGGTACCAAAGACCAATATCCAAGTGTCAATCAATTTAAATCAACAACCAAAAGGTCGGATATTCTAATTGATTGAACAACGCACAACCTGTATTATTTCAATTATATAAACAAATATAATGCGAAATAGAAATAACACAGACACCAGAATTTTGTTAACGAGGAAACCGCAAATGCAGAAAAACCCCGGGACCTAGTCCAGATTTAACATACACTGTATTAAGCCGCTACAGACACTATCCTACTCCAAAATAACTTCGGTCTGGACTGTAGTTGAGCCCCAATCAATATCACAGTGATCCAAGTTACAGTTATGCTCCCACGCCTCTGATCCCAGCAGGATACTGCGCACTTGATTCCCTTAGTTGATTTCACCCACAACTAAGAGTTGTTATGACCCAAAGTCGAAGACTTTAATAAATAAATCTGTATCACACAGAAAAGTTTACTGTAATAGATAAATCCGTCTCCAACGAATATACCTACGAGTTTTGTTTCGTCTTTTGATAAATCAAGGTGAATAAGAACCAATAATAATACCAAACTTATATTCCCGAAGAACAGCTTAGTATTATCAATTACCTCACAATAATCTTAATCGACGCAGCGAAAAAATATATTGTGGAATCACAAACGATGAGACGAAGATGTTTGTGACTTCTTTTCTATCTTGCCTATCGGAGATATAAAATCTCAAGCCAATTATTTCAATTGTACTCGTAGGATAGAAGATGCAAGATCAGATCACACAACTACAAGAAAAGTAGTATTGGTCTGGCTTCACAATCCCAATGAAGTCTTTAAGTCGTTAACCTGGTTTAGAAGAAGAAACCAAAGGTTAAAGGAGAATCGACTCTCGCTTAGCACAACTAGTATCACACAGAATGTGTGGGCATTAGGTTTCCCAGTTGCTAGAATTCTCCCTTATATACACTTTCAAATCAGGGTTTGCAATCAATGTTAGCTTAGTAACAAAGCATTCAATATTCACCGTTAGATGAAAACATGATTAGATTCAAGCTAATATTTCTCAACCGTTAGATCAAAAATTTAGCTTGTCACACACAAATGAAATGTCCAATTTTGGGTTTATGAACCGTACCCAAAGATTAACATTTGTTGGTTCAACAAGTCAACCAAATGGTTAGCCATATGATTACTCTCATATCAACCTTATTCTTCTTCACCATAACTAGTTCAAATGACTCAAATGAACTAGTAAAAGAGTTTTTCAATTGCAAGAAAATCTTATGTAACTACACAAGACACAATTGAAGCAAAATCGGTTTGATTCACTCGAATCGGTTCATGAACTTTATAGCCACGGTTTGCAAAAGCATTCCTTAGTTTATTTAAACATTAGTTCAAGAACAACCGACTTTAGATATAATCTTCTCAAGTTCGCGGACTGGGTTCGCGGACTTAAGCTCATGGAAGGAGTACACGAACTCCAGAAGAAAATCTCGGGCCAAGAAGTTCCGCAAGTTCGCGGACTTGGCTCACGCCACTTCCATTTCTCTTGATCAACAAAGTTCGCAAACTTTGGTTCAAGGAATAAGGACTTATACATATATGTGTTTCCACAACAATGCTTATATCCTACCAATGGTTATGTAATCTAAACTTTCATTTCAATCATTGAAACATTTTAGAGGACGGATATAACCGTTATTCACAGACCATTTTTCGTCAGAGCAATTTTCAAAGTGATTGAAACATAACATGACTTTCGTCACTAGGTAAAGAGGAATTCGGCTAAAGCGAAAGCTTACCAACACACATTTCGAGAAATAGATAGGCGAGATAAACTCGGCTCGAAATAGCAAATGTGTATAATGAAAGTCTATATATCAAAACGACTTTTGTCTCAAGAGTAGGAGATAGAGTAAATGGACTTTTGAGTGACAGATAAGTTCAAGTCTCCACATACCTTTTAGTCGATGAAGATCCACCAGTTCCTTGAGTAGTCCTTCGTCTTGTATGATGATTTCCATGGAGTCTTGAGCTCAACTACACTTTCTATCCTAGTCCGAGACCTTTAGCTATGTAGGCTAGAAATCAAGACTTATAGTTTTGATCACTAACATTGACAAACATGCTTGAGATAGCAATGCATGCGAGTTCGACCGAGCAATGCTTTAACAATCTCCCTCTTTGTCAATTTTACTGGCAAAACTATTAATACATATGGAATACAAAAAAAAAAATTAACTTTTGTAGCTCCTATTCCACATGCCTAATCTTCAACATTACTCGAAATCTTCGTCACTTCCAAGTACTCCAATGATCCCAAAGGTTGTAAGTTTAGCATCATCGTTGTTGAAAATCCGTAGTTATAACAACAAGAAAACAATAGCTCTCAATCATTGTTATACAGTGTCATAGTATCATTATACATCATCAAAGTTCAATTGTATCACAACTTCAACAACAATACTATGGTGATATGTATCACTCCCCCTTAGTCAATACTCCATCTCACATGGAAACCACTCCCCCTTACATAATGATCCGAAAACCATATGTATTTGTAGTGTGAACTACATATTAATTCCCCCACTTTTTGTCAATAAAATTGGCAAAGGTAGAAGAACTGGATCCTAATGAAATTTCCGAAAGAGACATTTCATGACCAAAAGAAAGCAAAAATATCAACTTGTTCTTTAGATGCAATCATAAAGCCGAAGCTAAATGCATTCATCAAGGAGTTTATAAAGATACAAGATAACCTCTATAATATTCCACAGCCGCACTCCCCACAAAGATTTGGCAATTAAGCGCAAGTTCAAAAAATAACTCTTCCCCATAAAATGTCATTCCCAAGGGAACAACAAAAGCGACCTTAATTTCGAAAGAGAAAAGAAGGATTTCTTTGGACATAACAAATCACATACAAGTATGAATTTGAATCCAAAGTATTAAATTAACCACAAGAAGTTCATGATTAATTTAACCGAAAATGCTCAACACAAGTAAACTTATGGAGACTTAAGAGCGCTCAATTAGATCAATCACAAGTAAACCCATAATTAATATAATCGAAATACACAATCAAACTAATCACAAAGTAATCAATTTAATTGGTCACTCACGTAAGAGAGTCTATGGAGCAATGACTAAGTTAATCATGAAAACAATCAACCCAGTCATGAACGCTCAAACATAAGAAAACTTATGGAGTCATAACTAAATAACAAATCAAGATGATTAATTTAGTTGAAAATGCTCGACATAAAGTACCTTACGGAACAACAACATAGATAATAAAAAATAATCAACTTGGTTGTTTAATGCTCAACATAAGACACTTTACGGAGCCTCACAGTAATACCTAAAACATAGATCGGCGAAGATCAATTACTGCAGAATACACAAGGATTCATTCTATTTTCCATCACTATTTGCATAACGACATTTAATAGACATAATCCTTGCAAACAAAATATTGTAACCTATCTTCCATCAATAATTGACAATATAGGCTTAACTTTTGTAATTGTCAAAAGTCCATTCATTCTTTAATCAATACATGCATATCAATTGATGAACAACTTTACTTTTGACAAGATATGGGACAATCAATTTCACGGACACAAACACACATATCCCATAATAATATTGCAATATATAAACCATAAAGATTAATACTGCAAAAATCATCTTCCAAACAAGTTTAGAATTTAAACCAATAAATCTAAAAACATGAAGATGAAAAACATTGTACATAGCTATGGGTAATCACAATAAAGGCTATTCCAAACTCTAGTTATTCTTCTAATAAAAACAAGAACATAGAATTCTCATCCTAAGACTTACTAATCGTTGTAGATCTTTCTCAGAGCCTCTACAGAGAATTCCTTCTCATTATTGAAAAACCCATTGATTATGGGATCGTTCAATTCCTCCAAATCTTCAGAAATATCAGTCAACTCACTAAGTTATCTTTTTAGCTCACACAAGGTGTTCTTGGTTAGAGACAACATTTGTTGATAGTGAGCTATCTCTTCTAAAGATGAAACAATTTGAGATTTTAAATTGTTTCTTTTGTTGATGAAATCTTTCACCAAACCCCTAAAGTTATCATCATGATGATAAAAAGACAAAAGGTAGTTAGAGGAAGAACCTTCTCCACAATTTGTAGTCTTCACTTTCTTTACCCTTGAGGAAGAGATTCCTTTACACAGATACACGTTGATTGCTTCGACTGTATCTCTGCTCGTGATGCTTCTAGTTACAGGAGCCATGAAACTGTGTCTTTTTAGGGAAAAAAGAAAGGAGTCTACAAATGAAATAAATAGACTTGTGAACGTCTAAACCCTATAAGAATAAGTCTTCTATTGTTTAAAGATTCAATATCTATATTTTTAGGAGAATATATATTTTTTAACAAAAATAAATACAATACTTGAGCCACAAAGATGCAAGGCCTCATTTTCTCAAGTTAAACATGAGGATGTGAACGTCTCTGGGACTAGACAGAGATGTTGCGAGCTAAACGCTCCCCTTGTTTATCACATAATGATTTACCAAGGTTTGTTGTATAAACAGGTTTCCTACCTCTTCTGATTCTGGAAGCATTGGTTTTATGAGACCTATGTTGATTATCCAGATTCATCTTTTGCAGGCTGGACATTATTTTTTGGTTCCTCTTGAACCTCCAACACGAGCTTTGAACATGATTCGCATTTCCACAAAACGAACAAATCGAGGATCCTTTGTCTTGTTAAAGTTACTTTTGTTTATCACAACTGTCAACCTTTAATTTCCCATGATTTCGAAACAGGGTTGACAATACTTGCAGTCTTGATTTTAAATCCTAAACCAGTTGTGTTTCCAAAGGATTTATGACCAAATAACATTGCTGAGATTTTGTCAGAACTTCCAGAAAATCGTTGTAGATCATCTTTGAGAGTATTAATCTCTTTTTCCTTTAGAACAATGGTTCTTATGAGTTTATCATTGAGACAGTCTATCTCAAGATCTTTCACCTGGATTAATGATTCTAATTTCTTCAATGAAGCTTTTAATTGAAGATTTTCTTGAAGAACCTCCATTTTCAAGAAATCTTTGTGTCAGACTCAATTTCTGAATTAAACTTTGAGTATGTAGATGTTTCTGCTGCAAGAGTTGCGGGTTCATCACATTCATCAGACGTATTCACAACGTTGACACTTAAGGATTTTTATTTCACAGAATCATTAGCAACAAGAGATGAAAAAAAATCCTTGATCCTTTCTGTTATCAATGGTTTATCGAACCAGTCACCATATGAACAACATTCATCAGCCCAAGACAAGTTAGAGGATTCGCTTGTCTCGGAAACAACATTGAATGCAAAGGTCTGAACATAATTTGGATCAAGAATTTTTACCTTTTCAAGAGAGATATTTTTGAAAAGGGTGTTGAGGTTATTTCCTCCATCGATGAAGTGCTTCTTAGAAACGTATCTATTGTCTTTAAATACAGTTTCTAAGATATCCCAGGCATCTTTAGACTTAGTGCAGGTAGACACATAGTGCTGAAGATTTGGGGTAATGGAATGTATGATCGCATTTAAACCGTCGGAGTTTTGCTTTGCAGCAAGTATCTCAGCAGGATTGTATTCATCAGTTGGTTTGGGAACGTTTACATCTCCAACTGCCACAATGGGAAGATCATAGCCATTAACAACATATACCCATGATTGAAAATCACGCGCTTGAAGAAAAGCTCGCATAGCAATTTTCCACTATAAGTAATTTGAGCCATCGAAGACTGGTGGTACGTTAGTTGAGATAGCACCTCTGTCCATAGAGTCAGATCGCTACAAACACAGACTTATAAGGTCTTGAATGTGTTTGCCTGCTCTGATACCAATTGAAAAGGCGGGGGTCTAACAACCACACCCAATATTTCTCTTAGCAATCTGTATGGACAAACTCCAATATACTTTTATGAGAATCAACTAGACAGTTAGACTCAATCAATGAAAAGTATATCAAAGAGTTTATATCTCAATCTCTCGATTTGATCTTTACTCAAGCAAATAGAAATCTGTGAGTCTTCATCAAAGAGAGATAACTTGGATGGTACCAAAGACCAATATCCAAGTGTCAATCAATTTAAATCAACAACCAAAAGGTCGGATATTCTAATTGATTGAACAACGCACAACCTGTATTATTTCAATTATATAAACAAATATAATGCGAAATAGAAATAACACAGACACCAGAATTTTGTTAACGAGGAAACCGCAAATGCAGAAAAACCCCGGGACCTAGTCCAGAATGAACATACACTATATTAAGCCGCTACAGACACTATCCTACTCCAAATTAACTTCGGTCTGGACTGTAGTTGAACCCCAATCAATCTCATACTGATCCAAGTTACAGTTATGCTCCCACGCCTCTGATCCCAGCAGGATACTGCGTACTTGATTCCCTTAGCTGATCTCACCCACAACTAAGAGTTGTTATGACCCAAAGTCGAAGACTTTAATAAATAAATCTGTATCACACAGAAAAGTTTACGGTAATAGATAAATCCGTCTCCCATGAATATACCTACGAGTTTTGTTCCGTTTTTTGATAAATCAAGGTGAACATGAACCAATAAATAATACCAAACTTATACTCCCTAAGAACAACTTAGTATTATCAATCACCTCACAATAATCTTAATCGACGCAGCGAAAAAAGATATTATGGAATCACAAACGATGAGACGAAGATGTTTGTGACTTCTTTTCTATCTTGCCTATCGGAGATATAAATCTCAAGCCAATTATTTCAATTGTACTCGTACGATAGAAGATGCAAGATCAGATCACACAACTACAAGAAAAGTAGTATCGGTCTGGCTTCACAATCCCAATGAAGTCTTTAAGTCGTTAACCTGGTTTAGAAGAAGAAACCAAAGGTTAAAGGAGAATCGACTCTAGCTTAGCACAACTAGTATCACACAGAATGTGTGGGGATTAGGTTTCCCAGTTGCTAGAATTCTCCCTTATATACACTTTCAAATTAGAGTTTGAAATCAATGTTAGCTTAGTAACAAAGCATTCAATATTCACCGTTAGATGAAAACCTGATTAGATTCAAGCTAATATTTCTCAACCGTTAGATCGAAAATTTAGCTTGTCACACACAAATGAAATGTCCAATTTTGGGTTTATGAACCATACCCAAAGATTAACATTTGTTGGTTCAACAAGTCAACCAAATGGTTATCCATATGATTACTCTCATATCAACCTTATTCTTCTTCACCATAACTAGTTCAAATGACTCAAATGAACTAGTTAGAGAGTTGTTCAATTGCAAGGAAATCTTATGTAACTACAAAAGACACAATTGAAGCAAAATCGGTTTGATTCACTCGAATCGTTTCATGAACTTTATAGCCACGGTTTGCAAAAGTATTCCTTAGTTTATTTAAACATTAGTTCAAGAACAACCGATTTTAGATATAACCTGCTCAAGTTCGCGGACTGGGTTCGCGGACTTAAGCTCATGGAAGGGGTACACGAACTCATGCAGAAAATCTCGGGCCGAGAAGTTCCGCAAGTTCGCGGACGTGGCTCACGCCACTTCCATTTCTCTTGATCAACAAAGTTCGCAAACTTTGGTTCAAGGAATAAGGACTTATACATATATGTGTTTCCACAATAATGCTTATATCCTACTAATGGTTATGTAACCTAAAATCTCATTTCAATCATTGAAACATTCTCAGAGGACGGATATAACCGTTATTCACAGACCATTTTTCGTCAGAGCAATTTTCAAAGTGATAGAAACATAACATGACTTTCGTCACTAGGTACAGATGAATTTGGCTAAAGCGAAAGCTTACCAACACACATTTCGAGAAATAGATAGGCGAGATAAACTCGGCTCTAAATAGAAAATGTGTATAATGAAAGTCTATATATCATAACGAATTTTGTCTCAAGAGTAGGAGATAGAGTAAATGGACTTTTGAGTGACAGATAAGTTCAAGTCTCCACATACCTTTTAGTCGATGAAGATCCACCAGTTCCTTGAGTAGTCCTTCGTCTTGTATGATGATTGCCATGGAGTCTTGAGCTCAAATACACTTTCTATCCTAGTCCGAGACCTTTAGCTATGTAGGCTAGAAATCAAGACTTATAGGTTTGATCACTAACATTGACAAACATGCTTGAGATAGCAACACATGCGAGTTCGACCGAGCAATGCTCTAACAGGAGTTAGACCCTTTTGATAATATAAACTGACAAAAGCCATCGATGAAATGAAACAACTAAGTGAAATTGCACATTTAATCGATCAATTGACACGACAAGAACAACATTCTTGGTTTAGTTTCATGAATCTTAGTCGATTAGTTTGTCTATTTATCAAAAATCAAAATAATTCTTACAGGGGTTAAAAACAAATTCATCAAAAAAGAATAGTAGGAGTGGATAACAAACCATTAGCTCCATGCCAGATGTCATGCCCATCTTCTCTGCTTTCACATTTAGCTTGCACACTTGAAAAAATTGTCACATGTAAACACATAGACAACAAAAAATGGATTTCAAAGTATTAAATGATCAGACGCAAAATCTATAGTAAAAAATTTAGAATCGGGAGTATAAATATTTCTTTTTACCTCATCTTATTCCGTTTAAACCCAGAAAACTGGGAAAGGTTGCTCTTGAATGCCTGGAAATATTGGATGAAAATTCAACATTATATATATTTGATGTATTTCAAACCTATAATCGAACAAATCTCAAACGCAAAACAAAAGAAGTAGCAAACTAGATAAGAACCTATATGCATGCCCAAAGTCGTGTTAAAAGATATTTATGATGGATAATAATAGTAGTCGTTGGTACCTAAAAATCAAAACATGCAATCATTTTTTATATGAAAGTGCATACAGTTCTGCACAAACTGATGTGGGGTCGTAGTTATAGCCCTAACTGCTGCTATAGTAACTGAAAAGAGGAAAAAAAAAGTATCCAGTTAGCACACTAAGGAGCACATCTCACAATAAAGAATACTGACCTTAAGAAATTAGATATAAGCTGGCGTACCAGTCTGAGGAACATCAGCCATAACATGACGACGTCCATAAGACAACACCGTATAGATGGCAGATACACAACCTATTGGGGTCTGTATCTGAAAAAGTACAAGTAGTGCATAAATGGTTAAAGAAAGGATTTTATAAAGAAACGTTTCAAAATGATCGATAGGATTTCAACATTAACTTATATTCTGGATTTTGTTTTTCTTTGGAAAGTTCACAAAATGTTTCGACGAAACATTCCACCGAAGAGGACTCCACCACCGTCTCTCAGAATGAAACAACAATATGTGCTACCTGCACACCACTAACGAGACGATTCAAGAACGCAATCACAAGAAAATCAGAGACCAATTATATACAAGTAAAATAAAAAGACAAAGAAAATCAAGGACAGAGATGAGCATTATCTCTTCAGTGTAGGAATGACACTTGCACATTCTTGTTGGTATCATGGACCTGGTGTCTGTTGGAAATTGTACCCATCGATCCCTTTTATCACAGTTGATAGGATATGAGTTATACAAGTGATAATACCAGAAGTACCCAGTAGTTCCCAGATAATCTCGATATACTCAACAATACTCCTTCAAAAACGTTCAGATCAGTTAAGCGAACTTAGTATCTCATGAACAGGTTCAAACACCAATTAACTTGAGCACATAAAGAGAAAGTTATGCACAATCATCATATAAGAAGTCAGATACCATTAACATTAACTCGAAAAGTGTTCTTAACAAAGATTTATCTTTCATGTAGTTGTGGTCTCTTTTCCTCCGCAAAAGAATCTACTGCAAAGTGAAGTATTATCTGCATAGATCATTATAAGTTTAGACTGACATGTACACCTGACAATAACAAGGTAATTAACTATGTAGTATCATGTAGAAAATCAAATAGGAAATTGAGTTAAGCAAAGTACTGGAACAAATAACAAACATGTTAGTGGGAAGTAGTGTTCTTTATGTTGGTGCTGGTAACACCATGCAACTACAGTCAATGTCTTGGACAAACAGCCTCAGAATTGGAATGGTCTTTATGAGATGTCAAATGAATGGCTTAATCTCGACTGAACTTTTTGAAGCTCAACTAGTGCAGTTGATTTATATCATGAGAAGTAGAGTTTTATAACCGACCTTTATGATATAAGCTGGCGTACCAGGTTGAGGAACATTAGTCGTAACATGACCACGTCGATGAGAAAACACTGTATATATGGAAGATACACAACCTATTGGGGTCTGTATCTGAAAAAGTACAACAAGTAGCGCAAAAATGGTTAAAGAAAGGATTATATAAAGAAACGGTTCAAAATGATCGATCGGATTTCAACAATTTTGTTTTTCTTTGGGAAGTTCATAAAATAACTAACAGTTACCTCAACATAGTATACAGGTTCCATAAGACGTGGAATATCCATGAGGAAAGCTGAATATGTAACCCGTCGAGCAGTTGGACTAATCTGACCAGTACCTCGATGTATGGGTTCAGGAGCAATCTTAGCATCAACAATCTTGAACTTCATATTTCTGATAGGTTCGTCACAGAGAGGTCCCTCACGTGCTCCCCATTGGAACCTGTAGATAAAATCATCCAGATTAATATAATGAGAAATGAAAAAGGTTAGTCCTGAAGGAAACTTGGTGAAATTTATTTTATCCTTGAACTATGGAATTATTTACAGCATTCAACAAGTTTTATCAGCTCCACCGGAAGGCAATCATCTAAGAGCATGTTGGGTCCCTACAGAAATAATATTAATAAAAGTCAGAATATCTGAAAATAGCATAAATTTTGGATATAGATAGTAAACCTTACGGTCATATCCTCTTCATCATCTGGTGAATAATCTTCTCCCGGCACAATCTGTCCAGTCTGAATCTCACCACTGTAAACTTTACAGAGAACATCAACGAGATTGCAATCTGATTTAGAGTAGAGTTTGTTCACATTAACCATTAGAGGTCCAGATGGATCACAACTCTCCATTGAGTGAAAACCGATGAATCTCGAGGTTCACTATATATATGCTCTACTTTCCTTGCTGCAGCTTCTTTGGCAGAAGGGATGTGTTGAACTAGCATATCAGTAAAACCCCTGGCAGATCCAAAAACTGAGTTACAAAACAGTCTCAGCAAAGGCTTAACATACAAGATGACTCCCAAAAACTGAGTTACAAACCAGTCTCAGCAAAGGGCTTAACATACAAGATGACTCGATGTAGCAGCATATGCTTCTTCACTATCCTCGTTTCCCTCAACTCACCCATTATCATTACGAATCCAATCCTGTCCTGCCTGCAGATTTAGTAAAAGCCATTACATAGTTAACAACAAAAAAAAACACCTTTCCATAGTTTCAAATCTTAAACAAAGAACAATACCCACATAAAACATAAAATCAAAGTAAATACAGATTGTTCTCATTCAAGAAACCATAGAGATATCAAATAGGACCAAAGCTGAAATCAAATAAAACCCATGCTTTATGACTCCATCAAATACATCAAACAAAAGGAAAATTTGCAAAATCTTTACAGAATCAAGCAATAACAGCAAAATAAAATCAAGTAATGATAACCAAAAAAAAGTAAAAAAAAATTGGGTTTATACCTGGTGAAGTCTTCTTCTTGTACTTTCAGCTATATCGAATATGAGATGAGGGTTTTCTTCAATTTCGGGAGAATAACCAACTGTATCTAGGGTTACAAAAATTAGGGGATGTTAAAGGATTATGGTTCTAATTCTGAGATGGGTTTTGATTCAAAGATGCAGTTATGATTAGTTTTTGAAATCGATGGTGAGAGGTGTTTGCATATGAACAAGTAAACTAAAATTTGATGAGAGTTTGCTTTTGGTTTTAGGAACAAATAACTTAAATCTAGGGTTACAAAAGAGGGGTTTTCTTTTAGATCATATACATGGATTTTAATTTGGAGAAGAGGTTGGGATTAGTCTTTGATAGTGATAGCAAAGGTTGGATCTGTAGGATTTTCAGAGCTGGGTCGAAAAGGAAGAGAAGAAGCAGAACGAGTTTGTGGTGATACTCATTTCTAGTACTTCAGAGACAAATAAAAATAATAATATTAATTATAAAACTCTTCGAAAATAACGGAATTTAGCTTAACCGCAGGATTGCAACCTATATCAACGGTGTATGAATTATACGCAATTACTAAAAGTTAAATTATAAATAAAGCAACGGAATTCCTATTGTGCAACGTATATTTTTGTTGCTCCATATGCAAAAATTATATTCGTTGTTAATCGAAAAACCCCGGCGTTGCAAAAACCAGGATACGGTGTAGTGACTGTCTCAACACATCCTTCCTATCAGTGTTGAGACGTGCAAATTCCTCAACACGTTTTCCTATTAGTGTTGAGACGTTCAAATTCCTCAACACTCAATACTGTGTTGCCAGGAATACTGCCTAAACACATCCATCCTCTTAATGTTGAGACGTGCAAATTCCTCAACACTCACTATTGTGTTGCCAGGAATACTGCCTAAACACATCCTTCCTCTTAGTGTTGAGACGTGCAAATTCCTCAACACTCATTGCCGTGTTGCCAGGCATACTACCTCAACACATCCTTCCTCTTAGTGTTGAGACGTGCAAATTTCTCAACACTCACTACTGTGTTGCCAGGCATACTGGCCTCTTAGTGTTGAGACGTGCAAATTCCTCAACACTCATTATTGTGTTGTCAGGCATACTGCCTCAACACGTTTTCCTCTTAGTGTTGAGACGTTCAAATTCCTCAACACTCACTACTGTGTTTCCAGGCATACTGCCTCAACACATCCTTCCTCTTAGTGTTCAGACGTGCAAATTCCTCAACACGATTTCCTCTTAATGTTGAGACGTGCAAATTCCTCAACACTCACTACTGTGTTGCAGGCATACTGCCTCAACACATCATTTCTCTTAGTGTTGAGGCGTGAAAATTCCTCAACACTCACTATTGTCTTGTCAGGCATACTGCCTCAATACGATTTCCTCTTAGTGTTGAGACGTGCAAATTCCTCAACACCCACTATTGTGTTACCAGGCACACTGCCTAAACACATCCTTCCTCTTAGTGTTAAGCTGTGCAAATTCCCCAATACTCACTATTGTGTTTTCATGCATACTGCCTCAATACGATTTCCTCTTAGTGTTGAGACGTGCAAATTCCTCAACGCTCACTACTGTGTTGCCAGGCATACTGCTTCAACACATCCTTCCTCTTAGTGTTGAGACGTTCAAATTCCTCAACACTCACTACTGTGTTTCCAGGCATACTTCCTCAACACATCCTCCCTCTTAGTGTTGAGACGTGCAAATTCCTCAACACTCACTATTGTGTTGTCAGGCATACTGCATCAACACGATTTCCTTTTAGTGTTGAGACGTGCAAATTCCTCAACGCTCACTACTTTGTTGCCAGGCATACTGCTTCAACACATCCTTCCTCTTAGTGTTGAGACGTTCAAATTCCTCAACACTTATTACTGTGTTGCCAGGCATACTGCCTCAACACATCCTTCCTCTTAGTGTTGAGACGTGCAAATTCCTCAGCACTTACTAGTGTATTGGCAGGTGTAGATGGGGAAAAACGAGTTGCTGGTTTTTAAGGAATTGAGGAGACGACCGTGCGGAGGAAACTTCTTGAACCGAGTGAACTGTCTAACCTCACACAGATGCACTGCAAGAGGGAATGCTTTGAATTCGAGAGATCAATCTCTAAGACTCCGGCCTAAACCAAGACAATGGCCGATCCAGAGTCAATTCGGTCACAAGAGAGGATGGGTCGATCTGTAGGAGGGAAGTTGAGAAATGTGTGATATTAATGGTGATCGAAACTATAGGTGTGTTGTGTATTCTGCATGAAAAAATAAGATAAGTTCTGATTGATTGAATTTGCTCTATTGAGAGTAACTGTTCAGACGATGAGTTTTTGTTCCCTGAAAAATTGTTTGTTCGATGAAAGAGTGTCTTGTCGACGAAAAAATGTCTTGTTTTTCAATCATGATTCAGAAACTTATTTATATTGCTAGAATTGTAAACACCTTGATCCCATGAAGTGTGACAGTTGCTGGAGTCAAAGAGTGGGGAAGTGGAAATCGTGTTAAAACCAGTTGCTCATTATGCGGAGACTTGGTTGATTTTCCATCCACTACTTTGCTAACTCCTCCAACTGATTGCACGACTTGCTCACATTCTCATCGTGTGTATGAACACACGTGTCGTAGACATCTAGAGAAAAACCCTAGTTAATATCCCCCCATGTAACACGATTGATGTCTCGTGGTTTTAATTAGTCAGTTGCTGACTTGATGAGACGATGAGTCTTTGTATTGCTGAGTTGAAAAAATGTTCTGGGACTCATGAATTGAACGTGTCTGTTGAGACAGAGGTATAATTATCGAATAAATGTTGAGAGTTGAGGTCAACAAATATTGTTCACTTGATGAATTGTTGAATATTGATAGTTGAACCAATATTCCTTAGTCTGAGCAAATATTGCTCATTTGAGCGAATGTTGCTCGTCTGATGAATTATTGGTAACAGGACCAAATAAAATATTAATTTAAAATACTGGCAACTGAACCGAGTATTAAAATGTTGATCACGGGATCAATGTAAAATTATTAGTGTTTGAATCTGCTCAGAATTATGTTTTGCAGAGCTTTGGATTCGAAACCCTAATTTTGATCAATTTCTGATCAATTGATGATTTATTGAAAATCAACCACGGAGTGAAGGAGGGACCGACTACATGGGATGATGGATCGACCATGTAGCGCCCAAATGCTCGAGTGAGCTAATACCAAAGTCTCTTGAAGACCAGTTGGTGAAAAGATAATTAAATGCTGGTTTAATCATTCATTAAAATAATGTTCGTCTGAACCTTAGGTGATAAAACCTAATAAATTGTAAAGAGATGAAGGACCGATCAAGGGGTCATGAAACCGGCCCTGGTTGGTCACGGGACCGACTGACGATCGTTTTATGAAATTCCAAATTGTTTGGAAGAGTTTGAACCTAATGTGAACAAATTAGGTCAAATGATGAAAAAGTGTGGGACCGGCCTCTTGCAAGCCAAAGAACCAACCTTGGTCGGTCAAGTTAATATGCTCATGACACCAAAGTGATCGTGCCTCAGTCCTGAGAATTTTGATGTTTTCTGGCGTGCATTTGAGCATTCATTTGAGAAAATATGAAGAAATCAAGGTTTTTGCTCAAACTGAGGAAACTTCATATGATGAAGGAAATAATAATAATAAAATAAGGAATCATGAAGTGTAGGACCGGTTATGGCCAAGGCATGGCCGTCCGACCAATAAGCCCGGTCATATGGCATTTTTTCCTATTTTTATATTATTTTCATGATTTTAGGGAAATATCATGAAATTAAGGGATTTCATGGGATGAAGGAAATAATAATAATAAAATAATAATGAACGAAAGGTGTGGGACCGGCCATAACTAGGGAATGACCGGTCGGCTAGTGATCTCGGTCCCGCGACACCTTTCCTAGTTTTTATTATTTCCTTGATACGGAGGAAACACCATGAAACTGAGGATTTTCCTTAAAATGAAGGATATTTGTTCAAATGAAGGGATTTTCATGAGATGAAGGAAAAATAATAAAATATGATAAAATAAATAATTAGGCGTAGGACTGGCCACAGCATGACTGGCCGGACGGTGGGCCCAGTCCCCTAGTGCCTTAGCTTAATATTTTTTTATTATTATTTTTCTTCATATTTTGGGTAGGTTCATCGTTCCTTCATATTTTTGAATGCTCGTTCGTGCATTCAGGTGCTCGTTAGTGCATTATTGCTGAATATACTTGCACCATTTTGGTCGGGGCTTACTCGATAGCGGCTCAGATGCCCGTACGTTGAATATTTATCACTAACCCATGGAATTCTGCTGGGAACAACCATGAATTGAAGTAATGAAATATTATGAAGAACGTAGAATATTTTCTAAGGATTCAGTTAACGAATCTAATGATTTAGAAATAATTAATAGATGACTCTATACTAGCACCATCGTCTAGGAGCATTAATTATTCAAGAATTGAGCGATATGAGCTTGTTGAAGCGTCATATTTCTTTTATATAGTCAGGGAAAACATTGTTACATCCTGAAGATGTTATTGCTCTATACTAGTAGGCAAGCTGTCTAGGAGCCGTCCAATCGTTAAGATTCTATATGCATGTCTTTTATATAGTCAGGGAAAACATTGTTACATCCTGAAGACGTTATGCTCTATACTAGCAGGCGAGCTGTCTAGGAGCCGTCCAATAGTTCGATTCTATATAAAAGTGATTACTGAAATTGCTCAGTATTCATGAGATATGTCGTTGCCTCAGTTGAGAGACTGCATATTCATCTATGAGAGACAATAAACTCAGTGAGAGACTCTTGCGGCATGAGTTTTTATGCTTCAACGAGAGACATGAGCCTCAATACTCATCTGATTGCTGGATCAGAAATATGTACAATTATGGTTTTACGATTTTAGCCTTTGTCGAAAATCCACCATCTACATTAAGTCCCTTTCTTAGTGTAGGACAGTCATGTTCCTCAGTCAGCACTGGATGGTGACTTTTTTAGTTACAGACTAAATAAGTAATTAAACTTAGTCGTAAGATAGAATGTTACCGGATTTTCGATTGTATGAGCGAACCATGGCTTGAACGAAGATCCCAGTAGCATGACAGAGCATCGTCTAACAAACGTAAATTGGTGTAGCACCGTTCTTTTTTTTATTTCTTTTACAGAAGTTGATAACTTGTTCATGAGTTGTTCATGTTAAAATTATATATACATATGCATGTATAGACGTGAGTTTTGTAAAAACCCTTGTTTTAGGAACAAACGTTCGTTCGATCGTTAGTTTAAGAAACTAGCAATAATCGCTAATGTAGGAGAGATTTTTTTAAAAAATATGTGACATTTTAATAAACTCTCGTTTCGTAGGTGGATGCTTGTACGAGAGAAAAAGTTTTTTTTTGAATAGACGTGCGTCTGTTAGTAAAAATATTTGTCTATGAGCTTTCATGAAAAATTTATTTTCGATATGTAAGCTTTCAAAAATTTTTGAAAATATACTCTCGAGGGAGCAAAAATATATATACATATATGTTTTTCAAATTTACGTGAGTTTCACGTTAAAACGTATTTTTTTGTAAAATCAACGTTTTGATTAACGTTGAAAGTAGACAATTATACATGGTGAAATAATTTTTGTATGTGAGTTTTCACAATTGTAGAATGGATGTCTGTCCAATTTTTGAAAAACCGGTGGATGTTAAAATTCACGTGGGTTGTTCATGGTTTTATGAAAATCAAGTCATGATTTTGAATAATGAATCTTGCTCGTCTTTGCAGGGTTGAAGGAATGAGCAAGTTTTCGAATTCTGACGTTATAATCACTACAGCTAGTGAAATTGTAAATAGGTAAGAGTTGGATTGTTACCATTTTTTTACGCGTTTTTTATTTGTATATCCATGACTCCATGTCTTTCGCCTCAGATATTGGTGACTTCTGGTTACAACCACTCTTCTGGCTCTTCTAGGGAACGCTCTATGAAGTCAAAGATGAAGACTTCTGCAGATGCTCATGCCGAGGTGAATCAACCTTTCAGAGACACTGGAAGGCTGACACATTGTATGTCTCTCGATCATCTGGGAGTCGTCCGTGCTAAGATATATGCTTTATTGGTATTAGCATATGCGGAGGGAAAGCAGGGACGTCATGAAATATCACAGAAGAAAAGAGCTGAAGATGAAAAGCTCATATCTCATCAGCAGAAGCACCGTCGACTTCACCAAGTGAGATTATCGGCTGAATATGAAGTTCGGCTTCACGTTGATGGTGTAGCTCCTGATTCAGATTTTGATGAATGAAGAATTTCGTCATAATTCGTCATCAGAAAATTCAGAAGTTAGGTCTTCTAGCAAAAATATTGTAGAATCTTCGTCCGATGTTGGGATTTCGCTATCTACCCATGTTTCTTCATCCTCAAAAAATTTCCAAGTTTAGAAAAGAAGCGTTTCGGCTTTTGAGCACGTTTAATGGCCGAAATTGACGAAACAGTAAACTTCCAGGAGACTTTCAGAAAATTTTCAGCTGGCATGTAGTCCAATGTTTCAACCACATCTCTTTCCTCGTTTATCCAATGGTTGTGAATTTTGGATATGTTGTAGAGGACATCCATACGAAGAATATGATATATGACTCATCCCTAGATTCTTCACCAGTTTCTCCCAGCTAGCTGCTTTGTGCGGGACAGTGTAAAATCATCTCAGACGAGCTTGTTGTAAAATACTCTTGTTGTGTCTTTAGACCATTCGCTTATATATTGAACGGTTGGTGAAGGATTTTAATGACATTGATGCACTTGAGATCAGGACCCGTGATTGATACATGAGCATGGTGCTTGCAGTGCCATCTTGTTTCTGTCAGTCGTAGAAACATCACTTTTGAAACCTTGGTCACGGGACCTTAACTGAGGTTGCTCTCAAGAGGGGATGATGTAATGACCATGGTTGTGTGTCTTGGTTGTAGCATTCGTTTTATGATGAATGATTAGCGTAGGTGAACTTGGTGCCAGTCACGGTTCTTGGACTGTGAACTGATCGTCATGATCAGTGGACCGTCAGTCCCCAGTATTTTGTTAAATCTCTCCCTTTCTTTTTCCCTTCTTCTGGCAAGACCTAGATAGAGGACCCAGGTACAAAAAACTTGATGTAAACTCCTAGGTGGTCGAAGTAGGAGGTACCTTGATGAAGGACTTAGCGAAAAGACCTGGTGGACATCGATCGACTGTAGAGGTTATGAATCCCGTCTACGAATTTCTGCTTGCATGTTGTATGCTCTGGAGGCTATAGGAACCTCATACGTCGTCGGAGTTCGGTGGTTGATCCCAACTTTTGAAGCTAAGAGACCGAGTTATCATATGAGAAAAAAATCACCAATTTGGAGTTGTCTAGGTCATCCAAGGAAGCATGCACATTTGTAACTTGTAATCCCGTGCAAGTTTTCAGATTCCATGAACTTGAGTGTGGAGGCCATATCTTTCAGCTTGTATGTACGATTGATGGGAGCTTTTGGTATGTTGTAGAAGAGACATAGACGAACATCTTTAGTTGAGGAAGTATTGTCCCATTCCTCACTCATTGGTACGTTTTTGTAAACCCATGGGCTGAAGTATGTTGTATCTCATTTGTAGAGGTGATGAGAACATTTTGTAGAAGACTTGGGATTGTGCCCGCTTGTGCAAGCTTCGGAAAGACTTTCATGTGAACACATTTCATGTTTACACACCTTGATATGAATCATTAGTGTTTGGAGAAGTCCGATCCATCGAGTAACACTTCAGAGAACGGGTAGTTGATGAAGCTGGTCATGAGGATGTTTCCCCTGAGACCGTCGTTGATGCTGGATCACGATAGAATTTTCTCCAGAAATGCTTGTTGATGCCGATACTATGGTCGGAGTTTCTCCAGAGACCGAAAAGGCTAGATCCATGATTATCGACATAGTCTTTACTCCTTCATCTAGTGAGCCTTTACATTCACGAACTAATTGATGAGTTGAGCGTCCTTAAGATAAGGCTGTAGGGTTTAACAAAAATTCTACCAAACCTTTACTGTGAAGTGCCTTGTCAGGGAATCGATGTTGTTGCGGTAGATAACAGCGGCAGTTTCCATTATGGATGTGATCGGTGAAGAGAGGAAATTCTTCAGTCGTGCAGGCGCTTGTGATGTAGAGAGACCCGTCGATGAAGTTTGATGGAATCACATCAGGTTGCAATAACTTGTTATGTGGATAACATTTATTGAAATAAATTGATTTCTCCAATAAGATCAAGTCCTCGGTGTATGTTGAAGGAGTATGTGCCATCCATGGATGAATGATGTTGCATCTGCTTCAGAAGTCTTATCATGGGATAAATTCAGTTACACTTTGATCGTGCTGGTGTTGAATCAGTGTGTCATCGTCGAGATATTTGTGCTGAAGCTAGAGGCGCCATTATAGAAGGTGTACTCTTTGATTGGGAGTACAATTTGAAGGCTTCTTAGATGCTTGAGCGTTGAAGCGTCATGTCCCTTAAGATCTTAGGTTTGATCATCTCGGCCTTGAGTATCTTCTGTTGATTCATCACTCCTTTCGTTGCAGTAGTGGGATTCAATACTTGTGCAGACATCAGAGCTTTCTGATTTTGTGGCACACATGAACACTCCTACAAGGCTACGTCCAAAGTGTTTTTTGCCAGGCTTGGAAATCATCTCAGTAATGAATGTCTCAGTGTTCGATTCGGAGAAATGTCAGATTCAACCACTTGGTAAAATACTAATGCGGCGAAGCTACCATTCGTCTTGCAATAACAGAGTTTATAGCATATTAAGTCCCCATGCTAGGATAACATGTGAGGAAATAAATTACATAGACATGGGAGGAATGAGACTTGCCTGAGTGCGAAATCTCTTGATGAATGTCTATGCATCTTTGCAGGTTCTTGCTTCAACCTCGTCAAAGTTCCAAATTCCTCCAAGTGCTCTGATGACGGAATACCCGCCAAATCTTTTGGATCAGAACTTTCTTCATTGGAGAGATGTGCAACCAAAGATGCTTTGTCAGTAGCCATCTTTTCAGCATGAATCCACGCTCGTCTGAAGAACATGTCATATCCTGGATCTTCCTGATTATGTGAAACTTGGTTTCTGCCTAGGTTGAACTTATGTTGATATAACCATAAGTATTTCCGAGCGTTCCTTCAAGTTATCTGATTGAGATAGATCACAAGTAGCTTCTTGTAAAGTAATGCTTGCGTCTCCGAGGGTTTTCAGTGAAATGATGTTGATAGTGGTGTCAGCATCGATCAGCATTCTTCCGAATTCATTTCCTCTGATATGGTCTGTGGTAAGTAGTCCTCAATCGTGCATCTCCGTGTCTGTGGATGAAGGTTCAAGGAATATTTCCAGGATAGATGTCTGACACAATGTAATTCGGTGTTGTGAACATGTCTTTCCTTTGTGCCTTAGACATCTAGAGCAATTTCACAGATATGCTCGATCAACGATTGAACTACTTCTTTGACTGGTTGTTCAGAGTGTAAAGGTTCTGACTGGAGGGGATTCTTGTGTACTCCTTCAGTCCCCAGTTGAAGCTAGGGATCAGCCTTCTCTTTGAATATGTGCTTCAAAATATTGCAGTTACTTGTTGGATGATCGATGAACCTATGAAGGAGACAGTACATGAGATTCTCCATTTCTTCTTCAGTTGGCTCTCTCATAATGAACGACAATTTGATTGCACCATCTTGAACCCAGACTTCCAGTAACTCGATCACTCCTTCATGAGAAGAGAGAAGTTTGAGTATGTCAGACAATTTCCCGTTCGTTGATGCCGGGTCGAGGTTTGTGCATTTCAGGATTGGTTATCTTTTCATTGTGTCTTCAGAGGAGCCTGGGATGTTGGAGAAGCGTTCTGATGCTGTGTCTCGGTTTTCCTTTCAGCAACAACGCTTGTTGAAGGCTGGAGATTGTACTGATTATTGACTAGGCTGTAGGATCAGAATCTCGCACAAAAGAATATGCTTGCAAAATTATTAACAACACATCGCGAAGACATCGCAGGATGATTTCAGAAACGACATAACAGATGACATCAACTTAAACATGAGAAAAGTGTGATGATCTTGCGAAAATAAGAAATGTTGCGAATGTTACATTTGTAAGCTTGCGAAAATACCGCAAGCCAGATCCGAAGTTAGGGAAAATGTTAGCTGTACATTAGCTGTCATCCACTATATAAACACCTATATAAAGAGAAAGGAAAGAGAGAGAAAGGGAGAGATAATCAGAAAGATAGACACACTTTAGGAGAGGATACATTCTGTAGAGAGAGAAAGTAGAATTGGTTGTATTATTATTATCTCCTTCTTCTTCCTCCTTCAAGAACCTAGAGCTTCGAATACTCATTAATGGAGTCTCCATGTAATCAAGATGTAATTACAAATAATCATAGTAAAACCTAACCTCGTGGATGTAGATCAAATTGATCGAACCACGTAAACCTTGTGTCTCTTTACAATTATAGCATTCTTATCATCATTTTTATGTTTAGATCTACAAATTATTACAAGGGGTGTGTTGTAGGATTTCCTGCAACTACATTTTTGGCGCTAGAAACAGGGAGGAGTAAAGGGTTTATCCCTCCTGTAGCTTGTTGGTTCAAGAAGTTTCCATGAAGATTAGCTACTGTTCATATTTTTCTAGATCTACAAAGTTTAAGTTCAAAAATGGAAATTTTATGGAAGAAATCAAACTTTCAGGGAGTAAACATCATCAACAATTCAAAGACATGAAAAGAGTGAGAGAAAAAATTAGTTGTTGTGGTGAAATTTAAGGAAAAAATGGAAGTTTCAGTGGAAGATTTTCATGTTCAGGAGAAAGCAACAGGCATTTTGTGAAGAAACAAAGGAAAGACGAAGATAATGATAAGAGTCAGAAGTTCTGATCTCTGTCACAAACAGAAATTCGCACAGATGGTTCAAGGCTGAGCAAACAACAAATAGGTCACGGGTTCGAATTCGCAGAGAAGCATATTTTTCATTTTCTTCTCATTTGCATGGGAGAATAAAAGAATAAGGAAAAAAGTTATGCGTAAATTTCACAGAGAGGTCCTTGCACAATTGGTCCAGAGAGCAGTATGTGCGTTCGTGGTCGCAAGTTCGAATTCGCCTGCGAACATAGTTTTATTCTTTTTTACAGAGAGCGAAAAAATGAATAATTTCGCAATATTGTTTCATTATTTCGCAAACAAGAGGCAGCACAATTGGTCATGTGCGAAGTTTATGAGCTCATTGTCGCGTGTTCGATTCCCACCTCACGCGTGCCTTTTTCGCATATTTATATTTAAGATATTAAGGGTGAAGATGAGGATAAAGGTTTACAGTTGTTTAGTTATTTCACACAGCAGAGTTGTCACAGATGGTTCAGTGTGATAATTCGCAAGGAGAATGTCATGGGATCAATTCTTGCCACTTGCATATTTGTTTTTGATTATTTCGCATGAGAAAGTTCGCACACTTGGTTCGCACAGAAAAGAGTTGATGATTATTTCGCACAGAAGAGAGTTGATGATAATTTCGCAGAGATATTTCGCAAAGAAGAAGCTTGCACAGTTGGTCAGGAGGCATGAATGCAAGCAGCAGGTCGCGGGATCAATTCTTGTTTCTCACATGTTTATTTTTGTTATACGAAATTTATACAGAATTGCCTCTCACACAGTTGGAATTTGATTACATCGCAAGACCTTTGATTATTTCGCAAGAGAGGCTTAGCACAGTTGATGTGGTGCGAGAAAATCCAAGAAGCAGGTCAAGGGTTCAAGTCTCACTTCTCGCACTTCTTTTTGCTGCGCGAAATTCATACATTTCAAGGCATTTATTCACTTCTTTGACAACAACAACGACTCACATGAAAGATAAGTACCACTTCCTTGAATGTTTTACTTTATACTAAGAACGAATAAAAAGATTTTAGATTTGATTTACAAAAAGCGATTCAATCGCACGATAACAAAAATTTCAAGATTTCAAAAATTACAAAAATTACTAAGATTTCAAGATTTCAAAATTACAAAAAAAAAAAGAAAAAAAAACCGAAAAAATTCAATTTATATATATTTCTAGAAGATTTCTTTTACAGAAAATAAAAGATTTTTGATTTGATTTACAAAAGGCGGTATAATCGCAGAATTACAGAAATTTCAGAATTACAAAGATTCCACAATTACAAAAGAAACCGAGAAAAATCTCGGACAGATCAATTTATATATTTCTCTTGAATATTTGCTTTGTTTCAAATGAGAATGATATCTAACATGGAGAGTAGTAGGAGGCAAAATAAGACCTTCCATCAACAGGCTAGTAAGACCTTCCATCAACAGGCTGCATAAGACCTCATTAGGATCATTTCCATGAAAGATGTTTATCGGATGAGACGAAACAAGTTATACAAAGGAAATCAAAATAAAGAAAAACGATTTGAACTTGCAATTAAATGAAATTTTTTGACAAAAGAAATGTATTACAAAGATTTCACAACTACAAAGATTTCATAATTACAATGTATTAGAATTTCTCTTGAATATTTATTTTGCTTCAAATGATATAATATTATGAGAATGAAAGAATGAGTGAAAGAGATGACAGAAATGAAAGAATGAATGAAAGAGATGACAGAAATGAAAAGATGAATGAGAGAATAAAGAAACGCGAACATTTCGCAGAATCAAAGAGACGCGAACATTTCGCAGAAACGCGAATAAAATTTCGCAGATAGAGGCGAACTTTTATGGCGTACACCCTAGTTCGCGAATAAAATTTCGCAAGAGGCAAATGTAAGACCTAAAGTACGTCATAGAAGGGGGTACCTGTTGCATGACTCAGCGAAAAGGTTACACCGCCCCTGGAACCTGAGTCATGGAGATTTGGAGTCAATAAAGCCCATCCAGGAGAGGTACCTTGGATTTTCAACCTAAGCTTTTGCTTTAGGTTGGACGAATAGGGGTATCTTCTAAGGAGTGAAGAATATGATCAAGGCGTCGAGGTACACGGTTGAGTCAAGAGTGCCAGGGGCGTCTGGAGCGTACCTTGCCATTCTTGACAAGTATTGGCTGCTGCACTCGGCCCGAAGAAAACACCACTTAGGGTGCAGTCTCGTAACCATAAGCCCTATAGGTAAAAGGGACAAGAGGCTGAGAAAACAACTGGTTGTTGTAAAGACCGGATGGGAGGAGCTAACCTTATATTGTAGAAGTACGCCTCCTTGAAGGGGCAACCAGGGGGGAGATAAGGGCGGCACCCTCCATTAGGGAGCTTATAAGTGTCTTAAGACGCAAATGTCATGAGGCTTTTTACTCGCAAGGGTATTAAGACTTGTCATATTTGTGCGACAATCCTGAAGAGGAAATAATACTAGAGAAAAAGATAAGATGAGATCAATGGGTCATTACATGAAAGTGTGAAGACGTCCTGCGATTTCGTCGCAAGACGACAATGTCATGGGGCTTTATTTTCGCAAGAATATTTAGGCCTGTCATATTGTCGCAACAATCCTGAAGAGGTAATAATACAAAAGAAAAAGTTAAGGCAAGATCAATGGGTTTTTTCATGAAAGTGCAAAGACGTCCTGCGATTTTGTCGCAATGACAAGAGGTGGCAAAATAAGATCTTTAACTAGGAAGGCAAAATAAGACCACATAAGAAAATGAGTAAGCAAGTAAGTTTGCGAGAATTATTATATGTAAGCAAACAAGCTTGCGAATATGTACATGGAAATGAAACTGAGGCAGTGAAAATGCCGCAGACTTGATATTATGATCATATTGTTATGAGATACTAATAGTGCAGGAAAGAGGGAAGATGAAAAACAAGTAAAAACTTGTGAAGAACAATAAATATATGAAGAAGAATGCATACACTAAATAAAATGGCAGAAAAATGAAGAATGGAAGCAATTTAGAGCTACATCAATTTTAGACGGCAAAATGAGCTAAGTAACACAAACATTAACTATACATTGCAATAGATAAGCATTCTCATCATACAAGCATCATACTCGCATCATAAAAGCATTGCATAAGCATTTCATGGCATAAACATCGCATACACATTTCATAACATAATCATCAAATAAGCATTATATTCGCATTAGTACTTTACAAAACTGTACGGAATAATATTGCAGAATTTCGCAATAATATCGCAGAACTTAGCAGAATTATTCAGGATTATTCAGAATTTCATAGGATTATTCAAGAATTTCGCAAGATTATTCAGAACTTCACAGAATGATTCAGAATTTCGCAGAATGATTCAAAATTTCGTAGAATGTGTCAGAATTTCGCAGAATATGATTCTTCCGAATGATGTGATTATCTCGCTCAATTATTTCGCACAATTATAAGCAACTTGAAGAGATTATACTATTGCATGAGCACAAAACATGATACAGAGGCAAAGATAAGAATAAGGAAACAATTCACACATTCAACATTTTCTCAAGGATACTACCCTCATAGATAAAGAACAGAGGCAACTATGGATTACCAAGAAAACATTTTATGTTCTTTATCTCCTCGGCAAGAATCATTCCCAAAGCGGACGTTCGCTAATGAACAATAAGAATCCTCACCAAAAATGGAGTAATAATTTCGCACGAATAGAGGCAATACTTATTATTCAAGGACAAATACTTCTTATTTTCTTCGCAGAGTTCTTCTTATATTTCGAGGATTAAGTACTTTTTATACTTCATCAAGGATACTTCATACTTCGCATACTTCAAGGGTTGATACTTCTTATTTACTTCGCAACGTTCCATAACTTCACAAAAGAATAGAGTCAAGTACGTACTTTTCAAGTCCGATATTTTTTCGCTCGTTCCTCCAACAACTACAACAAGGTGGATTTTTTCTTAAAGATCGCTTTTCAAGCAATATTCAAGAAAAAAGAGGCAAGATGTAGGATCAGAATCTCGCACAGAAGAATATGCTTGCGAAATTATTAACAACACATCGTGAAGACATCGCAGGATGATTTCAGAAACGACATAACATATGACATCAACTTAAACATGAGAAAAGTGTGATGATCTTGCGAAAATAAGGAATGTTGCGAATGTTACATTTGTAAGCTTGCGAAAATACCGCAATCCAGATCCGAAATTAGGGGAAATGTTAGTTGTATATTAGCTGTCATCCACTATGTAAACACCTATATAAAGAGAAAGGCAAGAGAGAGAAAGGGGAGAGATAATCAGAAAGATAGACACACTTTAGGAGAGGATACATTCTGTAGAGAGAGAAAGTAGAATTGGTTGTGTTATTATTATCTCCTTCTTCTTCCTCCTTCAAGAACCTAGAGCTCCAAATACTCATTAATGGAGTCTCCATGTAATCAAGATGTAATTACAAATAATCATAGTAAAACCTAACCCCCGTGGATGTAGATCAAATTGATCGAACCACGTAAACCTTGTGTCTCTTTACAATTTTAGCATTCTTATCATCATTTTTATGTTTAGATCTACAAATTATTACAAGGGGTGTGTTGTAGGATTTCCTGCAACTACATAGGCGTCGGCTGCTTCGAGGTTCCTCGACCTTGCAGACTTTGCTCTTTCCAGTAAAACAGGTGCAATAGTCGCTGATCGTTTGGATGCTTCATGAGGCTCTGAGAAAGTTTGGAACCCAAGATTTTCCAGCAAGGCTCTATAGACCGGGATCATTTCGTTGATGCACAAGTCCATCAGTTGTTGTTTTGTGACATTCGGGTCATGACAATCCAAAGCTTGCACTCTGAACCTCTTCACATAATTGTTAGGATGTTCATTGTTCTTCTGAGACATTTTTCCTAAATCAGAGAGAGTGATCTGCTCTGAGACGAAGAAGTATTTTCTGTAGAAAGCATTAACCATGTTCACCCAGTGATTCCTGGTGCAATGTTGTTGTACCATGTGTATGCTCTTCCTGGTGCAATGTTGTTGTACCATGTGTATGCTCTTCCTGTCAGACACTTTGAGAATTCCTTCAAATGGACGACATGGTTGTGCTCATGTTCACCCAGTGATTCCAGAAACTGAGAAACATGTTCTCGAGCATTGCCCATTCCATCATAAAGAGTGAACGTTGGAGAGGTATAACCTTTTGGCAGAGGAATCCTTTGTGTAGCAGCAGAGTACGTAGGTTGGTGACGGTGGACAGATGATGTCCTGTATTTTCCTCGATATTCTAAAAAGTGCTTCAGGTCCTCTCGAGTGATGAAACTTGCAGGACCTTTGCTGGTGGATCGTTTGCAGCTTTGCGGACTTCTTCATCATCTACAACATTGATTGAGAGATTTCAGGATCAGCGGTTGAAGATGTTTTTTTAGCTTTTCATTTCTCGTTGAGGCTGAGTTTGTTCAGACGCAACCTTGTCCGTGAGAGTTTTGAGATAAGCACACAACTCTTTCTGCGTTGCAACCATCTCAGTCTGAACCTTCATGAGATCAACTATGGTAGGCTGATTTCCTATGGTTTCTTCAGGAGATTCGCTAGGAGGTGGATTGTTGATAGTGCCAATAGCTGATAAAGCTTAAACTACATCATTTGAATACCAATTTCGTATACTTTTCTTTATTATTTCTCTCGTATTTTCGGGTATTACGCTTTGTTTTGTATTTTTTACGTATATTGGAGTCATGTGACGGAAAACAAGGAAATTACGAGCTCAATCCAGTGCTTTAGCAACCTTAGTTGCTGATTACTCTAAGCGCAACAAGGAACCAAGGCTTTGAAGGAGCTACACAACTTGGGCAACCAATTGTGTTCTAAAGAGGAGCACCAGGGATATACTGCTCAGGGAAGATCAATAAACAGCCAACTTATTCCAGTTGAAGACTGCTAAATACATCCAGACGTTAGCTAAGGGCCACCGATTTTTCTAACTGCCTACTCTACAAAAATAGGTCGAGATTTATTCTCGATTCAATTCAGTCCCAACTCATTTCAGCTCCACCAGCTCTGCACCAAGTCCCTGTCGTCGTTCGAGCCATGAGTCCGGCGGATGATTACAAGGGGTTAGTTAGAAACTAAGAAGAACAGGTCTCACAGTACAAGTTTGTCATGCATTGGGTTTGTTCCAGTAACGAGAAAAGTGAGAAAATGAGAAGCTACTGCCATTGAAATTGATAATGAACAGGGGAGATCAGGACAGCGATTTCAAAGCTGATACGCAGAAGAAGACTTGGCTTAGTTGTAGTTTCGAGTTTGTAGAAGATTTGTGAAGCTTTTGGTGGGAAATCAGTAAAGAAGATGAGTTTCACTGTCAGTAATTGATGTTGCTGCCATGGATTTTATTGAAGATTGAAGTGCAGTTCTTAGATTATGGATGTGTGTGATTGAATGTGTGATAGTCCATCTCGAATTGCAGGGAAGGAGATGCAATGGGTTAGATATCAACAGCAAAGGCATTTCCCTGGTTCACACCGTTTTTGGCACATAAAATGTTTGTTGAAAGGCCTGAACTATACAAATTCAAGTTCAGTGCAACTAGTTGACTGACGCAGCCTCCCTGTCGGCTAGACCATGGTTCTGGTGAGTGTTTGAGAAGGCTTAGAATATTGGGTTTACAGGGAACTCAAGTACATCGAGTTTTGAGCAAAGTTTGGCTGAGAAGTCAGGGTAGAAGTGAGTCTTGATCTTTGATTTTGAGAAAATGGCCAGGAAAAGAAGTTGTTAGCCATGATTCAGTGGCTGAGTACACGGGTTTGTTGGGCAGCGATTAGGACTCGATTATAAGACTACAGGTAGCTAGATTATAGGACTCGATTATAAGACAGGAAACTCAGGGATGTTGTTGTTGCCGTTTGATTGAAGCGAGAAAGGGTGAGGATTAAAGACAGAACTTGGAAGTTGCGAAGAAATAGAAGTTGGGTTCAATACGATTCATAATTGCAGGACTTAGAAGATATAAAAAGAAGACCTAAACCTACAGCACCGCATACCCCGTCCTTCACCACTGCCGCAACCCTAGTTTCAACGAGATTTGCTCGCTGAACAACTACCACCACCAACCATCATTCATATCCACCTGCATCCATCATTCATATCCACCTACATCCACCACCTGCGTATCCATCATTACCATCTGCGTACCACCACCAGCTCATACATATACAGCAGCTACAGTTCACCTTCCATCCACCTTTGCAGCCATCTACAGACTATCACCACTACCACCACTACATCACCTGCAGTCTACTAATACCATACCAGCAAGTTCATCCAGTACCAGCTTTGAGCAGCAATACAGCCACCATCGGAGCACTGCATAGGCCTAAGTTCGAGACCAACACCAGCAGCAATAACAACTCCATAGTCACCACCAGGCTATCATTCACTCCACCTGCTGCTGCGTTGGTTTGCTAGATTGGTTTGCTTGTTTAGTATTATAGTTTGTTGTTTCTATGCCATGAAGTCCAGTAGCTAATGCATTTGATTAGAGATGATTTCAACGTCGAACATGAATCCAAATTGATATTTAAACTGCCTATTTCTTGCAATTTGTTTTTTTTATTGCTTATTCTCTACCGAGCCAATAACGTTTATGAATTTATTTCCCAATCGTTTAAGTTGCAAATTAATGGTTGCTTGATAATTCTATTGCTAGTTAAGACTTCTTTGACCCGTAATTGTCTAGAGACTCTTAATACAAGTAGTAATATGTGGTTATTGACGATGAGATTTTGTTAAGTAATCATATGTATTGAATGACACTAGTAGATGAATCGAGCTTATGTATTTGTCACTAGGAATAACCTATCTCACAGAACTTAATGCTTTGTTTAAGTCACACCTAGAGAGCGTATTTCTACGAAACTTTGCAAGTAGAATCCGGTAGTCGACGCTTCCGTGTCCGGTGAATTCATGAGATGCATAGTATTTGAGCATACTAAATATTCCAGGGTTATTAGTAATAAGGTACCTTGCAGAAACATAGTTATATTGATAAGATTCACGTTTAGTGACTGAGAAAGAATCCTTGATCATTCTCATCCTCATTGTTTGCATTTATTTATTTGCATTATTTTCATTCAGAAATTTGAATCGAAAACTTTAGATCAACTCTCCCTTAGGAACGAACCTGCTTTTCCGTATACTACTAGTTAGTTTAAAGAGAAGTAAAGAATTTATTTTTGCAAGTTCGACACCTCGTCAAAATTGGCGCCGCTGCCGGGGAGCAGTCGGTAGTTTGAGTTGTTATTTAATTTTCTGTTTTTGTATATGGTTTTTATTTTTTAGCTTTTACTAATTTATCATTTTAGAATCTTATTTTTCAGGTACAACAATTCTTCTTGCGTGTGCACAATTGGGAACAAGAGGTAAGTCTCTAAACGAGTTGTGCGCATAATTTTTCAAGATGAATCTTTTTGGGAACAACATATATGGTTCACAAGACCATGCATATTATGGTAATAATTCTGATTTTCAGTCTCACTCTTACAATAGCTTCTAACCATATGGGATATAATCAAAATCAATCTTTTGGCTATCGTGACTATTCTACAAGACCTTGTGATTATTCTCATACATCGCATCAAACTTTTGGTGGTTATGTAAGTGAAAAATTACAAGGATGGGGGGATAGTTATACTTCTCATACGTTCCAATCTAGTTTCTTGCAGATGCCTAATAAATTCATGGATTTGCAACATATATGGAACCAGATTAACTCAACTCCCAACGTTCCGAGTTTCGTACCAAGTGAAATCTATGATAGTGTATTTAGACCTGTTCCGGATCGTACTTATGATCCTTCACCCATTCAAAGGGAAGATACATGGTCTAGAGAACCTATTGTGAATAGTAGCGGAAAACGTGTTAACATAAAGAAACTCTTTAGACAATATGAGAAGTTGGAAGAAGAGGGAGTAACGGAAGAGACTCTTCAGGCAATTTCTAGGGCCATACATATGGAGGTTAACCGCCGTGTTGATAATGGAGAAGAGCCCCAAGAAGAAGATTCTGGGGATGATGAACCTTTGGAAAATGTTGATAATGATGGTGATACTAGCTCAACTCATGATCATAATGATCATTCTCCTATTTAAAAGGAAGAAGTTGAGTCTAGAAACACTACAATTATTGATGGTAAGACTATGTTGTGTATGAGAGCGATGATGGTTATGACTTCTTTGTGCATCCTACCCCAAATTCAGAGATAGTGGATACTTTGAATGAGAAGTCAACTTGTGATGAAGAACGTAAGGATTACGATAATTTTCTTATGGAAGATTCTGATTTCTTTTCCAATGAGAGGACTTGGTTATAGAAGAAACCAACGAATGTCTTAACAAGAGTTCGAGTGAGAATGATGATACTTGTAATGTGAGAAGGGAAGTTTCCAGCAGTGCCGAGGACCCCGAAATACAAGAGGTTTTACAAGGTTTGGCTAACCCTTTACATGAATCTTTATCTAATGATGATCCTCCCAAACTTGAAGTAGTTTCTCATAGAGTTGTTAACCCGACTTTTAGGAAGATACCTCATTTGGGGCTGGAATTGTGTGCTTCAAAAATTTTATCGAATTTCTTGCATCCAAGTATCCACCATATGTTTTTGAGTCTAACACCATGCAGATTTGCCGAGAGGAACAAATAGAAGTGCCTTCCACTTATGTTTTGTATACACTTTCGAGTGTAGAAAAACTAAGTGTAGGGGTGACTCTCATGGGATAATAGTTTTATTTTACCACAATATGCTAATATTCTTGTGAAGCTATTTCTATATATGCAGATTGTTTTGTGGGTGGATCCTCAAATTTTCAGATTGTTGATATATGGGAGTCTATTTTGATTGTTTCTCTTATGCGTCAATCAAGTGCACAATTCCAATTCTTACTTCCTTGTCTTTTTCAAGTATTCCTCTTATTCTTTTTGTAATGGTTTGAAACACTGAGGACAATGTTTGATTTAAGTGTGGGGGTAGGGTATAATATGAACAAAAAAATTGACGTATACAAAACTCTAACTTTTAGAGATTTTTGAACAATTTAGAATAAACACTAGCCTTTCTAAGTAGATGGCATTTTTTTCTTGACGATGAGGTATATATTGGCTGAATTGGGATTAGATGCCAACTAAATAGCTAGTTTAGTGTTCATCTCTATTGTTTAGAAGTAGCTACGAGTTGGAGTATCATTTTCGTAGTTATGTAATTTGTATATAATTTTTAGAGTTTGATGCCTTTAGTTAAAAAAAATATAGAAAAATAGAAAAAGAAAAAATTGTAAACTCCGTAATCTAGAAATTGTGCCTTTAGGATGACAATACCAATTTTAGTGGATGGAACATCTTGGTTTTAGGAGTTGAGGAACCCATTAACTAAAAGGACATAGCTCGGGTGTTAGAAATAACATGATAGTTGTTACCATATCTCGAATCATCACCATATCACCTTCTGTTTTTATTTTTGCGAACTTTTTGTTTCTCTAAGTGATTTGGAGGGACACTAACATCGAATTGTTATTACTGCTAGGATGAAATAGAGGATTGAGTTACTAAAAAAAAAAAGATTAGACCAATTCGACCAATCGGTGTATGATGAAAAAAAATAAAACAAAAAAGAAAAGAAAAAAATATAGATGGACACTTGAATAACAATATGTGTGTGTTCTCCCTGTCTCTGTCGCCCAAACAAGCGTGGAACGCAGGATCCACGGGAATTACCATGTAATCTGCTGACAAGACGCATGCGCTTGGATCCAAAAGATCTAATCATGTTATCAATTCGGAAAAAGAAAAAAAAAAAGGAAAAAAAAGTTATCATTATTATTGTTCAATTAATAAATCGATCGCTGGTTCCCTTGTATTTTCCAGTCGAGTTGATCTAGAATTAGGATTATCGACCACTGGTTCCATTGTATATGCCAGCTGAGTTGATATTACATTTCAGTCCAGTATCTCAATCCATTAGGATTCATAGGTTCATCTTGGCAGTGACCTTCAGACAGATATGGGAAACACCATTCACTTTAGTCAACATCGCAACCATCTATCTCTATATCCATCTTCTTAATCTATTCATATGTGATTGTGGTTAGTTAGATTTCGAGTATTGTGGTTTGTTCGACTTTCTAAGTAGAGCTTTATTTACTTATATATGAATTGGATTTGCATCAGGGTACCTCCTCCTGTAGTTATTTTGGATTCGTTCATAGATTCTACACAGGTAGTTAGAATTTGGAGTAAAAGGTTTTGTAGGTACACCTCTTGTAAACCTTCACGAGACTAAAACTCGTCCACTAGGGACACCTAGGGGTTTAAAGGCTTGTTATTTATGCTAAAAGTAACCGTAACCTCGACGACATGGAGTTGTTGTATTTTTTTTGTTTGCTCGAGGACTAGCAAAGATTAAGTGTGGGGGAATTTGATAGGAGCTTAAAATACATCATTTGAATACCAATTTCGTATACTTTTCTTTATTATTTTCTCTTGTATTTTCGGGTATTATGCTTTGTTTTGTTTTTTACGTATATTGGAGTCATGTGACGGAAAAAAGGAAATTACGAGCTCAATCCAGTGCTTCAGCAACCTTAGTTGATGATTACTCGAAGTGCAGCAAGGAACCGAGGCTTTGAAGCAACTACACACAACTTGGGCAACCAATTGTGTTCTAAAGAGGAGCACCAGGGATTTACTGCTCAGGGAAGATCAATAAACAACCAACTTATTCCAGTTGAAGACTGCTAAATACATCCAGACGTTTGCTAAGGGCCACCTGTTTCTGTAACTGCCTACTCTACAGAAATAGGTCGAGATTTATTCTCGATTCAATTCAGTCCCAGCTCATTTAAGCTCCACCAGCTCTGCACCAAGTCCCTGTCGTCGTTCGAGCCATGAGTCCGGCGGATGATTACAAGGGGTTAGTTAGAAACTAAGAAGAACACAGGTCTCGCAGTACAAGTTTGTCATGAATTGGGTTTGTTCCAGTAACGAGAAAAGTGAGAAAGAATGAGAAGCTACTGCCATTGAAATTGATAATGAACAGGGGAGATCAGGACAGCAATTTCGAAGCTGATACGCAGAAGAAGACTTGGCTTAGTTGTAGTTTCGAGTTTGTAGAAGATTTGTGAAGCTTTTGGTGGGAAATCAGTAAAGAAGATGAAGTTTCACTATCAGTAATTGATGTTGCTGCCATGGATTTTATTGAAGATTGAAGTGCAGTTCTTAGATTATGATGTGTGTGATTGAATGTGTGATAGTCCATCTCGAATTGCAGGGAAGGAGATGCAATGGGTTAGATATCAACATCAAAGGCATTTCCCTGCTTCAACCGTTTTTGGCACATAAAATGTTTGTTGAAAGGCCTCAACTATACAAATTCAAGTTCAGTGCAACTAGTTGACTGACGCAGCCTTCCTGTCAGCTAGACCATGGTTCTGGTGAGTGTTTGAGAAGGCTTAGAATATTGGGTTTGTAGGGAACTCAAGTACACCGAGTTTTGAGCAAAGTTTGGCCGAGAAGTGGGTACAAGTGAGTCTTGATCTTTGATTTTGAGAAAGTGGCCAGGAAAAGCAGTTGTTAGCCGTGATTCAGTGGCTGAGTACATGGGTTTGTTGGGCAGCGATTAGGACTCGATTATAAGACTACATGTAGCTTGACTGGACGGCAAGACAAGAAACTCAAGGATGTTGTTGTTTCCGTTTGATTGAAGCGAGAAAGGGTGAGGATTAAAGACAGAACTTGGAAGTTGCGAAGAAATAGAAGTTGGGTTCAATCCGATTCGTAATTGCATCACTTAGAAGATATAAAAAGAATACCTAAACCTACAACATCGCATACCCCGTCCTTCACCACCGCCGCAACCCTAGTTTCAGCGAGATTTCTCGCTGAACAACTACCACCACCAACCATCATTCATATCCACCTGCATCCATCATTCATATCCACCTACATCCACCACCTGCATATCCATCATTACATCTGCATACCACCACTAGCTCATACATATACAACAACTGTAGTTCACCTTCCATCCACCTTCGCAACCATCTACAGACTATCACCACTACCACCACTACATCACCTGCAGTCCACTAATACCATACCAGCAAGTTCATCCAGTACCAGGCTTTGAGCAGCAATAAAGCCGCCATCGGAGCGCTGCACAGGCCTGAGTTCGAGACCAACACCAGCAGCAATAACAACTCCACAGTCACCACCAGGCTGTCATTCACTCCACCTGCTGCTGTGTTGGTTTGCTAGATTGGTTTGCTTGTTTAGTATTATAGTTTGCTGTTTCTGTTCCATGAACTCCAGTCTAATTGCATTTGATTAGGGAGGATTTCAACGTCCGAACATGAATCCAAATTGATATTTAAACTATCTGTTTCTTGCAATGTTTTTTATTGCTTATTCTCTACCGTGCCAATAATGTTTATGAAGTTATTTCCCAATCGTTTAAGTTGCAAATTGAATGGTTGGTTGATAATTCTATTGCTAGTTAAGACCACTTCGACCCGTAATTGTAGAGACTCTAATACAAGTGTTGATGGTGGTTTTAGCTTAGGGTTAATATTATAAAACCTTACATCTGATGTGACGTCACTCTGTAAGGAAACGGAGCCATGAGTGTTAACCTCTCCGCTGACATATTTATTGAGCCATTCAATATATTTACATGAAATTTATCTAGACTGGCGCATGTAGCAACCATCCAATGTTCTGTAAATAAGTTTCTTTGCATGCTTTTATGCTATGTTCCCCACTGAACCCTTAATGTTGATATGGCATGACAATTTGTGTTCACTCGCAGCAGAGTAGCACGTATCTCCAACTATCAAGGATAAGGTCTTTGCATAAGTATTCAATCAGAAAGCATGCTGCTCCCTGGATATGAACTTAAAGAACTCTGTGTCAGCACATATAATTCAATCAATTACTTTTGCGCCTTGCGCAGTATACCAGACCTTGGTTGTCGAAAGTAAGCCTAGGCAAACTAGGTAATTAATCCGCCATGAATTAGTAAGTGCAAAACCTTGCCCGAAATCAGAAAACAGGGAGACGCAGCAGAAAAGGGAGGCGTGGCATGCCTTAGGCCATTTGGCGCCACTTTCCATTGGCCACGCCCCATCCTAAACCGGCCCTACTTCCCTCGACCAATCAGGTCGCCTTAAAACCGCCACGCTCACACCAGTTGCGACTGGGCCCATACCTGCCGGCCCCAGTTTCCATCGACCAATCAGGTCGCTCTAAAACGCCACACTCACACCATAAGTGTAGCCACGCCCATGCTTGCCCGGCCCCTCTCCTTCCTACAGACCAATCAGGTCACTTTAAAATGCGCCACGAGCACTGGAGGTGTGGCCACGCCTTATGTTTGGTCGATCCCTTTTCTTGACCAATCAAGTCGCTCTAAACTCGTCACTATACATTAAAGGCCAAACGCACCCTGTCGTGCCACCATACTAATTGGCAAGCCAAACGCGCCCTGCCACAACAACATATTAATTGGCTTTCGAAAGGCCGCACCAACATGCCGAACGTGCCATGTTGCGCCAATAAGTTGAGCGGCACTCCAACATGCCACTCCGCCGCACCAACATGCCAAATATGCCACTTCGTGACAACATGCCATAAACTAGCGCCCTACGTGCTAACCTACCTCCTGTTCGGGGCCAACGCCATGATAAGCTCAAATTAGGGTTTTCTAGTCAGAAGCACGACCCTACATTAACCAAAACCCTAATTTTCGCAACACAAATTATGCCAGTTCGCCCCACAACATGCCACGAGCCGTATGGGGCCCATCAAGCCCTTGGAATGGCTCCATGTCATAGCCACCCACGACAATCCTTACTCTGTGGTCGTTTCCACACTACGGCCTTGGCATAGCTATGGCACCATTTGCACAAAAAAGTGTCGCCATGCCGCGGCCGCATGCCACACGCACCAATTAGGGTTTCGACATGCCAAACCATAATTTGGGCAAAGTTGCTACGCCAACCAAGCCAAGTAATGTTTCTAAGAGCGTTGGGATTGATGTGGCAACAAGGCCAATGTTGCCACGCCACATGTGGTTCCAACACCGAGGTGCCAAAGTCTAGCGGCCATGGCTATGCCAGACGCTACTTCATGCCACTGACATGTGCTAACTATGCCAGCCACGCCGCCATACCGCAGTCATGCCGCACGTGCTAAATAGAGTTGCGATGCGCCAAACCCTAATTTGGCTAAAAGTTATCATGCTAACTGAGTCTAGTGACTCTCCTAAGGCCTCAAGATTAACTTAGAAACAAGGCCAATGTTGCCAGAAGCCATATTTGGGTCTAACACCAATATACCAAAACAGCTGCCACGGCTGCACCACTGGCATGCCGCTATGCCATGGCTCCGCCAGGCACCACTTTGCTATACATCGAGATGATCAATGGACATCCTTCTTCATGAGATGCAATCTCAGCCATCCAAGTTCGCCACCGAACTGACAGACTTGTGGAAAGTTTCAGACGACCAGCTGCCTAAATCTAGTGGCCATGGCTACGCCAAACGCCACTTGCATCACCGTGCCACTGGCATGCACGAGTCATGCCAGCCATGCCACATTGCCACTGGCGTACACCACCGCGCCATTATCAGGCGCCAACGCAAGGTATCCATAATCAACGGCTACCCTCCTTCATGAGATGCGATCTCAGCCATCGAAGTTCACCACCGAACTAACAAACCTGTGGCAAGTTTAGGCGACCAGCCAAAACAAGCCAATAGCATTACATGCTATTTTCCTGCGGTAAGTCCCTTGACTTTGACATTCCACGTAGCAAAGTGCTACATATTTTCCACGAAAACACTCGAGACATCAAACATGTCACAAACTGGGGGATGCTCATCAGGGTATTGGTCTGGCGGTTTACAGCGTGCGGCGTGCAATGCCCGTTACAAGAAAGTGTCATGAAGCAGGATAATTAGTGGTGGTAAAAAAGTAACGGTGTAAACGAATTCACTTCCTTCATCATGGAAGCATAATGACTGACAGTTACACGTTACTCTTTTCTTCCACCACTCAATCGTTTCCACTTCCTACGAGATCAGGGTACGTTTCAATATGATGTATAAATAGGCTTCACCTATTTTCACCAAACAACAAGTTTTGGTCGGCAACAACACAGTATCTAGAAATCACCTGGTAGCTTTCCATTCTTCTAGCCAGTTCTACTTTCAGATACAAGTCATAAACAACCACACCTTCAGAATCAACTATTCTGGTCTCAACACTCTCTTCGCTTCCCTCCCTAAGACCAACCCTTCTCCTTCACTTTGTGACCGAAGCAAGCCTGGAACATCCATTTCTTGGTTTAGGCCAGGATTGTACAGATTGATCTCTCGAATCAAAAGTACTCCGTGCAGAGCATTGTTTAGGGTTTAGATTCGTTTCTCATCCACACACCCAAAATTACCAAAATCAGCAGAAACGGTTTTCACCCACAAACAATTGGCGACCACAGTGGGAGATTAATCTCTCGGTTGCAATACTAATTCCAAATTTCATTTTTCAATCCCGATCTCAAGATGGTAGAACTCAGGTCCGGATCAGCAACAAAACCCTGAAAACACTAGCGCTGAAATACTCTCGGTATTAACATTCCTTCCAGTGGAATTAACATGCCACCTGTCAACACCAGCAACGCGGAAAATGTTCCTTCATGTGTTACACCTACAGTCACCAGAGCCAGAGCCGCTGCCGCCACCCTCAACGTTCCTTCAAGTGTGACACCTCCAACCGTCACCAGAGCCGCTGCTACTCAACCATCAGGACGAGAAACTGGGGGTGCCAGCAGAAGCCGATCCCATATTACTATTGCTGATTTGATGGAAAGACAGAAGTTCTCGCTAGAGGTCAGACGGACATGGCTTCGACTCAGAAAGAAGTGCGTATTTTCCTCAAGACACTGACGGAGCGGCTACCACAGGCATCACACCAACCAGAGCCAACAAGGAACACCTTCAATACTCCTGGCGCTGATAACTCAGCAGGCGCACCTTTGTAGATGAAGAGAATCGTTAAGGAGCTCCAGCGGAGAGGAATCAAACATCCAATTTTGTCACACGAGAAGATTTGGAACGACTTCTTCGAAACCGAGACAAAAGTGATTCTGCGGACATACATCAACATCAACCCCCATATCCTCCTGAAGCATAAAGAATTCCTCTTCCGAGAGGATACTCTTCTCCTCAATTCTCCTTGTATGACGACATAGGTAATGCACGTGAACATGTCTCTCGATTTTTGGAATCCTTGGGCGAGCATGAATACAATCATGTTCTCCGTTTGAAGGAGTTTTCGAAGTCTCTTACCGGAAAATCACACATGGTCAACAACATTGCACCAAAAGCATATCCAACTGGGGTGACATGGTTACGGCTTTCTACAAGAAGTACTTTTTTGTGTCTGAGAAAATACTTTCTCGGATTTAGGAAGGATGTTTCAACGAAACAATGAGCATCCAAATGATTATGTCAAAAGATTCAGAATTCAAGCGCTGGATTGTCACGACCCAAATGTGACCGAACAACAATTAGTATATTCTTGCATCAATGGCATGGTTCCCATCTACCGTGCCTTACTGGAGAATCTGCGATTCAAACATTCTTGAACTTCATGAGGCTGCTAAACGGTCGGCCACAACAACACCAGCATTGTTGGAAAGAACCAGGCCAGCCAAGGTTGAAGACGCACGCGAAACTCAAGGAAATAGACGCCTCATTAACAAGCAATATAACACTGGCCCCTCTGTGAGCGTGGTAAGTGAAAGAGGAAAAAGGAAAGCTCTCAGCGACGGAACAGCAATCCAAGCGCACAATTCCAGCACATCAGGCGGCTCCACCACGAAATACCGCAGCTAAGGCTCTTGCGCAACATCCAGAAGCCGGAGAAAAGCCTTAGATTTCCCGTTCCCAATCGAAGAAGTAATTGAACTCTTAGTAGCATGGATCCAGGATGATGCCATCAAGCTGCCTCCTATCAGGCGCCCACCAACTGAGAGGAAACGACAAATCCTAAGTATTTCCGATACCATAGATTTGTCCATCACCCGACCGACACTGCAATAGATTAAAGCGTATCTTCAAAGAAAAGGTGAGGCAGTAGAACTTCAACTGGGCAATGAGGGAGTTCACAGAGATCATCTTCCATTCAGGAGTTGCATGCTCTCTGGGGACTCTGTTCACAAAACTGTGCAATCCATGATGCAACATGTATGCGAAATTCTCTATTTCTCCTAGGCGCAGCGTCAAGATATATTTGCAGCCCTTAATTGCGCTGTGTCGGGCAAGCGACTTTTTCCTATTGAAGAAACCGCGCTAGAATCCCAAGCTCTCTCAGGAAGCAGTATTGGAAGATGCGACTGGGGACTGCTGACCACGGTTTATATGAGGGGCGCCGAGCTTAATAGCACATTGATCGACGCGGCCTCTGACTTAAACATCGTTACCATCAAGACTCTGAGAGCTGTGAGAATTTCGAAGAGGAAGCTACTCTTTCCCCAATTGTGGTCAAAAACTTGGAAGGAGAAGCAATAGACGCATATGGCTACATCAACCTTGAAATTAAGGTGGGAGATGCTCTAACACATGGCAATTCCACATTGTCAAAGAACTCTCAAATTACGACATGATTCTCTGGGCGCTCATGGGTACATGGCAATAAAGCGAAATTAGGAGTATCCCCTCTGCCGGTGTCGATACCCGAAAGAATTTCCAACAAGCCATCCAACCCTGAAGATCACATGTTGCCGTGTCAACAACTTACCAAGGTAACTCAGTTACCTGGAGAAAGCCTGTCGACGTTCATCTGAAGATTCCGAACACAAGTAAGTCTTATTGAATAACCTTTCTGCACCCAGTCACTTCTCCTCTCGGTCAGGCATGGGGACTCGGTCCAGTTATCAACCCAGGCGTCATTAAGAGATGTGAATGGGATGATGGGCCTTTCAAATGCTTTGTCAAAAATTTAGAATCCGCCTCAGTCAAAGATAACGAGCTCAAAAATCAAGTGGTTACACAACGCCCAAACCCGTTTCAAATTGGAGATATGGTAATCAAGGACCGCGTTTAAAGTTGGAGATGTAAAAGTGAAGCTACCGCTCAACCTGATACGCCTAAAGAAAGGGAAGACGAGCCATACCTGGTGGCAGATGTTATCTTGGGTGGTTACTGCAAACTCATCAATGCCTACAAATTGGAAGGCGTGACAATTCATTCACGATGGCCCAAGCCCTTCAATACCTAAAACGTTGTGCTACCTTTTCCTCCAGCGTTTTCCTTTTAAGTATTTCCTTCAGTAATTTCCCTTTTCCCTGCAATATTTGTAATCCCTCCAAAATGATTCCACTGCTTGCATTCATAATCAGGGTTTCGATTTTAATTAACAAAATAAGTTTTCCTAAATCATCTCAAGGGAAAAGTATCCAGCAAACCCACAAAGTCATTACCCATCAATTAAAAACCAGAAAAAATCAAACCTTACAAGAAATATCTTATTCGAAAAAAATACTGAAGAAGGAATGTACAAGGAAGAAGATCATCGAGTGGCGACACAAACACCTTCCTTCAAGAACATCTGGCTTTAACTTTTGCCCGACGAGGATTCTCTACTTCTCACGATGTGCTTCCTAGCTTGTGACGGCTCACACTTCTACATACCCAGGCGGCATGTCATACGTCCTGTGTAATTTGCGAGGGAAAATCCAATAAAAGGTTGGTCAAAATCCTTAATCATTGCTACTGTTTTTCCCTATTTTGAGTTACTGTTGCCACGACATGCGAGGCGTTCCCATGGAAGTAGCTAAACGGAGAGAATGTTACACGCCTACTAGCATTGTTGCTGCGTCATTTATGTAATTTGGCTTCCCATACGCTGAATCGCCTTGGAAGGGTGGAAGAACTTATTTTTCGCGAAAGGGGTTTTAGGTCTCTTCCGGGAGATTTTATTCATTCAATCAAAGATGTGAAATTATTAAAGCAGCATAAATGAAAGAATATTACTTGGTGAAATATGGCTTCAGTCGCACGAACAAAAAGAAAAACTGAAGTATCAAAAACATCTACAAGCTACGAAAAGATTGTTTTCTCTACGGAAGGAAACCGCAAAATTGGAAACCAGTTGTCAATGACGAACACCTTGGTCAATGACGCCTCCATCAGATTTTTCAAGCACTTGCCCCAGCACGTTCTCCGACAACAAACATTCCATCCAGAAGCTATCTCAGCAGCAACTTCAACATCCCATCCAGAAGTTGTTTCATCTTCAACATTCCATCCAGAAGCCGTTTCAGCAGCAGCTTCAACATTCCATCCAGAAGCCGTTTCAGCAACAACTTTAATATCCCATTCGAATCCGTTTCGACAACATTTCTAGCATATGTCCCCACATCTTCTCCAACGGCTCCAACATATGCTTCCACCGTCTTCCCATCTACCTTGACAATATCCTCAGGTCGCTCCAACTTCCCCAACAGCAGTTACGGCGCCCACTCCGGAAGTTGCCTCAGTCTCGCAAGCCGTGTCAACATCTTCCTCCAGAACTTTTCCAACAACCTCTTGAGGATGCTCCAGTTCATTCACGTCAGAATCAAGGATTACGATACCATTATGGACAGATAATCAAACTGGCTCTCGCCCAGAAGTTTCTCAGGCTCAGTCCTTCGTCGTTTCAACCGAGAAGCGAATCGCTTAGCTCTGATATTGGGATGTGGAGAAGCTTCGTCAGTTGATATTTCCCGACTTCTGGGATGCTTCTTCATGTCTCCACTTATCCTACATGTCCATCAAAGCCATGAAAGCCTGAGCACGCACCCGCACGATGCGTAGATGGGTGAGAGACATGCCTTGAATAATCCGCCGGCTGCATGGAACAAAGGGTTGATTTGGTTTAATATCTCCTCATGTGAAGAAAACTTGGGTTCGTCGACTTCAAAAAATTTATCCGAAGAGTCAGAGGTATGATCATCACCGAAGATCCATTGTGCACTACAAAAAATTATTTTTACATTATGTCTGCATCGGCAATCTACATGATGAAGAACACAAAATGGAGAACTATGAGAAAAGACGCGAGACGATACCTGTGAAGAGGACGGATGCAATTCTATGATGATCTATATGAAAGAAAGGATAATTGGCTCACCTGGACTGCTGATGGAAAGAGGCTTGCCGCTACATAGATAAAGCCAAAGATACGAAAATAAAAGGGTGGAAAACGCATTTTTATATGCATTGTACTTTGAAATTTGAGTAGAAGAAGGTTTCTTCTTTCGGGTCGTGCACATGAGGCAACCTGACCCGCAATGCCAGCCAGGCGCTCTCCCTGCCATTCTGTGACCTAGCCAAAGGAGCGCCTTCTTCACCGCTCAAAGCAGCATAGTCTCCGCCCGCTCCACCAGACAAGCAACGCCATCTCCGCTCACTCTACATCCTAGCAAGCAGCGCCATGACTCCAGCACTCCGCGATCAAAGCCGTGTTATCTCCGTTCATCCTGTGACTTAGCCGGCTTCATCCTCACTGTTTGGTAGCCAAAGTTCCAAGTGTTGTTCCCACCATTCCGCGGACTGAAGCCATTTTTCATCGCTCCATGGACTGAAACCAGGCGCCATTCACCTTTCCATAGCCAGCAGCGCCACTGACCTAGCCAGCCGAAGCGGCGCCATCTTAGCCGTTCAAAACAGCACCATCCACCGTTCCACAAATCAGGAGCCAGCCGTGCCATCACTGCTTCTCCGCGGATCTAGCCGGCACCACAATTCCATGGATGTAGCCAAGCAAGCAGCGCCATCAATCACTCAAAGCCAACAACACCATCTACCTTTCCTAACCGGCCAGCGCCCATTCCACGGACCAAGTTGCAGTGCCATCTCTACCGGTCAGTAGCCAAAGTTGCAGCGCTGATGCCAACACCCCATGGCCAGGCAGAATTTATGAAAATCCGCTAATGCAAGGATCACAGATTCCTCATGCCTTCCGCCAAGGTTAGTCGAACTTCCTTGGCAATCTGTTCACATCTTGCCCTTTCGATTTTACTCTTGTATGTCACCATCTCATGCTTACCCCGCAACAATGCCACTGTTACCCATCAATTAAAAACCAGAAAAAAATCAAACCCTACAAGAAATATCTTATTCGGAAAAAAATACTGAAGAAGGGAATGTACAAGGAAGAAGATCATCGAGTGGAGGCACAAACACCTTCCTTCAAGAACATCTGGCTTTAACTTTTGCCCGACGAGAATTCTCTACTTCTCACGATGTGCTTCCTAGCTTGTGACGGCTCACACTTCTACATACCCATGCGGCATGTCACATACGTCGTGTTTAATTGCGAGGGAAAATCCAATAAAAGGTTGGTCAAAATCCTTAATCACTGTTACTGTTTTTCCCTATTTTGAGTTATTGTTGCCAACGACATGCGAGGCGTTCCCATGGAAGTAGCTAAACGGAGAGAATGTTACACGCCTACTAGCATTGTTGCTGCATCATTTATGTAATTTGGCTTCCCATCCGCTGAATCGCCTTGGAAGGGTGGAAGAACTTATTTTTCGCAAAAGGGGTTTTAGGTCTCTTCCGGGAGATTTTATTCATTCAATCAAATATGTGAAATTATCAAAGCAGCATAAATGAAAGAATATTACTTGGTGAAATATGGCTTCAGTCGCACGAACAAAAAGAAAAACTGAAGTATCAAAAACATCTACAAGCTACGAAAAGATTGTTTTCTCTACGGAAGGAAACCGCAAAATGGGGAAACCAGTTGTCAATGACGAACACCTTGGTCAATGACGCCTCCATCAGAGCTTTTTCAAGCACTTGCCCCAGCACGTTCTCCGACAACAAACATTCCATCCAGAAGCTATCTCAGCAGAAACTTCAACATCCCATCCAGAAGTTGTTTCATCTTCAACATTCCATCCAGAAGCCGTTTCAGCAGCAGCTTCAACATTCCATCCAGAAGCCGTTTCAGCAACAACTTTAATATCCTTCGGAATCCGTTTCGCCAACATATCTAGCATATGTCCCCACAGCTTCTCCAACGGATCCAACATATGCTTCCACCGTCTCCCCATCTACCTTGACAATATCCTCAGCGATCGCTCCAACTTCCCCAACAGCAGTTACGGCGCCCACTCCGGAAGCTGCCTCAGTCTCGCAAGCCGTGTCAACATCTTGCTCCGGAACTTTTCCAACAACCTATTGAGGATGCTCCAGTTCATTCACGTCAGAATCAAGGATTACGATACCATTATGGACAGGATAATCAAACTGGCTCTCGCATAGAATTTTCCCAGGCTCAGTCCTTCGTCGTTTCAACCGAGAAGCGAATCGCTCAGCTCTGATATTGGGATATGGAGAAACTTCGTCACGATGATATTTCCCGACTTGCTGGGATGCTTCATCATGTCGCCGCTTCTCCTCCATGTCCATCAAAGCCGTGAAATCCTGAGCATGCACCCGCACAATGCGTATATGGGTGAGAGACATGCCTTCAATAATCCAGCCGGCTGCATGGAACAAAGGGTTGATTTGGTTTAATATCTCCTCATGTGAAGAAAACTTGGGTTCGTCGACTTCGAAAAATTTCTCCGAAGAGTCAGAGGTATGATCATCATCGGAAGGTCCCATTGTGCACTATAAAAAAAAATATTTTTATATTATGTCTGCATCGACAATCTACATGATGAAGAACACAAAATGGAGAACTATGAGAAAAGACGCGAGACGATACCTGTGAAGAGGACGGATGCAATTCTATGATGATCTATATGAAAGAAAGGATAATTGGCTCACCTGGACTGCTGATGGAAAGAGGCTTGCCGCTACAGAGATAAAGCCAAAGATACGAAAATAAAAGGGTGGACAACGCCTTTTTATATGCATTGTATTTTGAAATTTGAGTAGAAGAAGGTTTCTTCTTTCGGGTCGTGCACAGGAGGCAACCTGACCCGCAATGCCATCCAGGCGCTCTCCCTGCCATTCCGTGACCTAGACAAAGGAGCGCCTTCTTCACCGCTCAAAGCAGCGTAATCTCCGCGCGCTCCACCAGACAAGCAGCGCCATATCCGCCCACTCCACATCCTAGCAAGCAAAGCCATGACTCCATCACTCCGCGATCAAAGCCGTGTTATCTCCGTTCATCCTGTGACTTAGTCGGCTTCATCCTCACTGTTTGGTAGCCAAAGTTCCAAGTGTTGTTCCCACCATTCCGCGGACTGAAGCCAGTTTCCATCGCTCCATGGACTGAAACCAGGAGCCATTCAACTTTCCATAGCCAGCAGGGCCACTGACCTAGCCAGCCGAAGTGGTGCCATCTTAGCCGTTCAAAACAACACCATTCACCGTTCCACAAATCAGGAGCCAGGCGTGCCATCACTTCTTCTCCGCGGATCTAGCCAGCAACACCATTCCATGGATGTAGCCAATAAAGCAGCGTCATCCATCATTCAAATCCAACAACACCATCTACCTTTCCTAACCGGCCAGCGCCCGCTCCGCGGACCAAGTTGCAGTGCTATCTCTGTCGGTCAGTATCGAAAATTGCAGTACTGATACCAACACCCCATGGCCAGGCAGAATTTATGAAAATCCGCCAATGCAAGGATCACGGATTCCTCATGCCTTCCGCCAAAGGTTAGTCGAACTTCCTTGGTAATCTCTTCACATCTTGCCCATTCTATTTTACTCTTGTTTGTCACCATCTCATTCTTACCCCGCAACAATGCCACTGTTACGCGCTAAGCAGGGGACTTAATGTTGATGGTGGTTTTTACCTTAGGGTTAAAATTGTAAAACCTTACATCTGATGTGACGTCACTCCGTAAGGAAACAGATCCATGAGTGTCAACCTCTCCGTTGACTATTTATTGAGTCATTCAATATATTTACATGAAATTTATCCAGACTGGCGCATGTAGCAACCATCCAATGTTTTGTAAATTTCGGCGCCTTGCCTATATTCACTTAATATAAGTTTCTTTGAATGCTTTCTATGCTATGTTCCCCAACTGAACCCTTAATGTTGATATGGCATGACAATTTGTGTTCACTCGCAGCAGAGTAGCACGAATTTACAAATATCAAGGATAAGGTCTTTGCATAAGGTATTCAATCAGAAAGCATGCTGCTCTCTGGCTATGAACTTAAGAACTCTGTCTCAACACATAGAATTCAATCAATTACTTTTGCGCCTTGAGCAGTATACCATACCTTGCTTGTTGAAAGTAAGCCTAGGCAAACTAGGTAATTAATCCGCCATGGATTAGTAGGTGAAAAACCTTGCCCGGAATCAGAAAACAGGGATCCGCAGAAGCAAAGCGAGGCGTGGCCATGCCTTAGGCCAGCTGGCGCCACTTTCCATTGGCCACGCTACATCCTAAACCGGCCCTACTTCCCTCGACCAATCAGGTCACCTTAAAACTGCCACGCTCACACCAGTTGCCGCTGGGCCCATACCTGTCGGCCCCAGTTTCCATCGACCAATCAGGTCGCTCTAAAACCGTCACACTCACACTAGAAGTATAGCCACGCCCATTCTTGGCCGGACCCTCTCCTTCCTACCGACCAATCAGGTCACTTTAAAATGTGCCACGAGCACTAGAGGTGTGGCCGCGCCTTATGTCTGGCCGGCCCCTTTTCTTGACCAATCAAGTCGCTCTAAACTCGTCACCATACATTAAATGCCAAGCGCACCCTGTCGCGCCACCATACTAATTGGCAATCCAAACGCGCCCTGCCACAACAACATATTAATTGGCTTTCCAAAAGCCGCACCAACATGCCGAACGTGCCATGTTGCGCCAATAAGTTGAGCGGCACGCCAACATGCCACTCAGCCGCACCAACATTCCAAACATGCCACTTCGTGGAAACATGTCATAAATAGCGCCCTACGTGCTAACCTACCTCCTGTTCGGGGCCAACGCCATGATAAGCTCAAATTAGGGTTTTCTAGTCAGAAGCACGACCCTACATTAACCAAAACCTAATTTTCGCAACACAAATTATGCCACTTCGGCCCCACAACATGCCACGAGCCATGTGGGGCCCAGGAAGCCCTAGGAATGGCGCCATATCATAGCCACCCATGACAATCCTTACTCATGTGGTCGTTTCCACACTACGGCCTTGCCATAGTTCCTTTGGCATAGTTATGTATTAGAGCATAGATCGGTAGACCTCACATGCGTTGCTATCTCAAGCATGTTTGTCAATGTTAGTGATCAAAACTATAAGTCTTGATTTCTAGCCTACATAGCTAAGTCTCGGACTAGGATAGAAAAGTGTAGTTGAGCTCAAGGACTTCATGGCGATTCATCATACAAAGACGAAGATCTACTCAAGGAACCGTGGAACTTCATCAACAAAAAGGTATGTGGAGACTTGAACTTATCTATCACTCAAAAGTATATCTCTTCTATCTCCTACTTCTTATGAGACAAAACTCATATGCTATATAGACTGGATCATACACATTTGATATTTCGAGCCGAGTATATCTCGCCTATCTTTATCTCGAAATCATGTGTTGGTAAAGCGTTTTGCTTTGATCAAGTTTATCTTCACCTAGTAACGAAAGTCATGAAAAGTTTCAATTAATTTGAGAATTGCTCTGACGCGAAACGGTCTGTGAATAACGGCTATATAACGTCCTCTGAGAATGTCTCAATGATTGGAATGAGAGTTTAGATTACGTAACCATGTATTCCTTAATCCGAATTTTTCGAACTTTGTTGATTGAGAGAAACCGGAGGAATTGGCTTTGCCAAGTCCTCGAACTGACGGAAGTTCTTGTACCGAGAATTTCTGCTGGGATTTTTCAAAAACTCGTTTGTGTGTAAGTCCGCGAACCTAGTCCGCGAACTGTCGAAAGTCTCTTTGCCGAGATTTTCTGCTGAGTTTGGGAAACTCCACCGGTTTTCTTAAGTCCGCGAACTTGTTTGTGAGCTTAAGAGGTTATGATCTAAAGATGTGCTCTGAACATGAAACTTAAATTACTAAGGAATGCTTTATGCAAACCGTGGCTATAAAGTTCATGAGTCGATTCAATCGAATCGAATCATCTTTGTTTCAATTGTATCTTGTGTAGTTACATAAGATCTCATAGAAATTGAACAACTCTTTAACTAGTTCATTTGAGTCAATTGAACTAGTTATGGTGAAGAAGAACAAGGTTAATATGAAATGCTCATATGGTTAACCTTTTGGGTTACTATGTTGAACCAACATACACGTACACGTTTGGGCATGGTTTTAACAAACCCAGTAAACGTCTACCCAAGTGTGCGTGACAAGGTAAGTTTTCGATCTAACGGTTGAGAAATATTAGCTTGAATCTAAATCAGGATTTCATCTAACAGTGAATATGGATTGCTTTGTAACTAAGGCAAAACCCTGATTTGAAGACTATATTGGGTGGTGTTGTTAGACCCCCGCTTTTTCACTATGGCACCGTTTGCACAAAAAAGTGTCGCCATGCCGCGGCCGCATGCCACACACATCAATTAGGGTTTCGACATGCCAAACCCTAATTTGGGCAAAGTTGCTACGCCAACCAAGCCAAGTAACGTTTCCCAGAGCATTGGGATTGATGTGGCAATAGGGCCAATGTTTCCACGCCACATGTGGGTCCAACACCGAGGTTCCAAAGTCTATCAGCCATGGCTATGCCAGACGCTATTTCGTGCCACTGACATGTGCGAACTATGCCAGCCATGCCGCCATGCCGCAGTCATGCCGCACGTGCTAAATAAAGTTTCGATGCGCCAAACCCTAATTTGGCTAAAAGTTGCCATGCTAACTGAGTTCAGTGACTCTCCTAAGGCCTCAAGATTAACTTAGCAACAAGGCCAATGTTGCCAGAAGCCATATTTAGGTCTAACACAAATATGCCAAAACAGCTGCGACGGTTGCGCCACTAACATGCCGCTATGCCATGGATCCGCCAGGCGCCACTATGCCAATGGCGCCACCTTGCTGTACAACGAGATGCGGCCATAATCAATGGTCATCCTTCCTCATGAGATGCAATCTCAGCCATCCAAGTTCGCCACCGAACTGACAGACTTGTTGCAAGTTTCAGACGACCAGCTGCCTAAATATAGTGGCCATGGCTACACCAGGTGCCACTTGCATCACCTTTCCACTGGCATGCACGAGCCATGCCAGCCATGCCATATTGCCACTGGCGTACACCAAAACACCATCGCGCCATTATCAGGCGCCAACGCAAGGTAGCCATAATCAACAGCTACCCTCCTTCATGAGATGTGATCTCAGCCATCGAAGTTCACCACCAAACTAACAAACCTGTGGCAAGTTCTAGGCGACCAGCCAAAACAAGCCCAATACCATTACATGCTATTTTCCTGCGGTAAGTCCCTTGACTTTGACTTTCCACGCGTAGCAAAGTGCTACATATTTTCCACGAAAACACTCGAGACATCAAACATGTCACAAACTGGGGGATGCTCATCAGGGTATTGGTATGGCGGTTTACAGCGTGCGGCGTGCAATATGCCCGTTACAAGAAAGTGTCATGAAGCAGGATAATTAGTGGTGGTAAAAAAGTAACGGTGTAAACGAATTCACTTCCTTAATCATGGAAGCATAATGACTGACGGTTACACGTTACTCTTTTCTTCCACCACTCAATCGTTTCCACTTCCTACGAGACCAGGGTACGTTTCAATATGAAGTGTATAAATGGGCTTCACCTATTTTCACCAAACAACAAGTTTTTGGTCGGCAACAACACAGTATCTAGAAATCACCTGGTAGCTTTCCATTCTTATAGCCAGTTCTACTTTCAGATACAAGTCATAAACAACCACACCTTCAGAATCAACTATTCTGGTCTCAACACTCTCTTCGCTTCCCTCCCTAAGACCAACCATTCTCCTTCACTTTGTGACCGAAGCAAGCCTGGAACGACCATTTCTTGGTTTAGGCCAGGATTGTACAGATTGATCTCTCGAATCAAAAGTACTCCTGTGCAGTGCATTGTTTAGGGTTTAGATTCGTTTCTCATCCACACACCCAAAATTACCAAAATCAGCAGAAACGGTTTTCGCTCACAAACAACAAGTAGTAATATGTGGTTATTGATGACGGGATTTTGTTAATTAATCATATGCATTGAATGACACTAGTAGATGAATCGAGCTTATGTGTTTTTCACTATGAATAGCCTATCTCACGGAACTTAATGCATTTGTTTAAGTCACACCTAGAGAGCGTACTTCTAGGAAACTTTGCAAGTAGAATCCGGTAGTCGAGCGCTTCCGTGTCCGGTAAATTCATGAGATTGCATAATATTTGAGCATACTAAATATTCGAGGGTTATTAGTAATAAGGTACCTTGCAGAAACATAGATATATTGATAAGATTCACGTTTTGTGACTGAGAAAGAATCCTTGATCATTCTCATCCTCACTGTTTGCATTTATTTATTTTGCATTATTTTCATTCAGAAATTTGAATTGACAACTTTAGACTCAACTCTCCCTTAGGAACGAACCTGCTTGTCCGTATACTACTAGTTAGTTTAAATAGAAGTAAGGAATTACGAGTTCGACACCTCGTCAATAACATTACTTACAACATTGACATGAATGATCACTGGAGCACCAGCACTCGGAAGAGTAGTAGTCACATGTGGCATGACATTTCTGGCCGGAGGAGTTATATTGGCGGTACCACTAGAGCCTGCAATGTTGAGAGGAGTAATACTTGCGGTGGCAGTACTACTAGAACTTGCGATGTTAGAGTCGGGTGTTAAACCCGGATTGGTAACTGAACCAGACCTAAAACCGACCATCTTTGTGAGAATTGAGATTGCAACCGAGAGATTAATCTCCCAATGTAGTCGCCAATCTGTAGATGGGGCAAAACGAGTTGTTGGTTTTTAAGGAATTGAGGAGACGATCGTGCGGAGGAAACTTCTTGAACCGAGCGATCTGTCTAACCTCACACAGATGCACTTGCAATATGGAGTGCTTTGAATTCGAGAGATCAATTTGTAGGACTCCGGCCTAAACCAAGACAATGGCCATTACAGAGTCAATTCGGTCACAAGAGAGGATGGGTCGATCTGTAGGAGGGAAGCTGAGAAATGTGTGAGATCAATGGTGATCGAAACTGTAGGTGTGTTGTGTATTCTGTGTGAAGAAATAAGATAAGTTCTGATTGATTGAATTTGCTATGTTCAGAGTAATTGTTCAGACGATAAGTTTTTGTTCCCCGAAAAATTGTCTGTTCGACGAAAGAGTGTCTTGTCGACGAAAGAATGTCTTGTTTTTCAATCATGATTCAGAAACTTATTCATATTTCTAGAATTGTAAACACCTTGATCCCATGAAGTGTGACAGTTGCTGGAGTCAAAGAGTGGGGAAGTTAAAATCGTGTTAAAACCAGTTGCTCATTGTGCGGAGACTTGGTTGATTTTCTACCCACTACTTTGATAACTCCTCTAACTGATTGCACGACTTGCTTACATTCTCATTGTGTGTATGAACATACGTGTCGTAGACCGCCAGACCAAAACCCTAGTTAATATCCTCCCATGTAACACGATTGATGTCTCGTGATTTTAGTTAGTCAGTTGCTGACTTGATGAGACGATGAGTCTTTGTATTGCTGAGTTGAACAAATATTCTGGGACTCATGAATTGAACGTGTCTGTTGAGACAGAGGTATAATTATCGAATAAATGTTGATAGTTGAGGTGAACAAATATTGTTCACTTGATGAATTGTTAAAATTGATAGTTGAACCAATATTCCTTAGTCTGAGCAAATATTGCTCATTTGAGCGAATGTTGCTCGTTTGATGAATTATTGGTAACAAGACCAAATAAAATATTAATTTAAAATACTGGAAACAGAATCGAGCATTAAAATGTTGATCACGGGATCAACGTAAAATTATTAGTGTTTGAATCTGCTCAGAATTATGTTTTGCAGAGCTTTGGATTCGAAACCCTAATTTTGATCAATTGCTGATCAATTGATGATTTATTGAAAATCAACCATAGAGTGAAGGAGGGACCGACTACATGGGATGATGCATCGACCATGTAGCGCCCAGATGCACGAGTGAGATAATACCAAAGTCTCTTGAAGACCAGTTGGTGAAAAAATGATTAAATGCTGGTTTAATCATTCATTAAAATAATTTGAACCTTAGGTGATAAAACCTAATAAATTATAAAGAGATGAAGGACCGACCAAGGGGTCATGAAAACGGCCCTGGTTTGTCATGGGACCGACTGACGATCGTTTTATGAAATTCCAAATTGCTTGGAAGAGTTTGAACCTAATGTGAACAAATTAGGTCAAATGATGAAAAGTGTGGGACCGGACTCTTGCAAACCAAAGGGACAACCTTGGTCGGTCAAGGTAATATGCTCATGTCACCAAAGTGTTCGTGCCTCAGTCCTGAGAGTTTTGATATTTCCTGGCGTGCATTTGAGCATTTATTGAGAAAATATGAAGAAATCAAGGTTTTGGCTCAAACTGAGGAAACTTCATAAGATGGAGGAAATAATAATAATAAAATAAGGAATCATTAAGTGTGGGACCGGTTATGGGCAAGGCATGGACGACCGGCCAATAAGCCCGGTCCCATGGAACTTTTTCCTAATTTTATATTATTTTCATGATTTTAGGGAAATATCATGAAATCAAGGAGTTTGTTGAAACTAAGGAGTTTCCATGAGATGAAGGAAACAATAATAATAATAATAATAATAATAATAATAATAAAATAAGGGGCGTGTGGGACCGGCTATGGCTAGGACCGGCCCGTACGTTGAATATTTATGAAGAATGTAAAATATTTTCTAAGGATTCAGTTAATGAATCTAATGATTTAGATATAATTAATTGATGGCTCTATACTAGCACGATCGTCAAGGAGCATTAATTATTCAAAAATTGAGCGATATGAGCTTGTTGAAGCGTCATATTTCTTTTATATAGTCAAGGAAAACATTGTTACATCCTGAAGACATTATTGCTCTATACTAGCAGGCAAGATGTCTAGGAGCCGTCCGATCGTTAAGATTCTATATGCATGTCTTTTATATAGTCAGGGAAAACATTGTTACATCCTGAAGACGTTATGCTATATACTAGCAGGCGAGCTGTCTAGGAGCCGTCCAATCGTTTGATTCTATATAAAAGTGATTACTGAAATGCTCGGTATTCATGAGATATGCCGTTTCCTCAGTTGAGAGACTACATATTCACGTATGCTCTGAGAGACAATAAACTCAGTCAGAGACTCTTGAGGCATGAGTTTTTATGCTTCAATGAGAGACATGAGCCTCAATACTCATCTGATTGTTGGATCACGGATATGTACAATTATGGTTTTACGATTTTAGCCTTTGTCGAAAATCCACCATCTACACCAGGCATACTGCTTCAACACATTCTTCCTCTTAGTGTTGAGAAGTTCAAATAAACACAAAATCGGTTTTCATAATTCCTGGAAATGCACTGTCCAAATATTGACCGGAATCCCAATAGAAAAATCTATAATCAGTAAATGCACATTATTAATTATTATTTTCTAAAGATATTCATTTAATTGCTGGAGATTAAATAGCATATAAAAACTAAGAAACCTTAATTAAAAAGATTCTCAATTTATTCCGATCTTGGGATTTTCCTTTAGCTATTAAGGAATATCTTTGAACAATTAATGATAAGAGTTACTGCACTTGTTCAAAGTATGTCGACATCTTTTACTTTGCAAGTCCTTTTTCATACTTACAATCTTGGAAACGATTTGCCACACTTCCAAACAAGTTTAAAATTGGTTCATCTGAATTCCAAGAACTATGTGATTGATTGTCCTATCAAATCACCAATTATGGGTTTCATGGTTCTACCAAAACAAGTTCGGTTCTACCTCCATGTGAGTACTGTGCATAGTCACGCTAGTTACCAAAATTCGGTTGACTAGGTACTAGGATCGATTCCCCACAACTTATGGTAACTACCTGTATTCGGTTGCACATGTCCATAGGATCAGTTCCCCCAAAACTACAAACTTGTTTCACATGTTCATAGGATCGGTTCCCCCATCTACTAAAAACGTGTTGCACCTCTTACAAGGATCGATTCCCTCATGTAAACGTGTCGCAGCTCTTACTAGGATCGGTTCCCCAATGACTAGATAAAAGTTGTTATTTACAAGGCATTGATCATACCATCTTGAGTGATTACTTAACATCGGTTTGACTAATAAAAGTCATACCAATACATAAGTCAGGCCCTGTGAATAGTTTTACCAAGATACATAAACAAGTTTATGAGCGGTTATACTAAACACACATATTGGTAATTCAAAATAGATTTGCAATGAATAACAATACCAATAAGCCTAGCGATTTCCCTTTCGATTCACAAAACAAGTTTATGAACTTACTTCCTTTAAACGAATGTAAAAAATTGTTTCCTAGGATGAAATCTTCACTCATACCCATACATAATCACAATAGCATTCATATGATCATGTCGATGTCTTATATACAAAGTTTAATGGTTAAGCAATGAACCTCGTATTATATTCCTTAATACTATGTCTAACTAGAGTTTCATACACAGCTTCGCGGTTATGTTTTCAATATGCACGACTTGAATGATATGTTAGCGAAAGAAACAATTCAAGTCAAATATTACTAAACTCAAGAGGAAGGATGATGTTGTCGTTGTAGCTCTATACTTCTTCACATTCTTCAAGTCTTCATGTAATACTTGTAAGTCTCATATCCTAACACTTTCAAGTTAACCTATACGAAGTTGACTCTAGTATATAATCAAGCGACTCTTTAAATGAGTTTTGATTCACTAAAATATGACAACCAAACTTGACATACCAACGCTTGGTTGGTTCAACCAAGCTATGCTCTAACAATTTCAATTGGTTCTTATATACTTCTATGTGATATATACAATTGAACAACTCTATGAGTAACACAATTAGATTCATTTGATTATCTTACATGATTGATTGATCATCATATTTGGTCTAGAAGTGTTAGATGAATGTGGTTAATACAAAAGTGTTCATATGGATAACTTCGGTTAACTATTGTTGTGCCAACTCAATATACACGTTTAGGTACAGTTACTCATATCTAAATGAAGGTATATTTCATTCGTGGGTAACAAGCTAAGACCATCTAACGGTAGATATATATTGCTTTTGTTTTAAGCAAACTTAGCTTGAATCTTAAATCATATTTTCATCTAACACTGAATATTGAATGCTTTGTTACTAAGATATCTTAGCTTTGATTGAAAGCAAACCTTGATTTCAAGACTATATAAGGGGGAAATCTAGCAATTGGAAAACCTAGTCCCCACACTTATGTGTGATACTAGTTGCGACTAGAGTCGATTCTCCTTTAACCTAGGTATTTTCTAAAACCATTATAGGTTAACGAATTGAAGGCTTCATTGGGATTCTGAAGCCAGACCCAACTATTTTCTCTGTAGTTGCATGTTCTGATCTTACTTGTTCTATCGTATTATGTACTATCTTCTCTAACAATTTGCTCGAGATTTATCTTCGATGGGTAAGATATAAAAAGTAATCACAAAGCTCTTCGTCTCATTCTTTGTGATTCCACAATAACTTCTTCTACTACCATATAATTAAGTTATTGTGAGGTGATTGATATTTCTAAGCTTTTCTTCGGGAACATAAGATTGGATTATCAATTGGTTCATGTTCAACTTGATTTATCAAAAGACGAAACAAAAACTTCATAGGTACTTCTGCGGGAGACAGATTTATCTATAAGAATAGACTTATCTGTGGGAGACAGATTTGTTTATAAGTCTTCGACTTTGGGTCGTAGCAACTCTTAGTTGTGGGTGAGATCAGCTAAAGGAATCAAGTGAGTAGATTCCTACTGGGATTCAGAGACGTAAGGCATGCGACTGTACCTTAATCGGTGTGAGACTTGGATAGGGCTCAACTAAATTCCAGTACTAAGTTATCTTGTAGTAGGGTAGTGTCTGTAGCGGCTTAATACAGTATGGTGTTCAAAACTGGACTAGGTCCCGGGATTTTTCTGCATTTGCGGTTTCCTCGTTAACAAAACTTCTGGTGTCTGTGTTATTTCTTTTCCGCATTATATTTGTTTAAATAATTGAAATATCACAGGTTGTGCGTAGTTCAATCAATTGGAAAATCCAACCTTTTGTTGTTCATATAGATTGATTGACACTTGGGCATTGGTCTTTGGTACCGTCCAAGTTATTTCTCATATCAATCAGGTTCACATATTTCTATCTGCTCGATTGTAGATTGTATTGAGAAATTGAGATATAACTCTTGGATATTTTCCCTTGATTGAGTCTGACTGTCGAATTGATTCTCTTGGAATTATATTAGAGTTAGTTCATACAGATTGCCGAATGAAATATTGGGTTTGGTTGTTAGACCCCCGCTTTTTCAATATATGCCTACTACATGTTCAGCCATGTAAATACATATTGGTAGTTAAGTATTTTAACAACATACATTTAGCTAACTATACATATCGGTTAGTTGTTATATACATTAGCCACGCTGTTTACTAATAACATATATGGGTCAATAGCTAAGCCCTTTAGCAATACTAATGACAAATACAACTCAGCAGTTAAGTATTGTAGTTCATATCAGTTTACCCATCATAATACACGTTAAAGGTTTTGTACTTTGAGTCACTAGGCCTTGTCAACTACAATAAAACACCACTAGTTATTTGTTTCTAACCACCTGAGTGTAACAAGTAGAAACCTATTTAAAAATGGAATGAGAATCTATTAATTACATGGCACAAACAAAATTAAGTAACCAGTTTTCACTTACGATGTTAAATTTGGTTTAGATTCTAAATTAGGGTCAAGATTGACTGCAGAGAAGCGAATTATCCACGTATCAATTAAAACCACTATCATATCAAATCAAATTGAAGGTATGTTACTCCAAAGGAAGTAAGATAACTTTTTAAAAAGGGACAGTTGAGAAGGGATGAATGAATATTTTAGAAACTCTTGTACATATCAAGTTGTCATCTGCAATTCTACTTCATACTCCGACTAATATACTGGTCAAGATGCAAACTTAACTTATATACACTACATAATTGTGGATACCATTATTTACATAGGTATCCAAATTCCCATTGGTAAAGGTCGGAGGCGACAAACCCAAGTTCATGTAAAAGAATACTTTGGATTGTATGTAACTTAGCCATTGTGTCCCTTTGTTTACACAAGATCATGTGAGGTATTTCACCATGGCCAAGGCCACAACACGTAGTCGTGCGACATTCACGGCCTTGGCAGCCAAGGCCAAGGTCAAAGCGCGTAGTCGCGCGACATTCACGGCCTTGGCAGCTTAGGCCAATGCCATAGTACGTAACCGTGCGATATTCACGGCCTTGGTATCTTAGGCCAAGGCCATGGCACGTAGCCGTGCATCACTATCGTCCTTGGAAGCTTAGGCCAAGGCCATAACACCTAGCCGTGCGTCATTATCGGCCTCGACAACTTCGGCCAAGCCCATGGAGTCATGCTATGCGCCATTCTCAGTTATCACGGCTTAGAACAAGGCTATGGCACTATGTCGCACGCCATTTTCGGCCATCATAGCTGAGGCCACAGCCATGTCAATACTTTGTGCACTATTTTCGGCCATAATAGTTTATGCCACAACAAGGCATGATTGCACCCTAAACATATGGCGTATCAATGGCTACGATTTAGCCTAATCAAGATGAGATATACGATTCATCAAAAAATCTAAGAAATATCAAAAATACATCACTTGGGGGATTCTTTATGGGGTATTGGTTTGGTGGTCTACATCAACATGCAGCGTGGCAACACCCCATGTGAGAAGTTAAACTAGTCTGGCAGTTATACCGATAGGAGAGATAGTGGGCGTAACATAAAAGGGTTTCCAGAAACTTCCCTAAAATTATCTCACACTAACCCATCATCTCCATCTCTCCATAACTCACGACTTCCACTACTTACGAGATTGGCATTGTGTATCTTAAACTTCTATAAATAGGCTACTTAGCCTATTCAGAAAACAGAACAAGCTTTCATACCTAAAAGCTCCGTATTCTTCATAGTTTTCAATACCCAATACATATAATTCAATACCATTTCCAATTTCTCAAACGTTTCTGCTTCCCTCCCCTAAGATCAACCAATTTTGCTCTCCATCGTGATCGAAGCAGGACGGAACGACTGCTATCGTGGTTTAGGCCTGTCCTGTTCGATTTTGATTTTCGAACCTAAACAGAAAGTACCACAGCGGTGCATTTGTTTTACCCGGAAGTAATTTTTAGGTACTAACAATTGGCGACCACATTGGGAGATCAACCTCTCGGTCACGAAATCAGATTCTTCAACCATCTGAAAATAAGTTCTTCAACATTTTGAAAACATGGTAAAGCTTAGATCCGGTGCAAGGTTTGATCCCAGTTCCAGCAACATCAATGGTCCAGATCCTAAAAAATGTCTCTCGGAATATCTTCCCGGAAAATTACACTACTTCTCCTACCGGTGGCGCGGAAAGTGCTACCAACAATGAAGGAAGAAATTGAGAAACGCCCCCGAGCATAGGCGACTTGATGCAGAAACAAGAAAACCTGGCAAAGACGCAGGAACACATGGCGACTACTCAAACAGAAATACTTACCTGCCTCAGAACTTTAGCAACGCAGTTAACTCTGGAGCAGCGTCAAATTCAGATAGAAAAGGCCCAGAATGCCCCTGGATCTTCCATAGGAATCGACAATTTAAGGGAAGAGCTGCGAGAAGATGGTATTCGCACTATTGCACCGAAAAACAATCAACAACTAAATTTCATCACTAGACAAGATTTTGAGAAACTCATGCAGAACCGTGGAAGGGAGGAGTCTTCATTATTTTACCACCACCAACCACCTTATATAATGAGGATGTTCAGAAGGCACCTACACCAAGAAGATATGTATCCCCTACCTTTTCTCTTTATGATGGCATAGGTAACACCCGTGAACACATCTTCCGATTTCTAGAAGCTATAGGAATGCATGAATACCACCAGGTATTGCGACTCAAAGAATTTTCCAAAGTCACTCACTGGAAGGGCGTATACTTGGTACACAATCTCGCCCCAAATAGTATATCGAGCTGGTCCGAGTTGGTGAGTGTTTTCTATCGAAAGTATTTCTTTGTTTCCGAGAAAATTACGTTCTCGGATCTGGGAAGGATGTTTCAGCACAACAACGAGCATACCAACGATTATGTAAAGAGGTACAGAATCCAATCCCTCGACTGCCATGACCTAAACATAATAGAGCAGCAACTAGTGGAATCGTGCATCAACAGTATGATCCATGTGTATCGCTCCTTACTCGAAAACTTACGTTTCCAAACTTTCTCGGAATTGCATGAAGCGGACAAGCGATCAGCCACCACCGCGCGACAATGCTTGAAAAAACAAGGCCAGTTAAGGACGAAAGCCGTGACACCAGAGGGAATAGGTGTTTAATCAACAAACAATACACAGTTCAATCCTCTATCGTCGCTGTCACCAACAAGGAACCGAAGAGAAAAGCCGCACCCGAGAAAGCTCCTCGATAAAAACATGCCATGTATGCCCTAGCACCTGCCCAGAATCCGACGCCACCAGCACAGGATCCTCAAATTAAAGGTTGCACGACAACAACCACCAACAAAATAGAATTCAGTGTTTCCTGACTTCCCCTGCTCAATAGAAGAGGTTATTGAATTACTAGAAGTCTGAATACAAGATGGATCTATCAAACTACCTCCCGTGGGTCTCCCATCCACTAATAAAGACATGGTAGATCCAAATTATTGCCGCTTCCACAGGTTTTTCAATCACCTTACTCGCGAATGTAATGGCTGAAGCGTATCTTTAAGGAATAGATATAATTAGGAGAATTGCACTTGGGGACTGAAGGCATTCATATAGATCCACTCCCTGTCATAAATTTGACTCTTTCTGAGGAATCCGTTGACCAAACGGTTCAGAGTCTAATAGAACGTATGTGCGAAGTCCTTTATCTTTCAAAGGGCCAGAGTAGGGATATCTTCACATCTCTCAATAGAGTTATCTCTGGTAAGCGCCTGCTTTTTGCCGAAATGGTCACTATTCCATACAAGCATGCTCCCAAGGTCGAGATTCAGAGTGACAAGAAACCAAATTGGGGACTCCTTACAAAAGCTCACATCAGGCAAATCGAATTCAAAGAAGCACTTATCGATGCCATATCGGATGTCAACATCATAACTGTCAAAGCTTTTCGGGCTGTTGGAATTTCCAGACACGAAGCTGTACGTGCGCCTACCATGATTCAAGATCCAAAAGGGAGATCTATAAATGCTTATGGTCGTGTCACCCTTAAGGTGAATATAGGGAATGTCGAGACAAATGCTACGTTTCAAATCATCAAGGAAAGTATGGGTTACGATATGGTCCTTGGACGTCCATGGATCCATACCAGTAAAACCAAGTTCGACATACCCCTGCCACAGAAGCCACAACTGAAAGACTCGTTTGGAAATGATGGCCGACCAAAGGACCCTATTGACTACTCATCTCTAGAGAATGGTGAACCCTATTCGGTAATAATGCTTGAGAAAAAGATGAAGTTATGCACCCTTGGCTCGCTGCTATAGGTAACCCCTACTCCAAAAATATCGTCGGAAGCATCCACCTCGCAACTTGTCAAGACTTGGGGACTTGACCCGGCTATCATTCCCATGTTGAAAAGACGAGGGTACCCAAATACACCACAATCTTTAAATTATCCACCTATAAATCCTCTTACTGAAAGTGATTGTCTATGGACAAAGTCGAGACAATACTACAAATCGGTATTCACACTTTGTGTGATCGTCTATGGATACGAGATCGAGACAATACAACAATCAAAGTGTGATTTCTTGAATAATAGGTTTGGACTTAACCAAACTTTATAGGATCACTATCAATTAATACGGAGTTAACGTTTGTGTATTTTACTTTTAATTATAATTGCGGAAATAGAAAAGTAAAAGACACAGCAAGATTTTGTTAACGAGGAAACCGCAAATGTAGAAAAACCCCGGGACCAAGTCCAGAATTGAATACTCTCAGAATTAAGCCGCTATACAAAATATAAACCAACTTCGTATAGTTAAGACAAAGCAACTAACCCTAGTTCACTTAGTTTCTTCAGTATCCCTGCGCTTCCGACATTCAATAAGTGCACGCACTGGAACAATTCCTTTGGATCATATTTCTCGGGATAGACGGCTCCACCAGAACAACAAAAAGATAAAGTTAAATTTCCTGGCTCTTAGGATAGTTTGCTAGAAATGCAAATTGAGGTATTTATAGACCAAGGATGTTTGGACACCAAGGAATTCCCAAAACTGAATATTCTCAAGATATGCAATAAATGCCCAAATCAGTTTTCATAATTCCTGGAAATGCTTTGTCCAATATTTTCCAAAATCTCTCAATAGAAAATCTCCAATTAATAAATGCACATTACTAATTTTTATTCTCTAGAGATATGCATTTAATTGCTGGTAATTAAACCATATAAAACTAACGACCTTATTTAAAAAATTCTTAATTAATTTCGGACCGGGATCTCCTTGAGTAATTAAGTTATATCTTTGAAAAATGAAAGATAAGAGTTACTTTTCGTGTTCAAAGTATGTTGACATCTTTTATAAATCCTATTTCATATTTACAATCTTGGAATCGATTATACCACACTTCCAAACAAGTTTAGAATTGGTTCATCTATGTTCCAAGACTACTTGATGAAATATCAAATCACAATTATGGGTTCAATCGGTTCTACCAATCACTAGGATCGGTTCTACCTTAGTATGGATTACTTGTGATCGAACACACAAGTTACCATATACTCATGGTATTACTTGTGATCGGTCACGAGTTACCAGGATCGATTACACCAATTACCATGACCGCTTACACCAATTACAAGGATCGATTACACAACTCTTTTGTGAACGGTCACACCAATTACTAGGATTGGTCACACCAATTACAAATATCGATCATACCATCTCAGATGATTACTTAGGATCGGTTACACTAATTAATAAAAACCAGTCACACCAAATCACAAGTCAGGCACCGTGATTAGTTATACCAAGATACACAACAAGTTATGATCGGTTCCACTAACTCACACATACTGGTAATCCAAAGATATACAATGAATAACAATACCAATAAGTCTAGCGATTTCCCTTTCGATTCATAAAACAAGTTCGTGAATGTACTTCCTTTAAACAAATGTAAACATTGTTTCCTAGGATGAAATCTTCACCTTTACCCATACACATAATCACAATAGCATTCATACGATTATGTCGATGTCATATATACGAAGTTCAAAAGATAAGCGTTATATTTCGTATCTTAATTCCTTAACACTATGATCATGTGATCATGTCTCACTACTAGAGTATAATCATTCACAGCTTCGCAGTTATTTTTGTCAATATAGAACAACTTGAAAGATACGTTAGGAATGAAACAGTTCAAGTAAATATTACTAACCTCAAGAGGAAGGATGATGTCGTCGTTGTAGCTCGTTACTTCTTCACATTCTTCAGGTCTTCGAGTAATACTTTTTTTTTTTTTTTGCTAAATCACATTTTTATTGAAAAATAACAAGGCTAAAATTAATCCCAAAGTTATACAAACTAAAAAGTAGAAACTAAATCAATACAAACTTAAGAATTTAAGTAGAATTCAACATAAGTAATAATAAGCCACTCTTGGCAGCTCAATCCTCTTAAGAGAAGGGGGTCTTCCAATGTGAATATTTCTTTCTCCTGCTTTCAAGCCTACCCCATTGGTTTCTAATGTGATTGCTGAAAAGTTAACTTCCTTTATGCAGTGTAATAATTCCATTTTCTCAAACTTATCAATCACTTTTAACCATCTTACTTTGATGTACCAAGGTATATCACCACTTTTAAACATTTCAATAGCAGTATTTGAACTTGATTGGATAATTACCTTGGTACTTCCATTAAAAGTAGACCAATAGCACATAATATAGCAAATTCATCTGCAATGGAAGAAGGAGTTATACCAAGACCCCCTGTAAGAGTACCAATTACCTGACTTCTGCAATCTCTAGCACTAATCCCAACACCAGCTTTACCTGGATCTCCAAATGATACACCAGCACAACAATACAGAGTAAAATCTGTTTCAGGAGCTTGCCATTAGATTTCTTTGATGCAGTTGTATTTAATCTTTCTATCACCAATTTTGAAGAATGACCAAACTTGAAAACTCAAATTCTTGGTTCCATTGATTTCCTTTCATTCTGTAGCTTCCTTCTTGTACTACTTTATATATCCTACATTTGAACGCATTGTAATTTGGCTGAACTTCCTCAAACATCTCTTTGTTTCTTTGAAACCACAGATCTTTCATTGTAGCACAGGCAGGAGTCATCCAAATCTCTTTGATGATTGGGCTCTTATTTTTTGCAGCTACACTGATGTCTTCAAAAGATTTTGGATTTTTAAAACCAAAGATATATCCAAGCCAAGACCAAATCTCCATACTGAATTTGCACTGCCAAAGTGTATGAAACATATTATCACATTTCTCATGACAAATACAACATCTAGATACCATGTCATAGCCTATTTTCATCATTTCCTCATCATCCATATAGACACCTTGCTGTAGCTTCCAAATATTACTAGCTATACTAGGGTGTAAGAAAGATTTCCATATGTAGTCAGGCCATACCAGTTTTGGTTCTTTGTCTCTAACTCTCTCTACTGCAGCTGAAGTAACAAAATTACCACTTTTGTGCCCAGTCCATATTATCTGACCATCACCATTTCCAATTTCAGGAAAGCAAGATATGGGTAGTAATTCTTGTAACTCAGTATGAATGCACCAATGTCTCCCATTTAACAGACTTGCTACCCTCATATTCATATTATTTTGAACCAAATCAGAGAAATCAATCTGATTTACCAATGGTGAATCTCCAACCCATGTATCAAACCAAACTGATATATTGGCTCAATTACCTACAGTCCACCTTACATCTTCTTTTAAATAATTCCAAGCCCATTTAATCCCTTTCCAAATAGATGATCGTTTCCATAAAGTAATCCAAAGTCCATATTTATCCTTAAATTTTGCATTAAAGAACTGAGCCCACTCCTCTTTAGAATTAAGAATTTTTCACAACATTTTCATCAACAACACTTTGTTTATCACTTCAAGTCTGTGTATTCCTAAACCTCCTTCTTTAAAAGGAGTGTACACTCTCTTCCATGAGATACTTTTGAACTTCCTTTTTTCACCATCACCAGACCATAGAAAGTTCTTAATGATCTTTTCACAAAAAGAAGGTCATTTATACACAGCCATTGAATAAATATGAATGCTACACAACACTGACTTGACAAGAATAACTCTATCTTGAAATGAAAGCAATTTAATTTTCCAAGATGCAAGCTTTCTTTGAAGTTGTTCCACTATAGGCCACACCATTGCAGAAGTTACTCTTCCTGGAGCTAAGAAAACACCCAAATATTTATCTGGAAAATGAGATAACTCCATATTTACCACTTCACTTATTTGTTGTTTTCTTGCAATTGTAACTCCATCCACAAAACACTTTCTCTTGCTTTTGTTTATGACTTTCCCTGAACTGAGCTGGTAATCATCTAGCAAAGATAATAAATTTTTTAAGCTCTTCTTAGCACCATTGCAAAAGATAAATACATCATCTGCAAAGAAAAGGTGAGTTGGATGAACACCTTTTCTTATTACCATAGGAAGTATTCTACCCATTCCAACTAATTTTGATATATTTCTACTCAGCACATCCTCCATCAGCACAAAAAAAAATGGGAGATAATGGATCTCCTTGCCTCAAACCTCTCCCAACTGAGAAAAAACCACATGATCCTCCATTCACCATGACTGAAATTCTTGCAGACTGAAATAATGCCATTAACCATTCACACCATGAGGAAGAAAAACCATATTTCCTTAAAACTTTTATAAGAAATTCCCAACTGACAGAGTCATATGCCTGAGAAATATCCAACTTAAGCCCAACATTCCCACCTCTTCTTTTTATCTTCATTTCATTCACCAATTCAGATGCAAGCATAACTTGCTCTTGGATACTTCTTCCTTTTATGTATGCAGATTGTTGTGGAGATATCAGTTTCACCATAAGACTACTCATCCTTGTAGTAATAATTTTCGTAAAGATTTTGAATAATGCATTACTCAAACCTATTGGCCTGAACTGATTTTCATTCCTTGCACCTTGTACTTTTGGCAATAACACCAAGAAGCTAGAGTTCATACCTTTAGGAATGAATCTCCTTCTCCAACAAAATTGAATTTCAGCTACCAAATCATCTTGAATTATTTCCCAACAACTTCTATAAAATACTCCTGAGAAACCATCTGGACCTGGAGAATTTTCAGGATCCTTATCAAAAACTGTTTTTTTAATTTCCTCTATACTAGGAATTTCATCTAAGAACTTTTGGTCTTCTGCATCAATCAACTGAGGTACAACATCTAAAAGCTTTTCTTTAATATTAGCACCTTTCTCTTCAAACTTTTTTTGAAAGTGATTGACAAGATTGTCTGCAATCTGCTCTTGATCAGATATTACATTATCATTAGAATCCTCTAATTCACTTATCATATTTCTTGAAGATATTATTTTTAAATTAGTATGAAAGAAACTAGTATTTGTTGCTCCCTCTTTTATCCATTTAACTCTAGCTTTTTGTCTCATTAGAGTATTGAGCTGAACTTCTCTATTTGCATGGTCATTTTGAGGCAACTAACTCCTCCAATGCTACTGAATTAGATGGATTTGAGTCTGAAACTTGCATTGCTTCCTTGACTTTATTATCAGAGAGAGTGATCTGCTCTGAGACGAAGAAGTATTTTCTGTAGAAAGCATTAACCATGTTCACCCAGTGATTCCTGGTGCAATGTTGTTGTACCATGTGTATGCTCTTCCTGGTGCAATGTTGTTGTACCATGTGTATGCTCTTCCTGTCAGACACTTTGAGAATTCCTTCAAATGGACGACATGGTTGTGCTCATGTTCACCCAGTGATTCCAGAAACTGAGAAACATGTTCTCGAGCATTGCCCATTCCATCATAAAGAGTGAACGTTGGAGAGGTATAACCTTTTGGCAGAGGAATCCTTTGTGTAGCAGCAGAGTACGTAGGTTGGTGACGGTGGACAGATGATGTCCTGTATTTTCCTCGATATTCTAAAAAGTGCTTCAGGTCCTCTCGAGTGATGAAACTTGCAGGAACCTTTGCTGGTGGATCGTTTGCAGCTTTGCGGACTTCTTCATCATCTACAACATTGATTTGAGAGATTTCAGGATCAGCGGTTGAAGATGTTTTTTTAGCTTTTCATTTCTCGTGTTGAGGCTGAGTTTGTTCAGACGCAACCTTGTCCGTGAGAGTTTTGAGATAAGCACACAACTCTTTCTGCGTTGCAACCATCTCAGTCTGAACCTTCATGAGATCAACTATGGTAGGCTGATTTCCTATGGTTTCTTCAGGAGATTCGCTAGGAGGTGGATTGTTGATAGTGCCAATAGCTGATAAGAGCTTAAACTACATCATTTGAATACCAATTTCGTATACTTTTCTTTATTATTTCTCTCGTATTTTCGGGTATTACGCTTTGTTTTGTATTTTTTACGTATATTGGAGTCATGTGACGGAAAACAAGGAAATTACGAGCTCAATCCAGTGCTTTAGCAACCTTAGTTGCTGATTACTCTAAGCGCAACAAGGAACCAAGGCTTTGAAGGAGCTACACAACTTGGGCAACCAATTGTGTTCTAAAGAGGAGCACCAGGGATATACTGCTCAGGGAAGATCAATAAACAGCCAACTTATTCCAGTTGAAGACTGCTAAATACATCCAGACGTTAGCTAAGGGCCACCGATTTTTCTAACTGCCTACTCTACAAAAATAGGTCGAGATTTATTCTCGATTCAATTCAGTCCCAACTCATTTCAGCTCCACCAGCTCTGCACCAAGTCCCTGTCGTCGTTCGAGCCATGAGTCCGGCGGATGATTACAAGGGGTTAGTTAGAAACTAAGAAGAATACAGGTCTCACAGTACAAGTTTGTCATGCATTGGGTTTGTTCCAGTAACGAGAAAAGTGAGGAAGAATGAGAAGCTACTGCCATTGAAATTGATAATGAACAGGGGAGATCAGGACAGCGATTTCAAAGCTGATACGCAGAAGAAGACTTGGCTTAGTTGTAGTTTCGAGTTTGTAGAAGATTTGTGAAGCTTTTGGTGGGAAATCAGTAAAGAAGATGAAGTTTCACTGTCAGTAATTGATGTTGCTGCCATGGATTTTATTGAAGATTGAAGTGCAGTTCTTAGATTATGGATGTGTGTGATTGAATGTGTGATAGTCCATCTCGAATTGCAGGGAAGGAGATGCAATGGGTTAGATATCAACAGCAAAGGCATTTCCCTGGTTCACCCGTTTTTGGCACATAAAATGTTTGTTGAAAGGCCTGAACTATACAAATTCAAGTTCAGTGCAACTAGTTGACTGACGCAGCCTCCCTGTCGGCTAGACCATGGTTCTGGTGAGTGTTTGAGAAGGCTTAGAATATTGGGTTTACAGGGAACTCAAGTACATCGAGTTTTGAGCAAAGTTTGGCTGAGAAGTCAGGGTAGAAGTGAGTCTTGATCTTTGATTTTGAGAAAATGGCCAGGAAAAGAAGTTGTTAGCCATGATTCAGTGGCTGAGTACACGGGTTTGTTGGGCAGCGATTAGGACTCGATTATAAGACTACAGGTAGCTAGATTATAGGACTCGATTATAAGACAGGAAACTCAGGGATGTTGTTGTTGCCGTTTGATTGAAGCGAGAAAGGGTGAGGATTAAAGACAGAACTTGGAAGTTGCGAAGAAATAGAAGTTGGGTTCAATACGATTCATAATTGCAGGACTTAGAAGATATAAAAAGAAGACCTAAACCTACAGCACCGCATACCCCGTCCTTCACCACTGCCGCAACCCTAGTTTCAACGAGATTTGCTCGCTGAACAACTACCACCACCAACCATCATTCATATCCACCTGCATCCATCATTCATATCCACCTACATCCACCACCTGCGTATCCATCATTACCATCTGCGTACCACCACCAGCTCATACATATACAGCAGCTACAGTTCACCTTCCATCCACCTTTGCAGCCATCTACAGACTATCACCACTACCACCACTACATCACCTGCAGTCTACTAATACCATACCAGCAAGTTCATCCAGTACCAAGCTTTGAGCAGCAATACAGCCACCATCGGAGCACTGCATAGGCCTAAGTTCGAGACCAACACCAGCAGCAATAACAACTCCATAGTCACCACCAGGCTATCATTCACTCCACCTGCTGCTGCGTTGGTTTGCTAGATTGGTTTGCTTGTTTAGTATTATAGTTTGTTGTTTCTATGCCATGAAGTCCAGTAGCTAATTGCATTTGATTAGAGATGATTTCAACGTCCGAACATGAATCCAAATTGATATTTAAACTGCCTATTTCTTGCAATTTGTTTTTTTTATTGCTTATTCTCTACCGAGCCAATAACGTTTATGAATTTATTTCCCAATCGTTTAAGTTGCAAATTTAATGGTTGCTTGATAATTCTATTGCTAGTTAAGACTTCTTTGACCCGTAATTGTCTAGAGACTCTTAATACAAGTAGTAATATGTGGTTATTGACGATGAGATTTTGTTAAGTAATCATATGTATTGAATGACACTAGTAGATGAATCGAGCTTATGTATTTGTCACTAGGAATAACCTATCTCACAGAACTTAATGCATTTGTTTAAGTCACACCTAGAGAGCGTATTTCTACGAAACTTTGCAAGTAGAATCCGGTAGTCGAGCGCTTCCGTGTCCGGTGAATTCATGAGATCGCATAGTATTTGAGCATACTAAATATTCCAGGGTTATTAGTAATAAGGTACCTTGCAGAAACATAGTTATATTGATAAGATTCACGTTTAGTGACTGAGAAAGAATCCTTGATCATTCTCATCCTCATTGTTTGCATTTATTTATTTTGCATTATTTTCATTCAGAAATTTGAATCGAAAACTTTAGAATCAACTCTCCCTTAGGAACGAACCTGCTTTTCCGTATACTACTAGTTAGTTTAAAGAGAAGTAAAGAATTTATTTTTGCAAGTTCGACACCTCGTCAAAATTGGCGCCGCTGCCGGGGAGCAGTCGGTAGTTTGAGTTGTTATTTAATTTTCTGTTTTTGTATATGGTTTTTATTTTTTAGCTTTTACTAATTTATCATTTTAGAATCTTATTTTTCAGGTACAACAATTCTTCTTGCGTGTGCACAATTGGGAACAAGAGGTAAGTCTCTAAACGAGTTGTGCGCATAATTTTTCAAGATGAATCTTTTTGGGAACAACATATATGGTTCACAAGACCATGCATATTATGGTAATAATTCTGATTTTCAGTCTGACTCTTACAATAGCTTCTAACCATATGTGGGATATAATCAAAATCAATCTTTTGGCTATCGTGACTATTCTACAAGACCTTGTGATTATTCTCATACATCGCAGCAAACTTTTGGTGGTTATGTAAGTGAAAAATTACAAGGATGGGGGGATAGTTATACTTCTCATACGTTCCAATCTAGTTTCTTGCAGATGCCTAATAAATTCATGGATTTGCAACATATATGGAACCAGATTAACTCAACTCCCAACGTGCCGAGTTTCGTACCAAGTGAAATCTATGATAGTGTATTTAGACCTGTTCCGGATCGTACTTATGATCCTTCACCCATTCAAAGGGAAGATACATGGTCTAGAGAACCTATTGTGAATAGTAGCGGAAAACGTGTTAACATAAAGAAACTCTTTAGACAATATGAGAAGTTGGAAGAAGAGGGAGTAACGGAAGAGACTCTTCAGGCAATTTCTAGGGCCATACATATGGAGGTTAACCGCCGTGTTGATAATGGAGAAGAGCCCCAAGAAGAAGATTCTGGGGATGATGAACCTTTGGAAAATGTTGATAATGATGGTGATACTAGCTCAACTCATGATCATAATGATCATTCTCCTATTTAAAAGGAAGAAGTTGAGTCTAGAAACACTACAATTATTGATGGTAAGACTAATGTTGTGTATGAGAGCGATGATGGTTATGACTTCTTTGTGCATCCTACCCCAAATTCAGAGATAGTGGATACTTTGAATGAGAAGTCAACTTGTGATGAAGAACGTAAGGATTACGATAATTTTCTTATGGAAGATTCTGATTTCTTTTCCAATGAGGAGGACTTGGTTATAGAAGAAACCAACGAATGTCTTAACAAGAGTTCGAGTGAGAATGATGATACTTGTAATGTGAGAAGGGAAGTTTCCAGCAGTGCCGAGGACCCCGAAATACAAGAGGTTTTACAAGGTTTGGCTAACCCTTTACATGAATCTTTATCTAATGATGATCCTCCCAAACTTGAAGTAGTTTCTCATAGAGTTGTTAACCCGACTTTTAGGAAGATACCTCATTTGGGGCTGGAATTGTGTGCTTCAAAAATTTTATCGGAATTTCTTGCATCCAAGTATCCACCATATGTTTTTGAGTCTAACACCATGCAGATTTTCCGAGAGGAACAAATAGAAGTGCCTTCCACTTATGTTTTGTATACACTTTCGAGTGTAGAAAGAACTAAGTGTGGGGTGACTCTCATGGGATAATAGTTTTATTTTACGCACAATATGCTAATATTCTTGTGAAGCTATTTCTATATATGCAGATTGTTTTGTGGGTGGATCCTCAAATTTTCAGATTGTTGATATATGAGGAGTCTATTTTGATTGTTTCTCTTATGCGTCAATCAAGTGCACAATTCCAATTCTTACTTCCTTGTCTTTTTCAAGTATTCCTCTTATTCTTTTTGTAATGGTTTGAAACACTGAGGACAATGTTTGATTTAAGTGTGGGGGTAGGGTATAATATGAACAAAAAAATTGGCGTATACAAAACTCTAACTTTTAGAGATTTTTGAACAATTTAGAATAAACACTAGCCTTTCTAAGTAGATGGCATTTTTTTTCTTGACGATGAGGTATATATTGGCTGAATTGGGATTAGATGCCAACTAAATAGCTAGTTTAGTGTTCATCCTCTATTGTTTAGAAGTAGCTACGAGTTGGAGTATCATTTTCGTAGTTATGTAATTTGTATATAATTTTTAGAGTTTGATGCCTTTAGTTAAAAAAAAATATAGAAAAATAGAAAAAGAAAAAATTGTGAACTCCGTAATCTAGAAATTTGTGCCTTTAGGATGACAATACCAATTTTAGTGGATGGAACATCTTGGTTTTAGGAGTTGAGGAACCCATTAACTAAAAGGACATAGCTCGGGTGTTAGAAATAACATGATAGTTGTCACCATATCTCAGAATCATCACCATATCACCTTCTGTTTTTATTTTTGCGAACTTTTTGTTTCTCTAAGTGATTTGGAGAGACACTAACATCGAATTGTTATTACTGCTAGGATGAAATAGAGGATTGAGTTACTAAAAAAAAAAAAGATTAGACCAATTCGACCAATCGGTGTATGGATGAAAAAAAATAAAACAAAAAAGAAAAGAAAAAAATATAGATGGACACTTGAATAACAATATGTGTGTGTTCTCCCTGTCTCTGTCGCCTAAACAAGCGTGGAACGCAGGATCCACGGGAATTACCATGTAATCTGCTGACAAGACGCATGCGCTTGGATCCAAAAGATCTAATCATGTTATCAATTCGGAAAAAGAAAAAAAAAGGAAAAAAAAAGTTATCATTATTATTGTTCAATTAATAAATCGATCGCTGGTTCCCTTGTATTTGCCAGTCGAGTTGATCTAGAATTAGGATTATCGACCACTGGTTCCCTTGTATATGCCAGCTGAGTTGATATTACATTTCAGTCCAGTATCTCAATCCATTAGGATTCATAGGTTCATCTTGGCAGTGACCTTCAGACAGATATGGGAAACACCATTCACTTTAGTCAACATCGCAACCATCTATCTCTATATCCATCTTCTTAATCTATTCATATGTGATTGTGGTTAGTTAGATTTCGAGTATTGTGGTTTGTTCGACTTTCTAAGTAGAGCTTTATTTACTTATATATGAATTGGATTTGCATCAGGGTACCTCCTCCTGTAGTTATTTTGGATTCGTTCATAGATTCTACACAGGTAGTTAGAATTTGGAGTAAAAGGTTTTGTAGGTACACCTCTTGTAAACCTTCACGAGACTAAAACTCGTCCACTAGGGACACCTAGGGGTTTAAAGGCTTGTTATTTATGCTAAAAGTAACCGTAACCTCGACGACATGGAGTTGTTGTATTTTATTTTGTTTGCTCGAGGACTAGCAAAGATTAAGTGTGGGGGAATTTGATAGGAGCTTAAAATACATCATTTGAATACCAATTTCGTATACTTTTCTTTATTATTTTCTCTTGTATTTTCGGGTATTATGCTTTGTTTTGTTTTTTACGTATATTGGAGTCATGTGACGGAAAAAAAGGAAATTACGAGCTCAATCTAGTGCTTCAGCAACCTTAGTTGATGATTACTCGAAGTGCAGCAAGGAACCGAGGCTTTGAAGCAGCTACACACAACTTGGGCAACCAATTGTGTTCTAAAGAGGAGCACCAGGGATTTACTGCTCAGGGAAGATCAATAAACAACCAACTTATTCCAGTTGAAGACTGCTAAATACATCCAGCCGTTTGCTAAGGGCCACCTGTTTCTGTAACTGCCTACTCTACAGAAATAGGTCGAGATTTATTCTCGATTCAATTCAGTCCCAGCTCATTTAAGCTCCACCAGCTCTGCACCAAGTCCCTGTCGTCGTTCGAGCCATGAGTCCGGCGGATGATTACAAGGGGTTAGTTAGAAACTAAGAAGAACACAGGTCTCACAGTACAAGTTTGTCATGAATTGGGTTTGTTCCAGTAACGAGAAAAGTGAGAAAGAATGAGAAGCTACTGCCATTGAAATTGATAATGAACAGGGGAGATCAGGACAGCAATTTCGAAGCTGATACGCAGAAGAAGACTTGGCTTAGTTGTAGTTTCGAGTTTGTAGAAGATTTGTGAAGCTTTTGGTGGGAAATCAGTAAAGAAGATGAAGTTTCACTATCAGTAATTGATGTTGCTGCCATGGATTTTATTGAAGATTGAAGTGCAGTTCTTAGATTATGAATGTGTGTGATTGAATGTGTGATAGTCCATCTCGAATTGCAGGGAAGGAGATGCAATGGGTTAGATATCAACATCAAAGGCATTTCCCTGCTTCAACCGTTTTTGGCACATAAAATGTTTGTTGAAAGGCCTCAACTATACAAATTCAAGTTCAGTGCAACTAGTTGACTGACGCAGCCTTCCTGTCAGCTAGACCATGGTTCTGGTGAGTGTTTGAGAAGGCTTAGAATATTGGGTTTGTAGGGAACTCAAGTACACCGAGTTTTGAGCAAAGTTTGGCCGAGAAGTCTGGGTACAAGTGAGTCTTGATCTTTGATTTTGAGAAAGTGGCCAGGAAAAGCAGTTGTTAGCCGTGATTCAGTGGCTGAGTACATGGGTTTGTTGGGCAGCGATTAGGACTCGATTATAAGACTACATGTAGCTTGACTGGACGGCAAGACAAGAAACTCAAGGATGTTGTTGTTTCCGTTTGATTGAAGCGAGAAAGGGTGAGGATTAAAGACAGAACTTGGAAGTTGCGAAGAAATAGAAGTTGGGTTCAATCCGATTCGTAATTGCATCACTTAGAAGATATAAAAAGAATACCTAAACCTACAACATCGCATACCCCGTCCTTCACCACCGCCGCAACCCTAGTTTCAGCGAGATTTGCTCGCTGAACAACTACCACCACCAACCATCATTCATATCCACCTGCATCCATCATTCATATCCACCTGCATCCACCACCTGCATATCCATCATTACGATCTGCATACCACCACTAGCTCATACATATACAACAACTGTAGTTCACCTTCCATCCACCTTCGCAACCATCTACAGACTATCACCACTACCACCACTACATCACCTGCAGTCCACTAATACCATACCAGCAAGTTCATCCAGTACCAGGCTTTGAGCAGCAATAAAGCCGCCATCGGAGCGCTGCACAGGCCTGAGTTCGAGACCAACACCAGCAGCAATAACAACTCCACAGTCACCACCAGGCTGTCATTCACTCCACCTGCTGCTGTGTTGGTTTGCTAGATTGGTTTGCTTGTTTAGTATTATAGTTTGCTGTTTCTGTTCCATGAACTCCAGTAGCTAATTGCATTTGATTAGGGAGGATTTCAACGTCCGAACATGAATCCAAATTGATATTTAAACTATCTGTTTCTTGCAATCTGTTTTTTTATTGCTTATTCTCTACCGTGCCAATAATGTTTATGAAGTTATTTCCCAATCGTTTAAGTTGCAAATTGAATGGTTGGTTGATAATTCTATTGCTAGTTAAGACCACTTCGACCCGTAATTGTCTAGAGACTCTTAATACAAGTGTTGATGGTGGTTTTTAGCTTAGGGTTAATATTATAAAACCTTACATCTGATGTGACGTCACTCTGTAAGGAAACGGAGCCATGAGTGTTAACCTCTCCGCTGACATATTTATTGAGCCATTCAATATATTTACATGAAATTTATCTAGACTGGCGCATGTAGCAACCATCCAATGTTCTGTAAATAAGTTTCTTTGAATGCTTTTTATGCTATGTTCCCCAACTGAACCCTTAATGTTGATATGGCATGACAATTTGTGTTCACTCGCAGCAGAGTAGCACGTATCTCCAAATATCAAGGATAAGGTCTTTGCATAAAGTATTCAATCAGAAAGCATGCTGCTCCCTGGATATGAACTTAAAGAACTCTGTGTCAGCACATATAATTCAATCAATTACTTTTGCGCCTTGCGCAGTATACCAGACCTTGGTTGTCGAAAGTAAGCCTAGGCAAACTAGGTAATTAATCCGCCATGAATTAGTAAGTGCAAAACCTTGCCCGAAATCAGAAAACAGGGAGACGCAGCAGAAAAGGGAGGCGTGGCCATGCCTTAGGCCAGTTGGCGCCACTTTCCATTGGCCACGCCCCATCCTAAACCGGCCCTACTTCCCTCGACCAATCAGGTCGCCTTAAAACCGCCACGCTCACACCAGTTGCGACTGGGCCCATACCTGCCGGCCCCAGTTTTCATCGACCAATCAGGTCGCTCTAAAACCGCCACACTCACACCATAAGTGTAGCCACGCCCATGCTTGCCCGGCCCCTCTCCTTCCTACAGACCAATCAGGTCACTTTAAAATGCGCCACGAGCACTGGAGGTGTGGCCACGCCTTATGTTTGGTCGATCCCTTTTCTTGACCAATCAAGTCGCTCTAAACTCGTCACTATACATTAAAGGCCAAACGCACCCTGTCGTGCCACCATACTAATTGGCAAGCCAAACGCGCCCTGCCACAACAACATATTAATTGGCTTTCGAAAGGCCGCACCAACATGCCGAACGTGCCATGTTGCGCCAATAAGTTGAGCGGCACTCCAACATGCCACTCCGCCGCACCAACATGCCAAATATGCCACTTCGTGACAACATGCCATAACTAGCGCCCTACGTGCTAACCTACCTCCTGTTCGGGGCCAACGCCATGATAAGCTCAAATTAGGGTTTTCTAGTCAGAAGCACGACCCTACATTAACCAAAACCCTAATTTTCGCAACACAAATTATGCCAGTTCGCCCCACAACATGCCACGAGCCGTATGGGGCCCATCAAGCCCTTGGAATGGCTCCATGTCATAGCCACCCACGACAATCCTTACTCATGTGGTCGTTTCCACACTACGGCCTTGGCATAGTTATGGCACCATTTGCACAAAAAAGTGTCGCCATGCCGCGGCCGCATGCCACACGCACCAATTAGGGTTTCGACATGCCAAACCATAATTTGGGCAAAGTTGCTACGCCAACCAAGCCAAGTAATGTTTCTAAGAGCGTTGGGATTGATGTGGCAACAAGGCCAATGTTGCCACGCCACATGTGGGTCCAACACCGAGGTGCCAAAGTCTAGCGGCCATGGCTATGCCAGACGCTACTTCATGCCACTGACATGTGCTAACTATGCCAGCCACGCCGCCATACCGCAGTCATGCCGCACGTGCTAAATAGAGTTGCGATGCGCCAAACCCTAATTTGGCTAAAAGTTATCATGCTAACTGAGTCTAGTGACTCTCCTAAGGCCTCAAGATTAACTTAGAAACAAGGCCAATGTTGCCAGAAGCCATATTTGGGTCTAACACCAATATACCAAAACAGCTGCCACGGCTGCACCACTGGCATGCCGCTATGCCATGGCTCCGCCAGGCACCACTTTGCTATACATCGAGATGATCAATGGCCATCCTTCTTCATGAGATGCAATCTCAGCCATCCAAGTTCGCCACCGAACTGACAGACTTGTGGAAAGTTTCAGACGACCAGCTGCCTAAATCTAGTGGCCATGGCTACGCCAAACGCCACTTGCATCACCGTGCCACTGGCATGCACGAGTCATGCCAGCCATGCCACATTGCCACTGGCGTACACCATCGCGCCATTATCAGGCGCCAACGCAAGGTATCCATAATCAACGGCTACCCTCCTTCATGAGATGCGATCTCAGCCATCGAAGTTCACCACCAAACTAACAAACCTGTGGCAAGTTCTAGGCGACCAGCCAAAACAAGCCCAATAGCATTACATGCTATTTTCCTGCGGTAAGTCCCTTGACTTTGACATTCCACGCGTAGCAAAGTGCTACATATTTTCCACGAAAACACTCGAGACATCAAACATGTCACAAACTGGGGGATGCTCATCAGGGTATTGGTCTGGCGGTTTACAGCGTGCGGCGTGCAATATGCCCGTTACAAGAAAGTGTCATGAAGCAGGATAATTAGTGGTGGTAAAAAAATAACGGTGTAAACGAATTCACTTCCTTAATCATGGAAGCATAATGATTGACGGTTACACGTTACTCTTTTCTTCCACCACTCAATCGTTTCCACTTCCTACGAGATCAAGGTACGTTTCAATATGAAGTGTATAAATAGGCTTCACCTATTTTCACCAAACAACAAGTTTTTGGTCGGCAACAACACAGTATCTAGAAATCACCTGGTAGCTTTCCATTCTTCTAGCCAGTTCTACTTTCAGATACAAGTCATAAACAACCACACCTTCAGAATCAACTATTCTGGTCTCAACACTCTCTTCGCTTCCCTCCCTAAGACCAACCCTTCTCCTTCACTTTGTGACCGAAGCAAGCCTGGAACATCCATTTCTTGGTTTAGGCCAGGATTGTACAGATTGATCTCTCGAATCAAAAGTACTCTCGTGCAGAGCATTGTTTAGGGTTTAGATTCGTTTCTCATCCACACACCCAAAATTACCAAAATCAGCAGAAACGGTTTTCACCCACAAAGAATTGGAGACCACAGTGGGAGATTAATCTCTCGGTTGCAATACTAATTCCAAATTTCATTTTTCAATCCCGATCTCAAGATGGTAGAACTCAGGTCCGGATCAGCAACAAAACCCTGAAAACACTAGCGCTGAAATAACTCTCGGTATTAACATTCCTTCCAGTGGAATTAACATGCCACCTGTCAACACCAGCAACGCGGAAAATGTTCCTTCATGTGTTACACCTACAGTCACCAGAGCCAGAGCCGCTGCCGCCACCCTCAACGTTCCTTCAAGTGTGACACCTCCAACCGTCACCAGAGCCGCTGCTACTCAACCATCAGGATGAGAAACTGGGGGTGCCAGCAGAAGCCGATCCCATATTACTATTGCTGATTTGATGGAAAGACAGAAGATTCTCGCTAGAGGTCAGACGGACATGGCTTCGACTCAGAAAGAAGTGCGTATTTTCCTCAAGACACTGACGGAGCGGCTACCACAGGCATCACACCAACCAGAGCCAACAAGGAACACCTTCAATACTCCTGGCGCTGATAACTCAGCAGAGCGCACCTTTGTAGATGAAGAGAATCGTTAAGGAGCTCCAGCGGAGAGGAATCAAACATCCAATTTTGTCACACGAGAAGATTTGGAACGACTTCTTCGAAACCGAGACAAAAGTGATTCTGCGGACATACATCAACATCAACCCCCATATCCTCCTGAAGCATAAAGAATTCCTCTTCCGAGAGGATACTCTTCTCCTCAATTCTCCTTGTATGACGACATAGGTAATGCACGTGAACATGTCTCTCGATTTTTGGAATCCTTGGGCGAGCATGAATACAATCATGTTCTCCGTTTGAAGGAGTTTTCGAAGTCTCTTACCGGAAAATCACACATGGTTCAACAACATTGCACCAAAAAGCATATCCAACTGGGGTGACATGGTTAAGGCTTTCTACAAGAAGTACTTTTTTGTGTCTGAGAAAAATACTTTCTCGGATTTAGGAAGGATGTTTCAACGAAACAATGAGCATCCAAATGATTATGTCAAAAGATTCAGAATTCAAGCGCTGGATTGTCACGACCCAAATGTGACCGAACAACAATTAGTATATTCTTGCATCAATGGCATGGTTCCCATCTACCGTGCCTTACTGGAGAATCTGCGATTTCAAACATTCTTTGAACTTCATGAGGCTGCTAAACGGTCGGCCACAACAACACCAGCATTGTTGGAAAGAACCAGGCCAGCCAAGGTTGAAGACGCACGCGAAACTCAAGGAAATAGACGCCTCATTAACAAGCAATATAAGACTGGCCCCTCTGTGAGCGTGGTAAGTGAAAGAGGAAAAAGGAAAGCTCTAGCGACGGAACAGCAATCCAAGCGCACAATTCCAGCACATCAGGCGGCTCCACCACGAAATACCGCAGCTAAGGCTCTTGCGCAACATCCAGAAGCCGGAGAAAAGTCCTTAGATTTCCCGTTCCCAATCGAAGAAGTAATTGAACTCTTAGTAGCATGGATCCAGGATGATGCCATCAAGCTGCCTCCTATCAGGCGCCCACCAACTGGAGAGGAAACGACAAATCCTAAGTATTTCCGATACCATAGATTTGTCCATCACCCGACCAGACACTGCAATAGATTAAAGCGTATCTTCAAAGAAAAGGTGAAGGCAGTAGAACTTCAACTGGGCAATGAGGGAGTTCACAGAGATCATCTTCCATTCAGGAGTTGCATGCTCTCTGGGGACTCTGTTCACAAAACTGTGCAATCCATGATGCAACATGTATGCGAAATTCTCTATTTCTCCTAGGCGCAGCGTCAAGATATATTTGCAGCCCTTAATTGCGCTGTGTCGGGCAAGCGACTTTTTCCTATTGAAGAAACCGCGCTAGAATCCGAAGCTCTCTCAGGAAGCAGTATTGGAAGATGCGACTGGGGACTGCTGACCACGGTTTATATGAGGGGCGCCGAGCTTAATAGCACATTGATCGACGCGGCCTCTGACTTAAACATCGTTACCATCAAGACTCTGAGAGCTGTGAGAATTTCGAAGGAGGAAGCTACTCTTTCCCCAATTGTGGTCAAAAACTTGGAAGGAGAAGCAATAGACGCATATGGCTACATCAACCTTGAAATTAAGGTGGGAGATGCTCTAACACATGGCATATTCCACATTGTCAAAGAACTCTCAAATTACGACATGATTCTGGGGCGCTCATGGGTACATGGCAATAAAGCGAAATTAGGAGTATCCCCTCTGCCGGTGTCGATACCCGAAAGAATTTCCAACAAGCCATCCAACCCTGAAGATCACATGTTGCCGTGTCAACAACTTACCAAGGTAACTCAGTTACCTGGAGAAAGCCTGTCGACGTTCATCTGAAGATTCCGAGCACAAGTAAGTCGTATTGAATAACCCTTTCTGCACCCAGTCACTTCTCCTCTCGGTCAGGCATGGGGACTCGGTCCAGTTATCAACCCAGGCGTCATTAAGAGATGTGAATGGGATGATGGGCCTTTCAAATGCTTTGTCAAAAATTTAGAATCCGCCTCAGTCAAAGATAACGAGCTCAAAAATAAAGTGGTTACACAACGCCCAAACCCGTTTCAAATTGGAGATATGGTAATCAAGGAGACCGCGTTTAAAGTTGGAGATGTAAAAGTGAAGCTAACCGCTCAACCTGATACGCCTAAAGAAAGGGAAGACGAGCCATACCTGGTGGCAGATGTTATCTTGGGTGGTTACTGCAAACTCATCAATGCCTACAAATTGGAAGGCGTGACAATTCATTCACGATGGCCCAAGCCCTTCAATACCTAAAACGTTGTGCTACCTTTTCCTCCAGCGTTTTCCTTTTAAGTATTTCCTTCAGTAATTTCCCTTTTCCCTGCAATATTTGTAATCCCTCCAAAATGATTCCACTGCTTGCATTCATAATCAGGGTTTCGATTTTAATTAACAAAATAAGTTTTCCTAAATCATCTCAAGGGAAAAGTATCCAGCAAACCCACAAAGTCATTACCCATCAATTAAAAACCAGAAAAAATCAAACCTTACAAGAAATATCTTATTCGAAAAAAAATATTGAAGAAGTGAATGTACAAGGAAGAAGATCATCGAGTGGCGACACAAACACCTTCCTTCAAGAACATCTGGCTTTAACTTTTGCCCGACGAGGATTCTCTACTTCTCACGATGTGCTTCCTAGCTTGTGACGGCTCACACTTCTACATACCCAGGCGGCATGTCATAGGCGTCCTGTGTAATTTGCGAGGGAAAATCCAATAAAAGGTTGGTCAAAATCCTTAATCATTGCTACTGTTTTTCCCTATTTTGAGTTACTGTTGCCCACGACATGCGAGGCGTTCCCATGGAAGTAGCTAAACGGAGAGAATGTTACACGCCTACTAGCATTGTTGCTGCGTCATTTATGTAATTTGGCTTCCCATACGCTGAATCGCCTTGGAAGGGTGGAAGAACTTATTTTTCGCGAAAGGGGTTTTAGGTCTCTTCCGGGAGATTTTATTCATTCAATCAAAGATGTGAAATTATTAAAGCAGCATAAATGAAAGAATATTACTTGGTGAAATATGGCTTCAGTCGCACGAACAAAAAGAAAAACTGAAGTATCAAAAACATCTACAAGCTACGAAAAGATTGTTTTCTCTACGGAAGGAAACCGCAAAATTTGGAAACCAGTTGTCAATGACGAACACCTTGGTCAATGACGCCTCCATCAGAGATTTTTCAAGCACTTGCCCCAGCACGTTCTCCGACAACAAACATTCCATCCAGAAGCTATCTCAGCAGCAACTTCAACATCCCATCCAGAAGTTGTTTCATCTTCAACATTCCATCCAGAAGCCGTTTCAGCAGCAGCTTCAACATTCCATCCAGAAGCCGTTTCAGCAACAACTTTAATATCCCATTCGAAATCCGTTTAGACAACATTTCTAGTATATGTCCCCACATCTTCTCCAACGGCTCCAACATATGCTTCCACCGTCTTCCCATCTACCTTGACAATATCCTCAGCGGTCGCTCCAACTTCCCCAACAGCAGTTACGGCGCCCACTCCGGAAGTTGCCTCAGTCTCGCAAGCCGTGTCAACATCTTCCTCCAGAACTTTTCCAACAACCTCTTGAGGATGCTCCAGTTCATTCACGTCAGAATCAAGGATTACGATACCATTATGGACAAGATAATCAAACTGGCTCTCGCCCAGAAGTTTCTCAGGCTCAGTCCTTCGTCGTTTCAACCGAGAAGCGAATCGCTTAGCTCTGATATTGGGATGTGGAGAAGCTTCGTCAAGTTGATATTTCCCGACTTTCTGGGATGCTTCTTCATGTCTCCACTTATCCTACATGTCCATCAAAGCCATGAAAGCCTGAGCACGCACCCGCACGATGCGTAGATGGGTGAGAGACATGCCTTGAATAATCCGTCCAGCTGCATGGAACAAAGGGTTGATTTGGTTTAATATCTCCTCATGTGAAGAAAACTTGGGTTCGTCGACTTCAAAAAATTTATCCGAAGAGTCAGAGGTATGATCATCACCGAAAGATCTCATTGTGCACTACAAAAAAAAATTATTTTTACATTATGTCTGCATCGGCAATCTACATGATGAAGAACACAAAATGGAGAACTATGAGAAAAGACGCGAGACGATACCTGTGAAGAGGACGGATGCAATTCTATGATGATCTATATGAAAGAAAGGATAATTGGCTCACCTGGACTGCTGATGGAAAGAGGCTTTCCGCTACAGAGATAAAGCCAAAGATAGGAAAATAAAAGGGTGGACAACGCCTTTTTATATGCATTGTATTTTGAAATTTGAGTAGAAGAAGGTTTCTTTTTTCGGGTCGTGCACAGGAGGCAACCTGACCCGCAATGCCATCCAGGCACTCTCCCTGCCATTCCGTGACCTAGACAAAGGAGCGCCTTCTTCACCGCTCAAAGCAGCGTAATCTCCGCGCGCTCCACCAGACAAGCAGCGCCATATCCGCCCACTCCACAGCCTAGCAAGCAGCGCCATGACTCCATCACTCCGAGATCAAAGCCGTGTTATCTCCGTTCATCCTGTGACTTAGCCGGCTTCATCCTCAATGTTTGGTAGCCAAAGTTCCAAGTGTTGTTCCCACCATTCCGCGGACTGAAGCCAGTTTCCATCGCTCCATGGACTGAAACCAGGCGCCATTCAACTTTCCATAGACAGCAGGGCCACTGACCTAGCCAGCCGAAGCGGTTCCATCTTAGCCGTTCAAAACAGCACCATCCACCGTTCCACAAATCAGGAGCCAGCCGTGCCATCACTGCTTCTCCGCGGATCTAGCCAGCAACACCATTCCATGGATGTAGCCAAGAAAGCAGCGTCATCCATCATTCAAAGCCAACAACACCATCTACCTTTCCTAACCGGCCAGCGCCCGTTCCGCAGACCAAGTTGCAGTGCCATCTTTGCCGGTCAGTAGCCAAAGTTGCAGTACTGATACCAACACCCCATGGCCAGGCAGAATTTATGAAAAGCCGCCAATGCAAGGATCACGGATTCCTCATGCCTTCCGCCAAAGGTTAGTCGAACTTCCTTGGTAATCTCTTCACATCTTGCCCTTTCGATTTTACTCTTGTTTGTCACCATCTCATTCTTACCCCGCAACAATGCCACTGTTACGCGCTAAGCAGGGGACTTAATGATGATGGTGGTTTTTAGCTTAGGGTTAAAATTGTAAAACCTTACATCTGATGTGACGTCACTCCGTAAGGAAACAGATCCATGAGTGTTAACCTCTCCGCTGACTATTTATTGAGTCATTCAATATATTTACATGAAATTTATCCAGACTGGCGCATGTAGCAACCATCCAATGTTCTGTAAATTTCGGCGCCTTGCCTATATTCACTTAATATAAGTTTCTTTGAATGCTTTCTATGCTATGTTCCCCAACTGAACCCTTAATGTTGATATGGCATGAAAATTTGTGTTCACTCGCAGCAGAGTAGCACGAATTTACAAATATCAAGGATATGGTCTTTGCATAAGGTATTCAATCAGAAAGCATGTTGCTCTCTGGCTATGAACTTAAGAACTCTGTCTCAACACATAGAATTCAATCAATTACTTTTGCGCCTTGAGCAGTATACCAGACCTTGCTTGTTGAAAGTAAGCCTAGGAAAACTAGGTAATTAATCCACCATGTATTAGTAGGTGAAAAACCTTGCCCGGAATCAGAAAACAGGGAGCCGCAGCAGCAAAGCGAGGCGTGGCCATGCCTTAGGCCAGCTGGCGCCACTTTCCATTGGCCACGCTACATCCTAAAACGGCCCTACTTCCCTCGACCAATCAGGTCATCTTAAAACTTCCACGCTCACACCAGTTGCGGCTGGGCCCATACCTGTCGGCCCCAGTTTCCATCGACCAATCAGGTCGCTCTAAAACCGCCACACTCACACCAGAAGTATATCCACGCCCATTCTTGGCCGGACCCTTTCCTTTCTACCGACCAATCAGGTCACTTTAAAATGTGCCACGAGCACTAGAGGTGTGGCCGCGCCTTATGTTTGGACGACCCCTTTTCTTGACCAATCAAGTCGCTCTAAACTTGTCACCATACATTAAAGGCCAAGCGCACCCTGTTGCGCCACCAAACTAATTGGCAAGCCAAACGCGCCCTGCCACAACAACATATTAATTGGCTTTCCAAAAGCCGCACCAACATGCCGAACGTGCCATGTTGCGCCAATAAGTTGAGCGGCACGCCAACATGCCACTCAGCCGCACTAACATTCCAAACATGCCACTTCGTGGCAACATGCCATAAATAGCGCCCTACGTGCTAACCTACCTCCTGTTCGGGGCCAACGCCATGATAAGCTCAAATTAGGGTTTTGTAGTCAGAAGCACGACCCTACATTAACCAAAACCCTAATTTTCGCAACATAAATTATGCCACTTCGGCCCCACAACATGCCACGAGCCGTGTGGGTCCCAGGAATCCCTAGGAATGGCGCCATATCATAGCCACCCACGACAATCCTTACTCATGTGGTCGTTTCCACACTACGGCCTTGCCATAGTTCCTTTGGCATAGTTATGTATTAGAGCATAGCTCGGTCGACCTCACATGCGTTGCTATCTCAAGCATGTTTGTCAATGTTAGTGATCAAAACTATAAGTCTTGATTTCTAGCCTACATAGCTAAGTCTCGGACTAGGATAGAAAAGTGTAGTTGAGCTCAAGGACTTCATGGCGATTCATCATACAAAGACGAAGATCTACTCAAGGAACCGTGGAACTACATCAACAAAAAGGTATGTGGATACTTGAACTTATCTATCGCTCAAAAGTATATCTCTTCTATCTCCTACTTCTTATGAGACAAAACTCATATGCTATATAGACTGGATCATACACATTTGATATTTCGAGCCGAGTATATCTCGCCTATCTTTATCGCGAAATCATGTGTTGGTAAAGCGTTTTGCTTTGATCAAGTTTATCTTCACCTAGTGACGAAAGTCATGAAAAGTTTCAATTAATTTGAGAATTGCTCTGACGCGAAACGGTCTGTGAATAACGGCTATATAACGTCCTCTGAGAATGTCTCAATGATTGGAATGAGAGTTTAGATTACGTAACCATGTATTCCTTAATCCGAAGTTTTCGAACTTTGTTGATTGAGAGAAACCGGAGGAATTGGCTTTGCCAAGTCCGTGAACTGACGGAAGTTCTTGTACCGAGAATTTCTGCTGGGATTTTTCAAAAACTCGTTTGGATGTAAGTCCGCGAACATAGTCCGCGAACTGCCGAAAGTCTATTTGCCGAGATTTTCTGCTGAGTTTGGAAAACTCCACCGGTTGTCTTAAGTCCGCGAACTTGTTTGTTAGCTTAAGAGGTTATGATCTAAAGATGTTCTCTGAACATGAAACTTAAATTACTAAGGAATGCTTTATGCAAACCGTGGCTATAAAGTTCATGAGTCGATTCAATCGAATCGAATCATCTTTGTTTCAATTGTATCTTGTGTAGTTACATAAGATCTCATAGCAATTGAACAACTCTTTAACTAGTTCATTTGAGTCAATTGAACTAGTTATGGTGAAGAAGAACAAGGTTAATATGAAATGCTCATATGGTTAACCTTTAGGGTTACTATGTTGAACCAACATACACGTACACGTTTGGGCATGGTTTTAACAAACCCAGTAAACGTCTACCCAAGTGTGTGTGACAAGGTAAGTTTTCGATCTAACGGTTGAGAAATATTAGCTTGAATCTAAATTAGGTTTTCATCTAACAGTGAATATGGATTGCTTTGTAACTAAGGCAAAACCCTGATTTGAAGACTATATTGGGTGGTGTTGTTAGACCCCCGCTTTTTCACTATGGCACCGTTTGCACAAAAAAGTGTCTCCATGCCGCGGCCGCATGCCACACATATCAATTAGGGTTTCGACATGCCAAACCCTAATTTGGGCAAAGTTGCTACGCCAACCAAGCCAAGTAACGTTTCCCAGAGCGTTGGGATTGATGTGGCAATAGGGCCAATGTTTCCACGCCACATGTAGGCCCAACACCGAGGTTCCAAAGTCTATCATCCATGGCTATGCCAGACGCTATTTCGTGCCACTGACATGTGCGAACTATGCCAACCATGCCGCCATGCCCCAGTCATGACGCACGTGCTAAATAAAGTTTCGATGCGCCAAACCCTAATTTGGCTAAAAGTTGCCATGCTAACTGAGTTCAGTGACTCTCCTAAGGCCTCAAGATTAACTTAGCAACAAGGCCAATGTTGCCAAAAGCCATATTTGGGTCTAACACAAATATGCCAAAACAGCTGCGACGGCTGCGCCACTGACATGCCGCTATACCATGGATCCGCCAGGCGCTACTACGCCAATGGCGCCACCTTGCTGTACAACGAGATGCGGCCATAATCAATGGTCATCCTTCCTCATGAGATGCAATCTCAGCCATCCAAGTTCGCCACCGAACTGACAGACTTGTTGCAAGTTTCAGACGACCAGCTGCCTAAATATAGTGGCCATGGCTACACCAGGTGCCACTTGCATCACCTTTCCACTGGCATGCACGAGCCATGCCAGCCATGCCATATTGCCACTGGCGTACACCAAAACACCATCGCGCCATTATCAGGCGCCAACGCAAGGTATCCATAATCAACAACTACCCTCCTTCATGAGATGAGATCTCAACCATCGAAGTTCACCACCAAACTAACAAACCTGTGGCAAGTTCTAGGCGACCAGCCAAAACAAGCCCAATAGCATTACATGCTATTTTCCTGCGGTAAGTCCCTTGACTTTGACATTCCACGCGTGACAAAGTGCTACATATTTTCCACGAAAACACTCGAGACATCAAACATGTCACAAACTGGGGGATGCTCATCAGGGTATTGGTCTGGCGGTTTACAGCGTGCGGCGTGCAATATGCCCGTTACAAGAAAGTGTCATGAAGCAGGATAATTAGTGGTGGTAAAAAAATAACGGTGTAAACGAATTCACTTCCTTAATCATGGAAGCATAATGACTGACGGTTACACGTTACTCTTTTCTTCCACCACTCAATCGTTTCCACTTCCTACGAGACCAGGGTACGTTTCAATATGAAGTGTATAAATAGGCTTCACCTATTTTCACCAAACAACAAGTTTTTGGTCGGCAACAACACAGTATCTAGAAATCACCTGGTAGCTTTCCATTCTTCTAGCCAGTTCTACTTTCAGATACAAGTCATAAACAACCACACCTTCAGAATCAACTATTCTGGTCTCAACACTCTCTTCGCTTCCCTCCCTAAGACCAACCCTTCTCCTTCACTTTGTGACCGAAGCAAGCCTGGAACGACCATTTCTTGGTTTAGGACAGGATTGTACAGATTGATCTCTCGAATCAAAAGTACTCCCGTGCAGTGCATTGTTTAGGGTTTAGATTCGTTTCTCATCCACACACCCAAAATTACCAAAATCAGCAGAAACGGTTTTCACTCACAAACAACAAGTAGTAATATGTGGTTATTGATGACGGGATTTTGTTAATTAATCATATGCATTGAATGACACTAGTAGATGAATCTAGCTTATGTGTTTGTCACTAGGAATAGCCTATCTCACGGAACTTAATGCATTTGTTTAAGTCACACCTAGAGAGCGTACTTCTAGGAAACTTTGCAAGTAGAATCTGGTAGTCGAGCGCTTCCGTGTCCGGTGAATTCATGAGATTGCATAGTATTTGAGCATACTAAATATTCGAGGGTTATTAGTAATAAGGTACCTTGCAGAAATATAGATATATTGATAAGATTCACGTTTTGTGACTGAGAAAGAATCCTTGATCATTCTCATCCTCACTGTTTGCATTTATTTATTTTGCATTATTTTCATTCAGAACTTTGAATTGACAACTTTAGACTCAACTCTCCCTTAGGAACGAACCTGCTTGTCCGTATACTACTAGTTAGTTTAAATAGAAGTAAGGAATTGCGAGTTCGACACCTCGTCAATAGCATTACTTACAACATTGACATGACTGATCACTGGAGCACCAGCACTCGGAAGAGTAGTAGTAACATGTGGCATGACATTGCTGGCCGGAGGAGTTATATTGGCGGTACCACTAGAGCCTGCAATGTTGAGAGGAGTAATACTTGTGGTGGCAGTACTACTAGAACTTGCGATGTTAGAGTCGGGTGTTAAACCCGGATTGGTAACTGAACCAGACCTAAAACCGACCATCTTTGTGAGAATTGAGATTGCAACCGAGAGATTAATCTCCCAATGTAGTCGCCAATCTGTATATGGGGCAAAACGAGTTGTTGGTTTTTAAGGAATTGAGGAGACGACCGTGCGGAGGAAACTCCTTGAACCGAGCGATCTGTCTAACCTCACACAGATGCACTGCAATATGGAGTGCTTTGAATTCGAGAGATCAATCTGTAGGACTCCGGCCTAAACCAAGACAATGGCCATTCCAGAGTCAATTCGGTCACAAGAGAGGATGGGTCGATCTGTAGGAGGGAAGCTGAGAAATGTGTGAGATCAATGGTGATCGAAACTGTAGGTGTGTTGTGTATTTTGTGTAAAGAAATAAGATAAGTTCTGATTGATTGAATTTGCTCTGTTCAGAGTAATTGTTCAGACGATAAGTTTTTGTTCCCCGAAAAATTGTCTGTTCGAGGAAAGAGTGTCTTGTCGACGAAAGAATGTCTTGTTTTTCAATCATGATTCAAAAACTTATTCATATTTCTATAATTGTAAACACCTTGATCCCATGAAGTGTGACAGTTGCTGGAGTCAAAGAGTGGGGAAGTTAAAATCGTGTTAAAACCAGTTGCTCATTGTGCGGAGACTTGGTTGATTTTCTATCCACTACTTTGATAACTCCTCTAACTGATTGCACGACTTGCTCACATTCTCATCGTGTGTATGAACATACGTGTCGTAGACCGCCAGACCAAAACCCTAGTTAATATCCTCCCATGTAACACGATTGATGTCTCGTGATTTTAGTTAGTCAGTTGCTGACTTGATGAGACGATGAGTCTTTGTATTGCTGAGTTGAACAAATGTTCTGGGACTCATGAATTGAACGTGTCTGTTGAGACAGAGGTATAATTATCGAATAAATGTTGATAGTTGAGGTGAACAAATATTGTTCACTTGATGAATTGTTGAAATTGATAGTTGAACCAATATTCCTTAGTCTGAGCAAATATTGCTCATTTGAGTGATTGTTGCTCGTTTGATGAATTATTGGTAACAAGACCAAATAAAATATTAATTTAAAATACTGGCAACAGAACCGCGTATTAAAATGTTGATCACGGGATCAACGTAAAATTATTAGTGTTTGAATCTGCTCAGAATTATGTTTTGCAGAGCTTTGGATTCGAAACCCTAATTTTGATCAATTGCTGATCAATTGATGATTTATTGAAAATCAACCATAGAGTGAAGGAGGGACCGGCTACATGGGATGATGCATCGACCATGTAGCGCCCAGATGAACGAGTGAGATAATACCAAAGTCTCTTGAAGACCAGTTGGTGAAAAGATGATTAAATGCTGGTTTAATCATTCATTAAAATAATGTTCGTCTGAACCTTAGGTGATAAAACCTAATAAATTATAAAGAGATGAAGGACCTACCAAGGGGTCATGAAAACGGCCCTGGTTGGTCATGGGACCGACTGACGATCGTTTTATGAAATTCCAAATTGCTTGGAAGAGTTTGAACCTAATGTGAACAAATTAGGTCAAATGATGAAAAGTGTGAGACCGGCCTCTTACAAACCAAAGGGCCAACCTTGGTCGGTCAAGGTAATATGATCATGTCACCAAAGTGTTTGTGCCTCAGTCCTGAGAATTTTGATATTTTCTGGCGTGCATTTGAGCATTTATTGAGAAAATATGAAGAAATCAAGGTTTTGGCTCAAACTGAGGAAACTTCATAAGATGAAGGAAATAATAATAATAAAATAAGGAATCATTAAGTGTGGGACCGGTTATGTCCAAGGCATGGACGGCCGGCAAATAAGCCCGGATCATGGAACTTTTTCCTAATTTTATATTATTTTCATGATTTTAGGGAAATATCATGAAATCAAGGAGTTTGTTGAAAATAAGAAGTTTCCATGAGATGAAGGAAATAATAATAATAATAATAATAATAAAATAAGGGGCATGTGAGACCGGCTATGGCTAGGACCGGCCCGTACGTTGAATATTTATGAAGAACGTAGAATATTTTCTAAGGATTCAGTTAATGAATCTAATGATTTAGATATAATTAATTGATGGCTCTATACTAGCACGATCATCAAGGAGCATTAATTATTCAAAAATTGAGCGATATGAGCTTGTTGAAGCGTCATATTTCTTTTATATAGTCAAGGAAAACATTGTTACATCCTAAAGACATTATTGCTCTATACTAGAAGGCAAGCTGTCTAGGAGCCGTCCGATCGTTAAGATTCTATATGCATGTCTTTTATATAGTCAGGGAAAACATTGTTACATCCTGAAGACGTTATGCTATATACTAGCAGGCGAGCTGTCTAGGAGCCGTCCAATCGTTTGATTCTATATAAAAGTGATTACTGAAATGCTCGGTATTCATGAGATATGTCGTTTCCTCAGTTGAGAGACTACATATTCACGTATGCTCTGAGAGACAATAAACTCAGTCAGAGACTCTTGCGGCATGAGTTTTTATGCTTCAATGAGAGACATGAGACTCAATACTCATCTGATTGTTGGATCACGAATATGTACAATTATGGTTTTACGATTTTAGCCTTTGTCGAAAATCCACCATCTACACCAGGCATACTGCTTCAACACATTCTTCCTCTTAGTGTTGAGAAGTTCAAATAAACACAAAATCGGTTTTCATAATTCCTGGAAATGCACTGTCCAAATATTGACCGAAATCCCAATAGAAAAATCTATAATCAGTAAATGCACATTATTAATTATTATTTTCTAAAGATATGCATTTAATTGCTGGAGATTAAATATCATATAAAAACTAAGAAACCTTAATTAAAAAGATTCTCAATTTATTTCGATCTTGGGATTTTCCTTTAGCTATTAAGGAATATCTTTGAACAATTAATGATAAGAGTTACTGCACCTGTTCAAAGTATGTCGACATCTTTTACTTTGCAAGTCCTTTTTCATACTTACAATCTTGGAAACGATTTGCCACACTTCCAAACAAGTTTAAAATTGGTTCATCTGAATTCCAAGAACTATGTGATTGATTATCCTATCAAATCACCAATTATGGGTTTCATGGTTCTACCAAAACAAGTTCGGTTCTACCTCCATGTGAGTACTGTGCATAGTCACGCTAGTTACCAAAATTCGGTTGACTAGGTACTAGGATCGGTTCCCCACAACTTATGGTAACTACCTGTATTCGGTTGCACATGTCTGTAGGATCAGTTCCCCCAAAACTACAAACTTGTTTCACATGTTCATAGGATCGGTTTCCCCATCTACTAAAAACGTGTTGCACCTCTTACAAGGATCGATTCCCTCATGTAAACGTGTCGCAGCTCTTACTAGGATCGGTTCCCCAATGACTAGATAAAAGTTGTTATTTACAAGGCATTGATCATACCATCTTGAGTGATTACTTAAGATCGGTTTGACTAATAAAAGTCATACCAATACATAAGTCAGGCCTTGTGAATAGTTTTACCAAGATACATAAACAAGTTTATGAGCGGTTATACTAAACACACATATTGGTAATTCAAAATAGATTTGCAATGAATAACAATACCAATAAGCCTAGCGATTTCCCTTTCGATTCACAAAACAAGTTTATGAACTTACTTCCTTTAAACGAATGTAAAACATTGTTTCCTAGGATGAAATCTTCAATCATACCCATACATAATCACAATAGCATTCATATGATCATGTCGATGTCTTATATACAAAGTTTAATGGTTAAGCAATGAACCTCGTATTATATTCCTTAATACTATGTCTAACTAGAGTTTCATACACAGCTTCGCGGTTATGTTTTCAATATGCACGACTTGAATGATATGTTAGCGAAAGAAACAATTCAAGTCAAATATTACTAACCTCAAGAGGAAGGATGATGTTGTCGTTGTAGCTCTATACTTCTTCACATTCTTCAAGTCTTCATGTAATACTTGTAAGTCTCATATCCTAACACTTTCAAGCTAACCTATACGAAGTTGACTCTAGTATATAATCAAGCGACTCTTTAAATGAGTTTTGATTCACTAAAATATGACAACCAAACTTGACATACCAACGCTTGGTTGGTTCAACCAAGCTATGCTCTAACAATTTCAATTGGTTCTTATATACTTCTATGTGATATATACAATTGAACAACTCTATGAGTAACACAATTAATTCATTTGATTATCTTACATGATTGATTGATCATCATATTTGGTCTAGAAGTGTTAGATGAATGTGGTTAATACAAAAGTGTTCATATGGCTAACTTCGGTTAACTATTCTTGTGCCAACTCAATATACACGTTTAGGTACAGTTACTCATATCTAAATGAAGGTATATTTCATTCGTGTGTAACAAGCTAAGACCATCTAACGGTGGATATATATTGCTTTTGTTTTAAGCAAACTTAGCTTGAATCTTAAATCAGATTTTCATCTAACACTGAATATTGAATGCTTTGTTACTAAGATATCTTAGCTTTGATTGAAAGCAAACCTTGATTTCAAGACTACATAAGGGGGAACTCTAGCAATTGGAAAACCTAGTCCCCACACTTATGTGTGATACTAGTTGCGAATAGAGTCGATTCTCCTTTAACCTAAGTATTTCCTAAAACCATTATAGGTTAACGAATTGAAGGCTTCATTGGGATTCTGAAGCCAGACCCAACTATTTTCTCTATAGTTGCATGTTCTGATCTTACTTGTTCTATCGTATTTTGTACTATCTTCTCTAACAATTTGCTCGAGATTTATCTTCGATGGGTAAGATATAAAAAGTAATCACAAAGCTCTTCGTCTCATTCTTTGTGATTCCACAATAACTTCTTCTACTACCATATAATTAAGTTATTGTGAGGTGATTAATATTTCTAATATGTTCTTCGGGAACATAAGATTGGATTATCAATTGGTTCATGTTCAACTTGATTTATCAAAAGACGAAACAAAAACTTCATAGGTACTTCTGTGGGAGACAGATTTATCTATAAGAATAGACTTATCTGTGGGAGACAGATTTGTTTATAAGTCTTCGACTTTGGGTCGTAGCAACTCTTAGTTGTGGGTGAGATCAGCTAAAGGAATCAAGTGAGTAGATTCCTACTGGGATTCAGAGACGTAAGGCATGCGACTGTACCTTAATCGGTGTGAGACTTGGATAGGGCTCAACTACATTCCATTACGAAGTTATCTTGTAGTAGGGTAGTGTCTGTAGCGGCTTAATACAGTATGGTGTTCAAAACTGGACTAGGTCCCGGGATTTTTCTGCATTTGCGGTTTCCTCGTTAACAAAACTTCTGGTGTCTGTGTTATTTCTTTTCTGCATTATATTTGTTTAAATAATTGAAATATCACAGGTTGTGCGTAGTTCAATCAATTGGAAAATCCAACCTTTTGTTGTTCATATAGATTGATTGACACTTGGGCATTGGTCTTTGGTACCGTCCAAGTTATTTCTCATATCAATCAGGTTCACATATTTCTATCTGCTCGATTGTAGATTGTATTGAGAAATTGAGATATAACTCTTGGATATTTTCCCTTGATTGAGTCTGAATGTCGAATTGATTCTCTTGGAATTATATTGGAGTTAGTTCATACAGATTTCCGAACGAAATATTGGATGTGGTTGTTAGACCCCCGCTTTTTCAATATATACCTACTACATGTTCAGCCATGTAAATACATATTGGTAGTTAAGTATTTTAACAACATACATGTAGCTAACTATACATATCGGTTAGTTGTTATGTACATTAGCCACGCTGTTTACTAATAACATATATTGGTCAATAGCTAAGCCCTTTAGCAATACTAATGACAAATACAACTCAGCAGTTAAGTATTGTAGTTCATATCAGTTTACCCATCATAATACACGTTAAAGGTTTTGTACTTTGAGTCACTAGACCTTGTCAACTACAATAAAACACCACTAGTTATTTGTTTCTAACCACCTGAGTGTAACAAGTAGAAACCTATTTACAAATGGAATGAGAATCTATTAATTACATGGCGCAAACAAAATTAAGTAACCAGTTTTCACTTACCATGTTAAATTTGGTTTAGATTCTAAATTAGGGTCAAGATTGACTGCAGAGAAGCGAATTATCCACGTATCAATTAAAACCACTATCATATCAAATCAAATTGAAGGTAATTGTTACTCCAAAGGAAGTAAGATAACTTTTTAAAAAGGGACAGTTGAGAAGGGATGAATGAATATTTTAGAAACTCTTATGCATATCAAGTTGTCATCTGCAATTCTACTTCATACTCCGACTAATATACTGGTCAAGATGCAAACTTAACTTATATACACTACATAATTGTGGATACCATTATTTACATAGGTATCCAAATTCCCATTGGTAAAGGTCGGAGGCGACAAACCCAAGTTCATGTAAAAGAATACTTTGGATTGTATGTAACTTAGCCATTGTGTCCCTATGTTTACACAAGATCATGTGAGGTATTTCACCATGGCCAAGGCCACAACACGAAGTCGTGCGACATTCACGGCCTTGGCAGCCAAGGCCAAGGTCAAAGCGCGTAGTCGCGCGACATTCACGGCCTTGGCAGCTTAGGCCAATGCCATAGTACGTAACCGTGCGATATTCACGGCCTTGGTATCTTAGGACAAGGCCATGGCACGTAGCCGTGCATCACTATCGTCCTTGGAAGCTTAGGCCAAGGCCATAACACCTAGACTGCGTCATTATCGGCCTCGACAACTTCGGCCAATCCCATGGAGTCATGCTATGCGCCATTCTCAGTTATCACGGCTTATAACAAGGCTATGGCACTATGTCGCACGCCATTTTCGGCCATCATAGCTGAGGCCACAGCCATGGCAATACTTTGTGCACTATTTTCGGCCATAATAGTTTATGCCACAACAAAGCATGATTGCACCCTAAACATATGGCATATCAATGGCTATGATTTAGCCTAATCAAGATGATATATACGATTCATCAAAAAATCTAAGAAATATCAAAAATACATAACTTGGGGGATTATTTATGGGGTATTGGTTTGGTGGTCTACATCAACATGCGGCGTGGCAACACCCCATGTGAGAAGTTAAAGTAGTGTGGAAGTTACACCGATAGGAGAGATAGTGGGCGTAACATAAAAGGGTTTCCAGAAACTTCCCTAAAATTATCTCACACTAACCCATCATCTCCATCTCTCCATAACTCACGACTCCCACTACTTACGAGATTGGCATTGTGTATCTTAAACTTCTATAAATAGGCTACTTAGCCTATTCAGAAAACAGAACAAGCTTTCATACCTAAAAGCTCCGTGTTCTTCATATTTTTCAATACCAAATACATACAATTCAATACCATTTCCAATTTCTCAAACGTTTCTGCTTCCCTCCCCTAATTGATCTCCATCGTGATCGAAGCAGGACGGAACGACTGCTATCGTGGTTTAGGCCTGTCCTGTTCGATTTTGATTTTCGAACCTAAACAGAAAGTACCACAGCGGTGCATTTGTTTTACCCGGAAGTAATTTTTAGGTACTAACAATTGGCGACCACATTGGGAGATCAACCTCTCGGTCACGAAATCAGATTCTTCAACCATCTGAAAATAAGTTCTTCAACATTTTGAAAACATGGTAAAGCTTAGATCCGGTGCACGGGTTGATCCCAGTTCCAGCAACATCAATGGTCCAGATCCTGAAAAATGTCTCTCGGAATATCTTCCCGGAAAATTACACTACTTCTCCTACCGGTGGCGCGGAAAGTACTACCAACAATGAAGGAAGAAATTGAGAAACGCCCCCGAGCATAGGCGACTTGATGCAGAAACAAGAAAACCTGGCAAAGACGCAGGAACACATGGCGACTACTCAAACAGAAATACTTACCTGCCTCAGAACTTTAGCAACGCAGTTAACTCTGGAGCAGCGTCAAGTTCAGACAGAAAAGGCCCAGAATGCCCCTGGATCTTCCATAGGAATCGACAATTTAAGGGAACAGCCGCGAGAAGATGGTATTCGCACTATTGCACCGAAAAACAATCAACAACTAAATTTCATCACTAGAAAAGATTTTGAGAAACTCATGCAGAACCGTGGAAGGGAGGAGTCTTCATTATTTTACCACCACCAATCACCTTATATAATGAGGATGTTCAGAAGGCACCTATACCAAGAAGATATGTATCCCCTACCTTTTCTCTTTATGATGGCATAGGTAACACCCGTGAACACATCTCCCGATTTCTAGAAGCTATAGGAATGCATGAATACCACCAGGTATTGCGACTCAAAGAATTTTCCAAAGTCACTCACTGGAAGGGCGTATACTTGGTACACAATCTCGCGCCAAATAGTATATCTAGCTGGTCCGAGTTGGTGAGTGTTTTCTATCGAAAGTATTTCTTTGTTTCCGAGAAAATTATGTTCTCGGATCTGGGAAGGATGTTTCAGCACAACAACGAGCATACCAACGATTATGTAAAGAGGTACGGAATCCAATCCCTCGACTGACATGACCTAAACATAATAGAGCAGCAGCTAGTGGAATCGTTCATCAACAGTATGATCCATGTGTATCGCTCCTTACTCGAAAACTTACGTTTCCAAACTTTCTCGGAATTGCATGAAGAGGACAAGCGATTAGCCACCACCGCCGCGACAATGCTTGAAAAAACAAGGCCAGTTAAGGACGAAAGCCGTGACACCAGAGGGAATAGGTGTTTAATCAACAAACAATACACAGTTCAATCCTCTATCGTCGCTGTCACCAACAAGGAACCGAAGAGAAAAGCCGTACCCGAGCAAGCTCCTCGATAAAAACGTGCCATGTATGCCCTAGAACCTGCCCAGAATCCGACGCCACCAGCACAGGATCCTCAAATTAAAGGCTGCACGACAACAACCACCAGCAAAATCGAATCCAGTGTTTCCTGACTTCCCCTGCTCAATAGAAGAGGTTCTTGAATTACTAGAAGTCTGAATACAAGATGGATCTATCAAACTACCTCCCGTGGGTCTCCCACCCACTAATAAAGACATGGTAGATCCAAATTATTGCCGCTTCCACAGGTTTGTCAATCACCTTACTCGCGAATGTAATGGCTGAAGCGTATCTTTAAGGAATAGATATAATTAGGAGAATTGCACTTGGGGACTGAAGGCATTCATATAGATCCACTCCCTGTCAGAAATTTGACTCTTTCTGAGGAATCTGTTGACCAAACCGTTCAGAGTCTAATAGAACGTATGTGCGAAGTTATTTATCTTTCAAAGGGCCAGCGTAGGGATATCTTCACATCTCTCAATAGAGTTATCTCTGGTAAGCGCCTGCTTTTTGCCGAAATGGTCACTATTCCATATAAGCATGCTCCCAAGGTCGAGATTCAGAGTGACAAGAAACCAAACTGGGGACTCCTTACGAAAGCTCACATCAGGAAGATCGAATTCAAAGAAGCTCTTATCGATGCCATATCGGATGTCAACATCATAACTGTCAAAGCTTTTCGGGCTGTTGGAATTTCCAGACACGAAGCTGTACGTGCGCCTACCATGATTCAAGATCCAGAAGGGAGATCTATAAATGCTTATGGTCGTGTCACCCTTAAGGTGAATATAGGGAATGTCGAGACAAATGCTACGTTTCAAATCATCAAGGAAAGTATGGGTTACGATATGGTCCTTGTCCGTCCATGGATCCATACCAGTAAAACCAAGTTCGACATACCCCTTCCACAGAAGCCACAACTGAAAGACTCGTTTGGAAATGATGGCCGACCAAAGGAACCTACTGACTACTCATCTCTAGAGAATGGTGAACCCGATTCGGTAATAATGCTTGAGAAAAAGATGAAGTTGTGCACCCTTGGCTCGCTGCTATAGGTAACCCCTACTCCAAAAATATCGTCGGAAGGATCCACCTCGCAACTTGTCAAGACTTGGGGACTTGACCCGGATATCATTCCCATGTTGAAAAGACGAGGGTACCTAAATACACCACAATCTTTAAATTATCCACCTATAAATCCTCTTACTGAAAGTGATTGTCTATGGACAAAGTCGAGACAATACTACAAATCGGTATTCACACTTTGTGTGATCGTCTATGGATACGAGATCGAGACAATACAACAATCAAAGTGTGATTTCTTGATAATAGGTTTGGACTTAACCAAACTTTATAGGATCACTATCAATTAATACGGAGTTAACGTTTGTGTATTTTACTTTTAATTATAATAAACAATTATAATTGCGGAAATAGAAAAGTAAAATACACAACAAGATTTTGTTAACGAGGAAACCGCAAATGTAGAAAAACCCCGGGACCAAGTCCAGAATTGAATACTCTCAGAATTAAGCCGCTATACAAAATATAAACCAACTTCGTATAGTTGAGACAAAGAAACTAACCCTAGTTCACTTAGTTTCTTCAGTATCCCTGCGCTTCCGACATTCAATAAGTGCACGCATTGGAACAATTCCTTTGGATCATATTCCAAATAGTAAAGGAAAAACAAATCTGTTTGGTAACAACTCTCTTGATTCTTTTAGATGAAGATATCTCAAGTCATATGCAAAGGCTCTTCCGTTTAAACTAATAAACTCTTTTTCCTGGTTAGATCAGTCTATCCAACAACTACCGAAGTAGCAGATTTAAATTTGCAATCAATCAATATAGAATCCAACAAGGAACTATAAAGCGATGCCGATCTCACGCAACTAATCAATCGAATAAATATGATTCTAGTTGGATCCCAGCCGATCAAGGTTTGTGCTACACAAAGATATGAGAAACCAACAAGAAATCTTCTTTGTCTTCAAATCTTCTTTAATCTTAAATTAAACCTGCACAACACCACTTGAATCTCTTGTGATCAATCATGCAAAGAACAGAATCTATTAACAATGGATTATCATAAGATGTCTTTAGATCTACAAACAGTTCTAAAGATCTCGTCGACTCTTCGATCTAGTTTGAATGAATCTTATATCAGAAGAGAAGATTCTCAAGAATAAACAAACTAGGTTCAATCAAAGTTCAACAACCGATAATCAATCGAATCAATCGAAAACTAATAAACTGCAATTATCTAGTTTCCCACCAACGACACTCGTAGAGATTATTGATCCCACAGAAGTCTTTAAACGAGCGGTCGTAAGAGGTTTCGCCTAATTAGGGTGCTTTTCTCTCGGGATAGACGGCTCCACCAGAACAACAAAAAGATGAAGTTAAATTTCCTGGCTCTTAGGATAGTTTGCTAGAAATGCAAACTGAGGTATTTATAGACCAAGGATGTTTGGACACCAAGGAATTCCCAAAACTGAATATTCTCAAGATATGCAATAAATGCCCAAATCAGTTTTCATAATTCCTGGAAATGCTTTGTCCAATATTTTCCAAAATCTCTCAATAGAAAATCTCCAATTAGTAAATGCACATTACTAATTTTTATTCTCTAGAGATATGCATTTAATTGCTGGTAATTAAACCATATAAAACTAACGACCTTAATTAAAAAATTCTTAATTAATTTCGGACCGGGATCTCCTTGAGTAATTAAGTTATATCTTTGAACAATGAAAGATAAGAGTTACTTTTCGTGTTCAAAGTATGTTGACATCTTTTATAAATCCTCTTTCATATTTACAATCTTGGAATCGATTATACCACACTTCCAAACAAGTTTAGAATTGGTTCATCTATATTCCAAGACTACTTGATGAAATATCAAATCACAATTATGGGTTCAGTCGGTTCTACCAATCACTAGGATCGGTTATACCTTAGTATGGATTACTTGTGATCGAACAAACAAGTTACCATATACTCATGGTATTACTTGTGATCGGTCACGCCAGTTACCAGGATCGATTACACCAATTACCATGACCGCTTACACCAATTACAAGGATCGATTACACAACTCTTTTGTGAACGGTCACACCAATTACTAGGATTGGTCACACCAATTACAAATATCGATCATACCATCTCAGATGATTACTTAGGATCGGTTACACTAATTAATAAAAACCAGTCACACCAAATCACAAGTCAGGCACCGTGATTAGTTATACCAAGATACACAACAAGTTATGATCGGTTCCACTAACTCACACATACTGGTAATCCAAAGATATACAATGAATAACAATACCAATAAGTCTAGCGATTTCCCTTTCGATTCATAAAACAAGTTCATGAATGTACTTCCTTTAAACAAATGTAAACATTGTTTCCTAGGATGAAATATTCACCTTTACCCATACACATAATCACAATAGCATTCATACGATTATGTCGATGTCATATATACGAAGTTCAAAAGATAAGCGTTATATTTCGTATCTTAATTCCTTAACACTATGATCATGTGATCATGTCTCACTACTAGAGTATAATCGTTCACATCTTCGCAGTTATTTTTGTCAATATAGAACGACTTGAAAGATATGTTAGGAATGAAACAGTTCAAGTAAATATTACTAACCTCAAGAGGAAGGATGATGTCGTCGTTGTAGCTCGTTACTTCTTCACATTCTTCAGGTGTTCGAGTAATACTTTTTTTTTTTTTTGCTAAATCACATTTTTATTGAAAAATAACAAGGCTAAAATTAATCCCAAAGTTATACAAACTAAAAAGTAGAAACTAAATCAATACAAACTTAAGAATTTAAGTAGAATTCAACATAAGTAATAATAAGCCACTCTTGGCAGCTCAATCCTCTTAAGAGAAGGGGGTCTTCCAATGTGAATATTTCTTTCTCCTGCTTTCAAGCCTACCCCATTGGTTGCTAATGTGATTGCTGAAAAGTTAACTTCCTTTATGCAGTGTAATAATTCCATTTTCTCAAACTTATCAATCACTTTTAACCATCTTACTTTGATGTACCAAGGTATATCACCACTTTTAAACATTTCAATAGCAGTATTTGAACTTGATTGGATAATTACCTTGGTACTTCCATTAAAAGTAGCCCAATAGCACATAATATAGCAAATTCATCTGCAATGGAAGAAGGAGTTATACCAAGACCCCCTGTAAGAGTACCAATTACCTGACTTCTGCAATCTCTAGCAATAATCCCAACACCAGCTTTACCTGGATCTCCAAATGATACACCAGCACAACAATACAGAGTAAAATCTGTTTAAGGAGCTTGCCATTAGATTTCTTTGATGCAGTTGTATTTAATCTTTCTATCACCAATTTTGAAGAATGACCAAACTTGAAAACTCAAATTCTTGGTTCCATTGATTGCCTTTTATTCTGTAGCTTCCTTCTTGTACTGCTTTATATATCCTACATTTGAACGCATTGTAATTTGGTTGTACTTCCTCAAACAGCTGTTTGTTTCTTTGAAACCACAGATCTTTCATTGTAGCACAGGCAGCAGTCATCCAAATCTCTTTGATGATTGGGCTCTTATTTTTTGCAGCTACACTGATGTCTTCAAAAGATTTTGGATATTTAAAACCAAAGATAGATCCAAGCCAAGACCAAATCTCCAGACTGAATTTGCACTGCCAAAGTGTATGAAACATATTATCACATTGCTCATGACAGATACAACATCTAGATACCATGTCATAGCCTATTTTCATCATTTCCTCATCATCCATATAGACACCTTGCTGTAGCTTCCAAATATTACTAGCTATACTAGGGTGTAAGAAAGATTTCCATATGTAGTCAGGCCATACCAGTTTTGGTTCTTTGTCTCTAACTCTCTCCACTGCAGCTGAAGTAACAAAATTACCACTTTTGTGCCCAGTCCATATTATCTGATCATCACCATTTCCAATTTCAGGCAAGCAAGATATGGGTAGTAATTCTTGTAACTCAGTATGAATGCACCAATATCTCCCATTTAACAGACTTTCTACCCTCATATTCATATTATTTTGAACCAAATCAGAGAAATCAATCTGATTTACCAATGGTGAATCTCCAACCCATGTATCAAACCAAACTGATATATTGGCTCAATTACCTACAGTCCACCTTACATCTTCTTTTAAATAATTCCAAGCCCATTTAATCCCTTTCCAAATAGATGATTGTTTCCATAAAGTAATCCAAAGTCCATATTTATCCTTAAATTTTGCATTAAAGAACTGAGCCCACTCCTCTTTAAAATTAAGAATTTTCCACAACATTTTCATCAACAACACTTTGTTTATCACTTCAAGTCTGTGTATTCCTAAACCTCCTTCTTTAAAAGGAGTGCACACTCTCTTCCATGAGATAATTTTGAACTTCCTTTTTTCACCATCACCAGACCATAGAAAGTTCTTAATGATCTTTTCACAAATCTTTATAATAGAAGAAGGTCATTTATACACATCCATTGAATAAATATGAATGCTACACAACACTGACTTGACAAGAATAACTCTATCTTTAAATGAAAGCAATTTACCTTTCCAAGATGCAAGCTTTCTTTGAAGTTGTTCCACTATAGGCCACACCATTGCAGAAGTTACTCTTCCTGGAGCTAAGAAAACACCCAAATATTTATCTGGAAAATGAGATAACTCCATATGTACCACTTCACTTATTTGTTGTTTTCTTACAATTGTAACTCCATCCACAAAACACTTGCTCTTGCTTTTGTTTATGACTTGCCCTGAACTGAGCTGGTAATCATCTAGCAAAGATAATAAATTTTTTAAGCTCTTCTTAGCACCATTGCAAAAGATAAATACATCATCTGCAAAGAAAAGGTGAGTTGGATGAACACCTTTTCTTATTACCATAGGAAGTATTCTACCCATTCCAACTAATTTTGATATATTTCTACTCAGCACATCCTCCATCAGCACAAAAAGAATGGGAGATAATGGATCTCCTTGCCTCAAACCTTTCCCAACAGAGAAAAAACCACATGGTCCTCCATTCACCATGACTGAAATTCTTGCAGACTGAAATAATGCCATTAACCATTCACACCATGAGGAAGAAAAACCATATTTCCTTAAAACTTTTATAAGAAATTCCCAACTGACAGAGTCATATGCCTGAGAAATATCCAACTTAAGCCCAACATTCCCACCTCTTCTTTTTATCTTCATTTCATTCACCAATTCAGATGCAAGCATAACTTGCTCTTGGATACTTCTTCCTTTTATGTATGCAGATTGTTGTGGAGATATCAGTTTCACCATAAGACTACTCATCCTTGTAGTAATAATTTTTGTAAAGATTTTGAATAATGCATTACTCAAACCTATTGGCCTGAACTGATTTTCATTCCTTGCACCTTGTACTTTTGGCAATAACACCAAGAAGCTAGAGTTCATACCTTTAGGAATGAATCTCTTTCTCCAACAAAATTGAATTGCAGCTACCAAATCATCTTGAATTATTTCCCAACAACTTCTATAAAATACTCCTGAGAAACCATCTGGACCTGGAGAATTTTCAGGATCCATATCAAAAACTGTTTTTTTAATTTCCTTTATACTAGGAATTTCATCTAAGAAATTTTGGTCTTCTGCATCAATCAACTGAGGTACAACATCTAAAAGCTCTTCTTTAATATTAACACCTTTCTCTTCAAACTTTTTTTGAAAGTGATTGACAAGATTGTCTGCAATCTGCTCTTGATCAGATATTACATTATCATTAGAATCCTCTAATTCACTTATCATATTTCTTGAATATCTTATTTTTAAATTAGTATGAAAGAAACTAGTATTTGTTGCTCCCTCTTTTATCCATTTAACTCTAGCTTTTTGTCTCATTAGAGTATTGAGCTGAACTTCTCTATTTGCATGGTCATTTTGAGCTGCAACTAACTCCTCCAATGCTACTGAATTAGATGGATTTGAGTCTGAAACTTGCATTGCTTCCTTGACTTTATTTTTAACTTCTTTAAGTTTAACATGAACATTAACAAATACCTTCCAATTCCACTCATGAAGTATTCTTTTTAGCTCCTTCAATTTCTTCATAAATGTATAAGCAGGATCACTATTAACCTCAACAGACCAACTTTCCTTAACCACATTTAGAAAATCTGGATGATTTATCCATATTTTTTGAAATTTCTTGGGCAGATTTTGTGGCTTTGGAATGTTTGCACAACCTCCCAACAAAGGAGAGTGATCTGACACAATTCTAAGACCAACTTTATACCCCCAGTCTTCATACTTTTGCAACCATTGTTGATTAAACACCATCCTGTCTAAGGTACTTAAAATTCTTTTGTTACTTTGCTGACAATTGGACCAAGTGAACTGCAAACCTGTCCTTGGAGCTTGGAGTAACTCACACTTATTTAAACATTCACTGAATTCATACATTGAAGTTTTACTAGGATTTCTCCCTCCAACTTTTTCATCTAAAGTTAATATTGAATTAAAATCACCTAGAATTATCCAAGGATTATTCATTTCACTGATCATCTCCATTTCAGACCATAGAAATCTTCTTTGAACAGATTTCACATGAGCATGTACCCCAGAAACCAATACATCACCTATACTGACTGTAATCATCTGACTTGACATTGAAACAACAGTTGGCTGAGCTAGACTTGCATTCCAAAACAACCAAATATTACCTTTATTATTTGAAGTAGAATTATGAATAACCATTTTCTGCATACCTGGAAGATTGAGTTTACTACAAAAGGAAGTACTACAATAAACTTTTGGTTCTGCTATCCATAACAAAGAAGGGCTAAATTTATTTACCAGAGACCATAATTTGTCTTGAGCCCTTTTTCTTCTAAGGCACCTGATATTCCAATAAGTTATCTTCATTCTTTAGTTTGAGGGTTTTTGGTACCCCCTTTACTCTGAGGTTTCCTAAAATTATATTTGTTGTTAACTGGAGCAGGATTACTTCCATTTATTTGATTTGATGATGAAGATGAAGTCACTGTCACCATTTCTTTCTCAACCAAATTTACCCAAGAAGTAACTTCAACAACTTCATTCGTTACTTTGCCATTAGAACCATTAACAAAAGTAACATGACTATTTTACAAACTATTTTCTTCAGTTATCTTGAGTACTTTTGGAATATCTTCTATATTATTCCTGTTGTTATTGTTATCATTTTTAGAACTTTTTCCTGAAACTACATCAACAAATTTAACTATACTTTCCACCTCAGGGATTTCAGTACTTGAAGAATTTTTTGGATTTTCTTGATCAGCTATAATCTCTTCATCCACATTGATGTTGTCTTCTTGGTTAAGAATGTGAAATCTTCCACTGTTGATATTAACTGGTGCAGAAGTGCCACCAGTATGCACTGGTGTAACAATATTAGAAATAATAATATCTTCTTCAAGAATTTGCATGTTATTAACATCAGGAGAACTGCTCTGTCTCCTTTCAGTGTTAGAACAACTTCTCTCAACTTCAGACCTATCACAAATATCAAAAGGAATATGAGGTACCTTAGGTGTTTGCTGTTGAACATTAGTAGGTGTAGGAGACATATTATTCTGCATATTACTTGCTTGTTGATGCTTGCTTGTATCAATTCCGCATTCAACAATACTGTGACCAACAATCTTGCAAGTGTGACAGAATTTAGGGAATACTGGAATTGATATATTTTGAAGAAAACCTCCATATTTAGTGCCAATCCAAACCTTATTAGGAACAGTTTTTGCAAAATCAATTTCAACTAAGACATTTGCATAATAACCTACCTCACATCTTGCAGTAGCTTCATCTAGTTTAATTGGTATACCAATTTCTTTGCAGATCTTAAAGAGAATCTTCTCACTCCAAAACTCAAGACCTAAACATGGCAGTCTCACCCATACGATTGCTTTTGAAGTTCTTTGACTTTCAGGTCTGAAATTAGATATCCACTTTCTTACTTGTAAAATTTGATTCAGAACTTCCCATTTCCCTTCCTTAATGTATTGACGATCAACTTCATTATCCAATTTTATTGTGAAGAAACCCCTCCCTAATGGAATTAGTTTACAGTCTCCATGTAATTTCCATTGTCGACGAAGAAGGATAGCAGCATCAACAAATTTAGTTTGTTGTAAATTTAATCTAACAATTAATGAAAACCTCCAAGGATCTAAACTTTCTTCAAATAAATCATCAGGTAACTCTTTGGAAGGAATTACCTGAGATTTTTCGTTTTTATTAAAACCTAACATATTTGATTTAAAACCTTCAAATAAAGTGGATTTAGGATAAGAATCCATAAAACCACTTGATTTAATTATTAATCATTACCAGATTCAACTTATGTAAAAGAAATTTCAAGTATGATTCACCTGAATAAATGATTTGAGCACTGAAACTGAGAATTGACGAAGAAAATTTTCCACTGAGTTATCGCCCGAGTTGCCTCTTCGAGTGATACTTGGATGTCTCATAATCTTAGACTTTCTAGTCTAACATATATGAAGTTGTCTCTAGTACATAATCAAACGACTCTTAGATGAGTTTTGATTCACTAAAATATGACAACCAAACTTGACATACCCATGCTTGGTGGGTTCAACCGAGCTATGCTCTAACAATCTCCCCATTTGTCAATTTTAGTGGCAAAACTCTTAATACATATGGATAAACAAATTAAAAGAATTCATTAAACATACGCTTGATTCCAAGTTTCAACAGCACAAACCTGCATATATTTAATTAATAAATGTCGTTGTTGACATTTTAATAACAAAGCTTATAGTCCCCCTAAAGGTAAGATAGGTAGATTTTCAATCCGAACATATTTGTTATTCCTCTTTTGTAGTCCAAATAACTACAATAGCAATATGATATGTTTCTCCCCCTTAGTCATTTCTTTACTCTTTATTTAGATATAACGTTTAAGCATAATTGTCCTTTCCTTAGTGATTACAAATCACTTTTTTACTCCATATATTTCTCCCCATTTTTGTCACAAAATGACAAAGGTTCGAGCAAATAAAGGTCAAACTGAAAGGCTCTTACAAATCTAAAAGACATGTACAACCTATAAGAGTTAAGCACAAAGGTTTCACATACCAATTTTGATAACCAATATCAAAACCGAAACTACAAGTAATTTGTTTCTAATATGTTATCAAGGAAACAATTTCCCGAAGCAATTTTCTCTAATAGTTTAACAGATTGACTAAGAAACTTAGTTCCCTTGCTAAACTGATTGTACACATACAATCGCTTATTTCGATAAGACCAAAATAAAGATCATAATTAACTTTATTTTTCTCATCAGGTTCTAATTATTCAGACAATAACTTAGACCTTTCACTTTAGACAAGACAAGTGCTAGGTTAGTTAACTAGTGTTTCTTGTCAAGGCATTCGATTAGACTTGAATAACTGAATTCTTAAATTTGATAAGTCTAACTAAGATCATTATTAACTTAGTTTCTCTTATTCGGAATCGAATTGGACTAAAAAAATGATCCCAATCCATAAACAATACATACAAACAAAATAAAAATTGACTTGCACAATTATTTCTCTTAACCGGAAGCAATTGGAACAAACATAGACATTATAGTACCGCAATTGCACCGAAATTTCGTTAAGAAAAAACACTTGATACCAAAAAGATATCAAACAATAAGCCAAATAAATTGACACAGTTTTTCTTAACCAGAAACAATTGAATCACACACACACATCCATACACACAGAACGTAATACATATCAATTGTATCGAAATTTTATTAAGCAAAAGCAAAATATATGCAATATAAGTAGGCTTTTCTTAAACAGGAAAACGATTAACTAAAAAATTTGTTACCTCAGATTCCGCATCCTCTTCTCCCCAGAAAGATATATCACTAAGAACAAGTTCAAGTTAGAACTCTTCCCCAGTATGTTGTCATCCTCTCATAAGAATAAAAGAACAACAACAAAGAGCAACCTTTTCCAGAGAAAGGTTGAATCGGTTTTAACTAATGTGTGTCAATAGCAAAAGTTGAAAACCCGAAATACATATGTTTATGCTGAACACAACTCATGTAAACACAAATTGATTCAACACATTGTGACTTTTATATATGAGTCTCAATCAGAACACCTTATGATCCTTTGATAAAGCCTACCAACATGGGCTAGAACTTAATCCCGCTAAATCAAAAAGTCACACAAACCATAAGGGTTCACATCATATGAGATTGAATATTAAGATTATGAAAACCGTAATCAGACATCCCATAAATACATAACAATAATACAGACATTCAAGCACAGGCTATGTAATCTGAAATTATTATAAGAAAAATTATAAAATAATAATTTTATTCATAAATAATTGATATTTTTATTCAAAAATGGACCTTATACAATAATCGAAATAAATCAAAAACTGATGTGTGTTTTTCCTTTTTTTTTTTTTTTGAAGGAGATTTAATAGGTAAAGCACTCCTTGTCATCAAGTACCTTTTGACAGTCTTTTTCTATTTCCGATTCTTCCTTACCTTCACCCTTCCAAAACTCTGATTCAATGTTTAGAATACCTTTAAGAGTTTCGGGATCTTTTCGAGCAGCAAAGGCCAACTGTTTCTGAAAACAGTCAATTTGTCTACCAAGAGTTTTAAGATGAACCAAAAGATACTTGTTGTTAGAATTTTGTGAAATTATTTTAAGTGTTTTATTTCTGGTTTGATCTCCAATCATTTGACATATAGTCTTTTTAGAGACAACATTAGTGCTTCTCATGTCATCAAAGTCATCTCCCACGATAAATTCACAGATTTTGGTAATTATACCTGGAAAACCGAGATGTCTCTTGATTTATGGATATGAAATAGAATCTGATATCTTGATCATTTGGCTGACAATGATTCCACAGAGATCAATTTGAGAATCTTCTTTCAACAGAAAGCAGACGAATTCTGCAAAATCCTTATCCCAAACTGACTTATCTCTTGTACTTGCAAATAGAGTTGCTATAGCAAGTTAACCGAATACCTTTAGATGAAAAGGTATATCTTTTGTTGGTAAGCTACCATTTTCCTAGTCAATCGTTTTTCCAATGAGACGTTGATAGGTGTCTAAACCACCCAATTTCGATAACGATTTCTCATGCTTTTCTTATTAGTTTTCTTGTAAATTTGTATGTTACATTTGCTTTTATTTCTCTTTAGGTATAATTGCTGGAATTTGATTAAAAGAAGAGAAAGGCGTCGAAATGGGACGTATTGGCTCCCGCGGTTAAAGCTCATGTCAACTGAACCACGAGCCAAGTGGACTGCAGGTGTTAGTGAAGACCAATTCATAGGCTTAGTACGTGAGTGGATTTCACCACCAAGGCATTGCACATGTGCAGTTGAAGGAGGAGAAAAATTAGGTCTTATTACAAGCAGAGAGGAGATCGAGTCCTTCACCAGTTCAAGCCAGGAGACCTAACATTTCTTCTCGCTTCTTGCCAGAGATTGATATGGGGGTGTTCAGCAGAGATCAACAGATTCACCGAGCCAGCAAAGAGAATGAGAAATGGGCAGTGTTTGGGTCAAATTCTAGAGCTAAAAGTCAGTCGACTGAGCTGGTAAAGTTGCAGATTCTGTTGGGTATTTGGATCAACTAGTGGCTCAAGTATGTGTAGTAATTATAGCTCAGGTTGCAGGCTGAATTGGGTTCGAATCGGATGAGGATTTGGTAAAGTTCTCGAGCAAGAAAACAACAAAGAACTGAAGCTGTTGATGTCCGCCTTGTGGGAATGTGTGGAAGGGGTTAGGTGATGGTGAATCGATGGCTCTGGTGGTGATTGTTCAAATGGGTTAAAACACATTACAGAAGTTTACAATCAGATGGAGTTATGTGTTGTATCCAAGTTTTGCAGGTAAAATAGAGAGTTCAGAAGATGTTTGTTTGACTGAAAACAACACCACCAGGTAATGGCACATAAATTGTTTGAGTAAAGGCCTGAATCACCACCTTCTTGTCAACTTAAAGCCTGTGTACAAGGGTCTTGCTGGAGTATGCTGTTGTAATGGTATTTGTGGGACTTTATGATGGGTTTTTAGAGATAATTGAAGTATGGGTCTGTGGAGTTTTGACAGAAAGGATACATGACATGCTATAAGTTGAGAGAACAAGAAAACTGGCTGTGTTGTGGTGGCTTTGAGCTCGAGTTTGGAGCTGAACTGAGCTCAATTTCATCTGAAATATGATGCTGCTGTGGTTGAATTTGGTGGATTATTTTACAGGGATACTGGTGGGTATTGTCGAAGGGAGTTAGGTCATTATAGCAGCCGGTAAGAATAGAGCTGGCAGTACAAGATGACTGGATTTCAGGGGAGTTGAGGCTGTTTACACAAGGAAGGACGTGATGCTGTTGATGCCGCGGTTGAATAATGGACGGTGCTGTTGTGAAATGCTGGGAACTGTTGCCAGGGAGCTGTGATCGAGATTGAAGAGTTCCGACTCAATTTAGAAGCTGAAGACACGCATGGAACAACAAACAAGGTGCTGTAAGAATCTGTGTTAGGTCCTGTCTCAATGTTGCAGAGACTAAGCCAAGTTTTGGAAAACAAAAACAGGACCAGTTGTACCTGCTTGAATGCATCACCTTGTAGTTGGTTTGCTGTGAGTTTGAAGTTTGTATGCAAGGCGTGTTTGGTAGTATCTGGGGCGTGAGTTAGAAGTTACCAGGAGAGGAAACTTGGGTAGAAATTGGATAGAGATTGAGCCCGTTGTAACAGCTTGAGAACATGTCCAGTTGTCGATTTTTTTGGTTACTGAAGGACTGAGATTTGGAGGCCTGTAGGGTTTGGGTATGTTGAGAAGTGTGGGTGTTTATCTTAGTTGCAATTTGTAGATGGGGAAAAACGATTTGCTGGTTTTTACGGAATTGAGGAGACGTCCGTGTGGAGACTCCTTGAACCGAGCGAAATGTTGAACCTCACACAGATGTACTGCAAGAAGGGAGTGCTTTAAGTTTGAGAGATTAATCTGTAGGACTCCGGCCTAAACCAAGAACAATGGCCGTTCCAGAGTCAATTCGGTCACAAGAGAGGATGAGTTGATCTGTAGGAGGGAAGCTGAGAAATGTGTGGGATCAACTGTGATCTAAGATTGTAGGTGTGTTGTGAATTCAGCGCAGGAAAGTTCTGAATGATTGAATTTTTGTCTATTGAGAGTGATTTGCTCAATAGACTGGGAGTTTCCTTGGTCCCGCGACACCTTTTCCTAATTTTATTATTTCCTTGGCGTGCGGAAACACCATGAGACTGGGAGTTTCCTTGAAACGAAGGAGATTTGCTCAAATGAGAGAATTTTTATGAGATCAAGGAAAAATAATAAAATATAAAATTGGGCGTGGGACTGGTCACGGCGTGACTGGACGGATGGTATGCCCAATCCCCTGGCGCCTTTGCTAATATTTTATTATTATTTTTTTCTTCTTATTTTGCATAGGTTCATCGTTCCTTCGTGTTCTGAAATGCTCGTTTGTGCATTCAGATGCTGGTCTGTGCATTATTGCTAAGTACACTTGCACCATTTTAGTCAGGGCTTATTCGATGCTCAGATGCCCGTACACTAAATATTAATCACTAACCCTTGGAATTCTGCTGAGAAGAACCACGAATTCAAGTGACGAAATATAACGAAGAATCGTAGAATATTGTTGGATATTCAGACGATTAGAGATAATTAATTGATTACTCTATACTAGCAGGCATGCTGTCTAGGAGCATTCATTATCTCAGAGTTGAGAAATATGAGCTTGTTGGAGTGTCATATTTCTCCTATATAGTCAGGGAAAACCTGGTTGCATCCTGAAGACGTTGTTGTTCTATACTAGCAGACATGCTGTCTAGGAACCGCCCAATCTTTCGATTCTATACAGAAATAAGTACTGAATATGCTCAGTATTCATGAAATGTGTCGTGGCCTCATCTAGGAGACTACACATCTACATATACTCTGAGAGACAGCCTTCTCAGTCAGAGATTTATGGCATGAGCTTTCATGCTTTAATGAGAGACATGAGTCTCACTACTCATCCGATTGTTGGATCCAGAGTATGTATAATTATGGTTTTACGATTTTACCCTTGTCAAAAATCCACCATCTACATTAAGTCCCCTTCTTAGTGAGGGACATTCATGTTCCTCAGTCAGCATTGAATGGTGATTTTCTAGGTACAGACAAAATAAGTAATTGAACTTATAAGATTAGATGTTACCGGATTTAAACTGAACGAACAAACCATGGTTTGAGCGCAAACCCCAGTGGCCTAATAGAGCGTCATCCATCGAGCATAAATTGGTGTAGAACCGCTGATTTGATGGTGGAACCTTGGTTGGTCTAGGATTCACGGGCCGGGCCCGAAAAGGAAATCCTTATGGGATTAGGTTTTGAAAATAAAATTTGATATAAAAGGAATTACTCCCTTTTTTTATTTCTCCCATAACCGACCACCATATTCATCTCCTCTTCATCTTCACGCCCAAGCCTCAGGAGGAGCAGCAAAAATTCGCCGGAGTTGCCGTCACCGTCCGGCCAACTTCTGGCCGGCACCGACCAGGTAAATTTTTTTTTTCTTTTTTTTGATGATTTCATGAGTTGTTGATGCTTTGATCATGTTAAAATTCTATACATGTAATGTGAGTTTTGTAGAAAAACCCTTATTTTATTAAACGTATGTTCGTTCGATCATTAGTTCAAGAGACTAGCAACAATCCCTAACTTGGGAGAGATTTTTCTTTTGAAATAAACCTGTGTCTAGTGATAAAATTTTGTTTATGAGCTTTCATGGAAATCAAAACTTTATCTTAAAAGATGTGAACTTTTCACAAAACTGAAAGAAACCTTCGTTTCAAAGAAAAACGACCATACGAAGGAAACGAGATTCTTTTTTTTTTTCATTTCATGATACCATGACATATTATGTGAAATATAATGCAATAAGTTTTACCTACGTGAGTTTGTTCACATTAGATAAAAATTTGAAAATTTACGTGAGTAATTCACGTTAATTATTGTTTTATAAAATCAAAACATGGGTTTTGAGTAACCCTCCAAATTAGACAACTTATTTATGATGAAATATTGTCTTGGTGTAAATTTCATAGCTCAGTTTTGGATGTTTATACTATGAAAATTGTGTCTATGATTTTATGAAAAATCAGCTTCGAAAATTAATAAAGCTTCGTTCGTTATTGTAGGTTTCAAGGAACGAACTAATTTTGGAGCGTTAACTCTTGCGGCACAATCACTATTTTTAGTGGAATTATAAAGATGTAAGAGTTAAGAATTATCATTTTTGTAGATGGATTTATTAGCATGTCGATAATTTTGTGCTCCTGGTTCCAGAAAATGACAACTTCCAGCAGCAGCAATTATGACTGTAGCTATCCCTCCAGCTCTTCAGATGAGGATTCCAAATCTTCTGCAGCAAAATCGAAAACTAAGACAACTCATGATGAGGGGGCAAAGCCTAGCTTACCACTGAACAACCGGAGAGTCACTTATGCTGAGCTTATGAACGAAAAGTCGAGACTGATGAAGCAGAGGATCACAAGCGTAGGAAGGATCGAATCCAGCGCAAAATACTAGCGGCAGAGGAGAGACGCCGATTCGTCGATGGGGTACCTTCTGACTCTGATGCTGATGCTTCCGAAGAGGAAACCACGTGGGTGTTACCAGAGCGCAAGATCAAGTCTGACCGGCGTACCAGGGAGCTCCAAAATACTATGAAACGAGTTGAAGTTGAACTTGAAGCTGAAGCAGAAGAATACTCGGACTCGGACGATCCTCATACCCATACAGACTTCATCAATGGTCCTGATAGTGATTCCGACGAAGAGGAGGATTCCGAGAAGGACAGTGATGATGAATCTGACAGCTCGGATGCATCTGACGAGTAGCTTTACTCCTGATACTTTTTAAACATTTGAATGTTTTCTTAGACTTCGTAGTAGACATCTTGTTTGAAAAACTTCACCTAAGTATTGAGATTTTCCTTTTGAATGATAAATCCTTTTATTAATGTTGGTTCTTCTCGATTGAATCAAATAAAATGAGCCAATCCTCATACGCCGAACCCATTGTGTTCTCCCTTTACTTGCTTTACGGTTTCCATCTGTGAAAACATTCGGACACGTCGCAGAAGACATATAACACACAAGTCCGTGTGGCCTTCTGACCATGTATAGCTTTGGTCAGTCCCCAGTGCATTATTTCCTCCGCATCTCCAGTATTGATCTTGTTTGGGGCTTAGGGTTTCACTAAAACTCGTAATCGAATTGACTATCTACAAAAGATAAGTACCAACCGTGCCTTGTATATATCTCCAAGATTTAGGGTTTAACACTTACGCAAATATTTCTTCCATTCCTGAGTTAGTTTCATAGAAGAAATTTCGATTGCCATACCTTCCATCATTATGTTTAGCGGTAGTACTTCTTCTCGAAACAAACTTCATTCGAAGCATAAAATAGAAGCGTCTATCTCGGTAAGTTGTATATCTTCTTCTTCTCTATTTGATCAAGGTTATTGATCATAGGAAGATGATTTTTTGCAGGATAATCAAAAGAATCCTTCTTCTCACAATTCGAGGCCCAAGCAGACTGTTAGAGCCCCTGCCCGGTATAGGTCGGCTCATGCTGAGGCTGGATCATCTGTAAGCAATCTTATAACTCTTGAAGCTTTACCATGCTCAATTTTGATAAAATTAAACACTTCTTCATTTCGTCGCATGAGGATGTTCGTGTCGTTGTTAATGCTAGAAGGATAAGGAATGGAAAGTCCGTGACCGTGGTTGGGGTTGAAGATAGCAGCAACCGGGTCTGTGAAGACTCTGCAGAATCCGTGGAGGCTGAATATAGGGTTCATGCTCATGAATATCCAACAACTGGACTCTTGTTTGAAGCTCCTTTGATCAATACTTTCCCGGACAATGAGGTGGTCAGTGGATTCGTCATTCCCAAGTGTCACACGCCTCTTTACACCAAAATCTGGAAAAGATACGGGCATATTGCTACGACCGAAGTGTGGAAAGGTTTTCTACCAACCCTCCTGACTACAGTTGCAGGGCTGTTACCGATCATTGAGGAGATGAACCAGATGCGCCTGCGAGATGTCAAGAATCAGGAACTGCACAGGTGGGATGAGATGATTTCGAACTGTGAGACATTGCGGTTCAATGTAGGCTGGCTTCGTCATCGGCTCGAGATGATCAAGATTCATAAGGAGGCGGAGGCTGCTGATGCAATTTCTGTGACCACTGCTTTACTGGAGGAGGAGAAGATGCTCGCTTTGGAGTTGGAAAGGGTCGAGAAGGCGGTCCAGGATTTAAAGACGAAAACCAAAAATTTCCAAAAGAAACTTGACAAGGTTTCTTATACAGATTATCCATTGATGGACGGTTTTCTCTGAGTGAGCATTCGGGAGAGTTGAAGTGTAGGTTTTTTGATAAGGTAGGATAATATGACAGAGGAATTTTGTTCAATTGATGGATGTTTGATGAACAAATGAGCATCTTGCATTCTTTTTGAAGGAAATAAATTACATTTGAGATGTGTTTGAATAATGGTAAAAGATTAATTATTTGCTGTTGATCAAGCATAATAGGCCTTGAGCCATTTGCCGTTGATAATATTTCCTTCTTTTCCTCCATTGACTGCTAAGATTTTATAGTATCCGCTAGAAACTGCTTTGGTGATAACATACGGCCCTTCCCATTTAGGAGAGAACTTAGGAGCAGACATGTCTTGTTGAATGTATTTTGTCGTCTTTAATACCAAATCTCCTACTTTGAAAGTTCGGGGCCTTACCATTTTGTTGTAAGATCTAGATATTCTCTGTTTGTAAGCCTCCACATACTTTTCTAGTTTAGCTCTCCTCGATTCGAGCATGTCCAGTTTAGCAACTCTTGATTTGGACACTTCAGCTTCATCCCATCGTATTCCACTGGCCGATGCAATCCTTGTTGAAGGAATTTTTATCTCAGCTGGGAGTATAGCATCAACCCCATAGACGAGCGAGTACGGTGATGTTCCAATCGAGCTCCTTGGTGCAGTCCCATAAGCCCGCAAATCCATGGGTAATTGCTCATGCCATGATCGTGGGTTTTCATGAATCGTTCGACTGATAATCTGGATCAAAGTCTTGTTGGTAATCTCTGCTTGACCATTTCCTTGGGGATAGTATGGTGTGGAGAAAATCTGTTTGATCCCGTACTCCTTGAGCAATTTCTCCACATCCTTGTTGGCGAAAGGAGTCCCGTTATCCGTGATGATATGTTTGGGAACACCGAATCTACATATAATGTGTTCTTTGATGAAAGCTGCAATAGTTACTCCCGTAGTACCTCTGAGCGGGATTGCTTCGACCCACTTAGTGAAATACTCAGTAGCTGTGATGATGTATTCATGATGTTTTAAAGATGCTGGGTTGATCTTTCCGATGATATCAAGTCCCCAGCTATAGAAAGGCCATGGACTATTCACAGAGTGTAATGGGAGACAAGAAATATGAATAAGGTTACCGTGGATCTGACATTGATGACACTTCTGAACGTACGCAGCTGCATCATCTTCCATAGTCGGCCAATAATACTTCTCGTGAATTTGAAGAAACAATTTCTTTTCCCCCCCGGTGTTCTCCTTCATGGGTTTCTTTCAGGGATGTCATAATTTCATCTCCGTCCAGGCATCTCAACAAGTCTCCTCCAAATCTTTTGTGGTACAGGATCCCGTCAAGAAAGACAAATCTTTTAGCTTTTTGAGTGAGTTTGATTGCATCTTTCTTTTCTGGTGGTGATTTATTGTCTCGAAGGTATTCAATGTAAGGATGCCTCCAGTCCCCGGTGTGATGAAGTGTCAGGGCCTCTAAATGATGAGGAGGCGTCTGACAATTAGGACAAGATCCCTGCAAAGTTCTTGACTGTGCTTCCATGGAGGGCCAGTAATACCCGAGTCTTTGAAGTATTCTGTAAAGTGTTACCACCAGCGTCTGTCCACATACTTCTTGATGCACACTTTCGAGCTTTTCCTTTGCTTCTTCAACGCCAAGGCACCATGATAGAGAGGCATCAGGGTTGCGATGGTATAAGGCCTCGTGGATCAAGAAGAAGTTCTTTAGCTCTTGAAGGCTGATTGTTCCTTCTGTAACGGAACTGCTCGGTTCATGAATAATAGGTGCTCTCCAGTCGTTTTCTTGAGAATCTTCAGTTTGACTAAGCCATGTGGATGATACAGCTCGTCTTTGCACTATTATAGCTTTCTCCGACCCTTCGAATTGCAACTTGGAGGCGAGGTTTTCCAAGCAATCAACATCTCTATTGTTGGTCCGGCCAGTATGGGTGATAGTCGCATTAGCGAAATGAGTTAGGATTCGCTGCGCCTCAGCCCTGAATGGAGCAAGCGTTATCTCCTTGAGAGAGTATATCACATTCATTTGATTGACTAGCAGTTTTGAATCTCCTCTGATCTCCAGATGCATCGCTCCTGCCTGTTTAGCTAAGGATAATCCTAGCAAGAAGGCTTCATATTCTGCTGAATTATTTGTACAGTGGAAGTCCAACTTAAATGAATGTGAGAATACTTCACCAGATGGAGAGACCAAGACTATGCCCGCTCCCCCAGTATCGTTGCTAGGAGTAGCAGATCCATCAAAGTACATCAGCCACGTTTCTTCCTTGACGACTGAAATTTCTGGAAATTCACCTGGTACATCGTCCTGTAATGTCGTGGAATCTTCTCCTGGAAAGGCAGCCAGTAAATCTGCTACCGCTTGACCTTTGATCGCTTTGGGAGAAACGAACACTATGTCGAACTCTGACATCTGAAGCATCCATTTTGCAGGTCTTCCAATCAAAGCAGGTTTTAAGAGTAAAAACTTTTTGGGATCAGCCTTGGAGACAAGCACGACTCTGTTGGACAACAAATAATGTCTGAACCTCTGCATTGCATGAGATAATGCCAGGCATGCTCTTTCAGCTTTCGGGTATCTGAGTTGAGCATCCTTCATGGTTCAGATATAATAGTAGATCAGATGTTCAACGCCTTATTCATCTTCTTGAGCTAGAAGTGCCCCGATAGAAACATCACTGGAAGCCGTGTATAATATCAATGGTCTTCCTTGTACTGGATATCTCATGACTGCGGGTGATAAAAGTATCTGTTGTATCTTCTGGAACGCCTCCTGCTGAACAGCTGTCTAGGTGAAACTTGCTCCCTTCTTCAGCAGAGGAGTGAACGAAGCAATAAGTTGAGCCAATCCCGGTATGAAGCGTCTGATGTAATTTACCTTGCCCATGAAACTCTGTAGTTCCTTCAAAGTGCGTGGAGGACGCATAGCAGTAATGGATTTTGCTTTGTCTGGATCAACTTTGATCCCTTCGGCAGTGACCAAGAATCCTAGAAACTTCCCAGAAGAAACTCCGAAAGCGCATTTCAGGGGATTCATTTTCAACTTGTATTCTCTGCATCTTCCAAAAACTTGCCTCATAACTTCTAGATACGATGCTCGGGCTTTCGATTTCACCACAACGTCGTCGACATAGTCTTCTACTTGCTTATGCATCACATCATGAAATATTGTTTTCATGGATCGTTGGTAGGTAGCACCTGTATTCTTAAATCCAAAGGGCATCACAGTGTAGAGAAAATTCCCAATGAGAGTGCGAAACGCGGTCTTGGCAGCATCATGTTCAAACATCTTTATATGGTTGTATCCACTGTAACCATCCATGAATGAGAACATATCGTGGCCGCTGGTTGAATCGACAAGCATATCAATGTTGGGTAAAGGAAAATCATCCTTTGGACAACATTTATTCAGGTTCCTAAAATCTACACAGCATCTGATTTGACCATTCTTCTTCTTAACTGGAACAACGTTAGCCAGCATGTTGGATGTTGAATAGGCTTGATACATCCTGCTACTAGCAATTTCTGAATTTCGACCTTGATTTGTTCCTCGACCTCATGCCTGAACTGTCTAGGTGGTTGTTTGACAGCCTTGGAGCCGTGAGTGATATGCAAACGGTGAGTGACCAGTTTTTCGTCCAGACCAGGCATTTCTTCATATGTCCAAGCAAATATATCCCGATACTCTTTCAGCAAATTTATCAGGCCTGTTCGTTCCTCCAGTGATAGTGCAGAACTGATTAAGATTGGTATCGGATCTTCTTCTATGTCGATGTTAACCGTTTCGAGATCATCAGTAGTAGAATTCGTGCCATCTTGCAACTGTTGCGGAGCATCTTGAACCTCATCATCAGGTGATTGCTCGATCTGACATGATTCATTAGTGCGGGGAGATTCTTGACCAATCTCCCCTATTAATTGCTAATCTTTGCGCCGCCGATAAATGACCCTCCCTTTTGCATCATGGGTGATCATAAAATTGGATCTTGGGGTCGTGACCTGGTCCTTACGGCGTTTGACCGGTGTAGCAGGTGATTTGACTGGTTCTGATTCTGAAGGTAGTGATGATGCGTTAGCAGCTGCTTCAATAGTCTTCCAACTTGGAAGTGGAGTGTTGTAGATCTTCTTAGGAGGTTCAGGAATGCTTCTCTGGGTTTAATAAATTCATCATCATAGGCCAGAGCGTAAGGATATGATGAAGCGGCTATGCGAACGATCTTGTTGTTGAGTAAAGCCTTCATACATTGATGGTAGGTTGAGGGAACCACCTTATTTTCATGGAGCCATGGTCGCCCGAGTATCATGTGATAGTCAGGTTCTTGCTCGATCACATGAAACTTGACTTTTGATTGAATAGGCCCTACCCTCAAATATATATATGCATATCCATATGTATGACTCTGGCTTCCTTCAAATCCTGTCAGTAGAATGGGATGACGAACAATTTTACCTTGTGGGAATCTGGCCATCTTGAGAGTTTTCATAGTGAAAATGTTTGTGGAAGCGCCTGTATCAACAAGAATCCTCCTAAATTCATAGCCTTTGATAAAACCAGTCACGTACAAAGCTCGATTATGTCCTTCATCTGCCATGCGATCTTCTTCTCCAAAAGTGATGTTGTCGATTGAATGTTCGGTCGCCAGGGATATTTCTTCGACTGTTGGGGTTGGTGAAGTTATTTGCATGTCAGATGATATCTGGTTGAGTGCAGCAAACGTGTTTGTACGCTGCTCCCTGGAAAAATGTAAAAGTGCACACAAGTTTTCGATCAATTGTGCAACTTTCTGATCCACCGGCTTCTCATAAGTAGTGAAACTATTGGTTTGAGGGTTGGGTGACGAATCAGTCCCCAGTGTTGGGACTTCTGAAGTGGAGATGTCGCTTAACTCAGATGTCAGTTTGATGAGAAAATCGAGTATGTGGTTCATCGTATTCTTCATCAGATCCATGTTCCTAGTGTGAATTTCCAGGATCTGAGCCAATTTTGTCAGAGTCGGGGTTCCTCCGCCTTCCGTGCCGTCATATGTAACACTAGAAAGAGGAACATCGCCATTTGAAAGGTTCTGGATCATGTTTGAATCAGTTGACTTAGTCCTAAGACCAACCATCTTGTGGAGTTGTGAGATTGCAACCGAGAGATTAATCTCCCACTGTGGTCTCCAATCTGTAGATGGGGAAAAATGATTTGCTGGTTTTTACGAAATTGAGGAGACGTTCGTGTGGAGACACCTTGAACCGAGCGAAATGTTGAACCTCATACAGATGCACTGCAAGAAGGGAGTGCTTTAAGTTCGAGAGATCAATCTGTAGGACTCCGGCCTAAACCAAGAACAATGGCCGTTCCAGAGTCAATTCGGTCACAAGAGAGGATGAGTTGATCTGTAGGAGGGAAGCTGAGAAATGTGTGGGATCAACTGTGATCTAAGATTGTAGGTGTGTTGTGAATTCAGCGCAGGAAAGTTCTGAATGATTGAATTTTAGTCTATTGAGAGTGATTGCTCAGACGATGAGTTCGTGTAGACGAAAGATTGTCTTGTCGAGAAATTCTTATCCTTTTCAATCGTGATTCAGAGGTCTTTTATATTGCTAAATTGAAAACACCATGATCCCATGAAGTGTGACAGTTGCTGGAGTCAGAGAGTGGGGAAGTAGGAAATCATGTCAAAACCAGTTGCTCATCGTGCGGAGAGTTGGTTAATTTTCCACCCACTACTTTGCTGACTCTTCCAACTGATTGCACGACTTGCTCACATTCTCGTCGTGTGTTTAGACACACATGCCGTAGACCGCCAGACCAAAACCCTAGTTAATATCCCCCATGTGACACAATTGATGTCTCGTGATTGTGGAGTCAGTTCCTGACTTTATGGGACGATGCAAACCGTGTAGCTGAATTGTTGAATATTGATAGTTGAACCAATATTCTTTAATCTGAGAAAATATTGCTAGTTCGAGCAAATAATATTGCCGGTTTGAGCAAATATTGCTAGTCTGAGCAAATATTGCTCGATGAATTGTTGGTAGCAGGACCAAATAAAATACTAATTTAAGATACTGACTGCTGGGCCGAGTATAATAAATAAAAGTGTTGATCACGGGATCAACATAAAATTATCAGTATTTGAATCTGTTCAGAATTATGTTTTGCAGAACTCTGGATTCAAAACCCTAATTTTAATGAATTGATGATTTATTGAAAATCAACCGCAGAGCGAAGCAGGGACCAGCTACATGGGATGATGAGTCTACCATGTAACACCCAGATGCCCGAATGAGCAAAATACCAAAGTCTCTTAAAGACCAGTTGGTGAAAGAATGATTTTAAATGTTGGTTTAATCATTTATTAAAATGATGCTCGTGTGAGCGACAGGTAGTAAAACCTAGCCATGATAATATGAGGGACCGACCAAGAGGTCATGAGACCGTCGCTTGGTGGTCGTGGGACCAATTGATGGTCATTTGAGCAAACCCTCAATTGCTTGAAAAGAGTTTGGACCTAATACGGGAAATTGAGCAAATTATGTCAAAATAACTAAAACATGTGGGACCGGATATTTGCAAGCCTTAGGGCCACCCTTGGTCGGTCAAGGGGATGTTCCCTTGTCACCATGGTGTTCGTGGATCTGTCCTAAGAGTTTTGATATTTTCCGGTGCGCGTTTGAGCAACATTTTGAGAATATATGCAGAATCAAGGGTTTTGCAGAAACTATGGAAAATTCATGAGATGATGAAAAATAGTTAATAAAATAGGGGATTGCAAAGTGTGGAAACGGCCATGGCATGACCGTCCATCTAGCAAGCTCGGCCCCGCATCACTTTTCCCAATTTTATATAATTTTCTGTATTTTTTCTCTAATTTGAGGGAAATTCCATAAAACTGAAGAATTTAATGAAATTAAGGAATTTCCATGAGATTAGGAAAATAAAATAATTATAAAATAGGGAATGATGGAGTGTGGGACCGACAATGGCCAGCGCATGGCCGGCCGGCCAACGGGCACGGTCCCAGGGCACTCTTCCCAATTTTATGTAATTTTCATGATTTTAAGGAAATATCATAAAATCAAGTTTTGTTGAAACCAAGGTATTTTGTTGAAATCAGAGAGTTTTCATGGAATGAGGAAAACAAAACAAATAATAATAACAAAATAAGGGGCGTGTGAGACCGGCTAGGGCATGACCGGCCGGCTAGGTACCGGTCCCACGGTTTCCCTAATTTTATAATACTTTTCATGGGTTTAGGAAAAAATCATGAAATCATGGAGTTTTCATGGAATGAGGGAAATAATAAAATAATAAGGAACCATGAGGTGTGAGACCAACCACGGCTAGGGCATGGCTGGACGGCTAGTGGGCTTGGTCCCGCGACACCTTTTCCTAATTTTATTATTTCCTTGTCGTGCGGAAACACCATGAGACTGGGAGTTTCCTTGAAACGAAGGAGATTTGCTCAAATGAGAGAATTTTCATGAGATCAGGGAAAAATAATAAAATATGATAAAATATAAAATTGGGCGTGGGACTGGTCACAACGTGACTGGCCGGCTGGTGAGCCCAGTCCCCTGTTGCCTTTGCTAATATTTTATTATTATTTTTTTTCTTCCTATTTTGCATAGGTTCATCGTTCCTTCGTGTTCCGAAATGCTCGTTTGTGCATTCAGATGTTGGTCAGTGCATTATTGCTAAGTACACTTACACCATTTTAGTTAGGGCTTATTCGATGCTCAGATGCCCGTACATTGAATATTTATCACTAACCCGTGGAATTCTGCTGAGAAGAACCATGAATTGAAGTGACGAAATATAACGAAGAATCGTAGAATATTGCTGGATATTCATACGATTAGAGATAATTAGTTGATGACTCTATACTAGCAGGCATGCTGTCTAGGAGCATTAATTATCTGAGAGCTGAGCAATATGAACTTGCTGGAGTGTCATATTTCTCCTATATAGTCAGGGAAAACCTGGTTGCATCCTGAAGACGTTGTTGCTCTATACTAGCAGACATGCTGTCTAGGAGACGCCCAATCTTTCGATTTTATACAGAAATAATTACTGAAATTGCTCAGTATTCATGAAATGTGTCGTGGCCTCAGCTGGGAGACTACACATCTACATATACTCTGAGAGACATCCTTCTCAGTCAGAGATTTATGGCATGAGCTTTCATGCTTTAATGAGAGACATGAGTCTCACGACCATCCGATTGCCGGATCCGGAGTATGTATAATTATGGTTTTACGATTTTACCCTTGTCGAAAATCCGACATCTGCACAATTACAGGTGCATGAGAATATAAAAGAGTCGCAAGTTTCAGAAAATAGCTACCTTTCGTCACCAGTTATTACACCTGCAAAGTGCTTGATAGAAGTTCAGAAAGAGAGCTGCCTGAAGCTACCATCTTTTACACAGCAACAACTCTGGTTTGCTGCCCGGTTTATTCTCAACTTTTTTTTCTTTTAAACAATCTTTGAGCCATTGATTTTATTGTTAAGAACTTATGACTATGAGTAGCTAAGACTATCTTTTGATTAAGGGCGATTTCAAAGCCCGGAGTATGAACTTATAATCGATATCCAATAGCTTCTTCTTTTGCCATTATTTTCGTTATTGTTTGATTTCTACCATGCTAATATTGTTTATGAGTTATGTATTAATTGTTTAAGTTCGAAATTGAATGATTAATTCATACCTCTATTGCTAGTTTAAAATTTCTTCGACCCGTAATTGTCTAGAAACTATAAATGCAAGTAGCGATATATGGGTATTGATGATGGGACTTTATTAAGTACCCATATGTAGAAATTGACACTAGTAGGTGATTCATGCTCTGAGTTCATCACTATGAGAAACCTTATCTCACAAAACTTAGTGCACTTATTTAAATCATACCTAGTAAGTGTACCTCTAGGTAACTTGAATAAGTAGAAGTCGGTAGTCGAGCGCTTCCGTATCCGGTGAACTTAGGAGATATTAACGGAATAGTTGAGCGTACTAATTATTCTAGGGTTGTTAGTAACGAGATAATGCGAAGAACGTGGCTATATGTCAATTAGGTTTATATTCCGTGGTCTAGAATGAATCCTTGATCAATCTCATCTCATATTTGAATACAACATTACAATTTTCATATTTTCTACAACAAAATAATCTTGCTAAGAGTAATTCTATAACAACTTTTTGCTCAAATACCTCCCTTGGGACGAATCTGCTTTCATTATATTACTTGCTAGTGTAAAGAGAAGTAGAAAATATTATTTGCGAGTTAACACCTCGTCAAAATTGGCGTCGCTGCTGGGAGGAAGTGGCAAGTTTAGTTGTTATTTTGTTTTAATTCTTAGTTGTTACTTTTTCTTTTAGTTACAATTTCAGTTAACTAAATCACTCTTTTAGAAATCTTATTTCAGGTACTATTTTTTTGGTGAATGCGTGGACAGGACAAAGAGGAAGACAACACAATGGGAGCTCCACCACCTGCTCCAAGAACACTAAAGGAACCCACTTCTCCAAACCTTGACCATCAAGCTCTATGTATTCAGCTGGATGGAACCACTGAATTGAAGCCGCAATTGATTCACTTGTTGCCTAAATTCAGAGGTTTAGCGGGAGAAGATCCTAACCCTCACTTGCAATAATTTCACCATGTTGTGACTAGTTTGAAGCAAGTAACTGCAGATGGTGATACGGTTATGATGACATCCTTTCCGTTTTCACTTATAGACTCTGCAGAAGATTGGTTGTACTATTTACCTCCTGGAAGTATAACCACATGGAATGAGATGAAGAAGTTATTCCTTGAGAAGTATTTTCCAGCATCAAAATCAACAGTTATTCGCAAGGAGATTTGTGGTATTAGGAAAGTATCCGGAGAGACTCTATATGAGTATTGGGAGCGCTACAAGAAGCTTTTAGCTAGCTGTCCACACCACCAAATCAATGATCAACTTGTCATTCAATACTTCTACATGGGATTGCTTTCTAATGAGAGAAATTTGATTGATGCCGCAAGTGGTGGTGCACTCGCCAACAAGACCATTGTTGAAGCTACAAGTTTGTTAGAGAACATGGCTGCAAACACTCAACAATTCTACACTCGAGGTGAACCAATGGCAGTGATTATTCACATTTGGATATAGGATGGGTAGCATGGAGAGGATGATGCAACAAATAGCAGCGGTTGTAATACCATCATACACCGAAGAAGTTGAGCAAGCAAGTGATATGTACCAAAATCAGCAAAGGCCAAGATATGATCCGTATTCCAGCACATACAATCTGGGTTGGAGAGATCATCCAAATTTTAGCTACTCCAACAAGCAAGCCGCAGTTTCCAATCCTCCTTTCAATCAACAAGGTGGGTACCAATTCTTGCAAAGGCCGCAAAAAGAATCTCAAGGCATGAGTATAGATGACAAGCTGAATCTCATTCTCAACACAATGACGCAAGATAAGCAAAAGACGGAGATGGCCATGAAGGACATGCAAACAAAAATGGCTAGCTACTACCGTGAGCAAATTGGAAGCACAAGCAGCTGGAAAACTTCCTTTGCAACCATTGAATCCTAGGGAGACTGTCAATCCTATTGAGTTGTGAAGTGGGAAACAAGTAGAGAAACCAGCAACATCATCAGAGTCCTATGAACGTGATTTAGAGAAAGAAGTGGACGAAAAAGTCCCTAATAAGGCTGATTCGGTAACAAATTTTAACTCTAAACCTCTTGTTTCTACTTATGCTACTCCTCCACCTTTTCCCAGCAGGTTTGCAAAGTAAAAGAAGGAGACGTTGGACAAAGAGATATGGGAAATATTCATGAAGATCGAAGTGAACATTTCACTAATTGAGGCGATAAGGCAGGTTCCTCGCTATGCAAAGTTCTTGAAGGAATTGTGTACGAACAAGCACAACTTGACCGGTAATGAGGTAATGAGTGTGGGGAAGAATGCTTCGGCATATCTTCAAAAGAAACTCCCACCTAAATTGAAAGATCCCGGTAGTTTTACTGTACCTTGCACAATTGGTAAAACAAGATTTACAAAAGCTTTGCTAGATTTAGGAGCATATATTAATGTTATGCCTGCTTCAGTTTATGAATCGTTAAATCTTGGTCCTCTCAAAAGTACCGACGTAGGTATTCAACTTGCATATAGATCTAATGTTTACCCGAAAGGGTTGTTGAAGATGTTTTGGTGCAGGTCAATGAACTTATATTTACTGTAGACTTCTATGTTCTTGATATGAGTGATGAAAATTCATCCTCTTCTACACCTTTGTTGTTGGGTAGACTATTTATGAGAACTTCTAGAACAAAGATAGATGTTTTTGAAGGAACCTTGACTATGAAATTTTATGGAGAGGTTGTACGCTTCCACATCTTTGAATTGATGACATATCCGAGTGATGTGCACTCATGTTTTGCTGTTGAGGAGGTTGATTCTGGCTAAGGATGTGTGCAAGTAAAAATTCAGGCTGCCGACTTTAAACCAAGCGCTAAATGGGAGGCAACCCACTGGTTTTGTGCATCTATCTCTATATTTTTATTTCTTAAGTCTTTTATCTTTATTTTTCTTATTTTGGATATTTGCATATCAAAACTCCAACTATTAGAGATTTTTGAAAAATTTAGAATAAACACTAGCCTTTCTAAGTAGATGGAATTTTTTCTTGACGATCAGGTATATATTGGATGAGTTGGGATTAAATGCCAACTAAATAGCTTGTTTAGTGTTCATCATCTATTGTTCAGAAGTAGCTATTAGTTGGAGTATCGGTATTGTAGTTATATTCCTATATCTTTATTTTCTTATTTTGCATATCATTTTAGGAATTTCCCACCTTGAATTTTACTTTTAATGACTAAATTTTACATTGAGGAAAATGTAAAGTTTAAGTGTGGGGGAGTATTTGTGTAGTTTGTATGTAGAGTTTGATGCCTTTAAAAAAAATAGAATTTTTTTTAAAGAAGTTTCTTTATAAATTCCGGAATCTAGAAACTTGTGCCTTCAGGATGACACTAGACAATATGAGTGGATGAAACCATCTTGATTACAGGAGTTGAGGAACCCATTAACTAAAAGGACATAGCTCAGGTATTAGAAATAACATGATAGTTGTTACCATATCTCGGAATCGTCACCATATCACCTTCTATTTTTATTTTTGCAAACTTTTTGTTTCTCTAAGTGATTTGGTACTAACATCGAATTGTTATTATTGCTAGGATGAAATAGAGTGATTGCGTTACTAACAAAAAAAAAAGACCAGACCAACCGGTGTATATATTAAAAAAAAATGAATAAAAAAATGATACTTGGATAACAATATATGTGTGTTATCATTGTCTATGTCGCCTAAACAAGCGTGGAACGCAGGATCCATGGGAATTACCATGTAATCTGCTGACAAGAAGCATGCGCTTGGATCCAAAAGATATAATCATGCTGTCAATTCAAAATTTTTTTTTAATTATTATCATTGTTCAATAAAATCGACTGATGGTTCCCTTGTATTTGCCAGCCGAGTTGATCTAGAATTAGGATTATCGGCCACTGATTCTCGTGTATATGCCAGCTGAGTTGATATTAGAATTCAGACCAGTATCTCAATCCATTAGGTCATAGGTTCATCTTTGCGGTGACCTTCAGACAGATATGGGAAACACCGTTCACTTTAGTTAACATTCGCAAACATTTATCTCTATATCCATCTTCTTAATCTATTCATGTGTGATTGTGGTTAGTTAAATTCCGGGTATTGTGGTTTGTTCGACTTTCTGAGTAGAGCTTTATTTACTTATATATTAGATTGGATTTGCATCAGGGTACCTCCTCCTGTAGTCATTGTGGATTCGTTCATAGATTCTTCACACGTAGTTGGAATTTGGAGTAAAAGGTTTTGTAGGTACACCTCTTGTAAACCTTCACGAGACTAAAACTCGTCCGCTAGGGACACCTAGGGGTTTAAAGGCTTGTTATACATGCTAAGTGTGACCGTAGCCTCGAAGAAATAGAGTTGTTGTATTTTGGTTTTGTTTTGTTTGCTCGAGGACTAGCAAAGATTAGGTGTGGGGGAATTTGACAGGTGTCTAAACCACCCAATTTCGATAACGATTTCTCATGCTTTTTTTATTAGTTTTCTTGTAAATTTGTATGTTACATTGGCTTTTATTTCTCTTTAGGTACAATTTCTCGAACTTTATTAAAGGAAGAGAAAGGCGTCGAAATGGGACGTATTGGCTCACGCGGTTAAAGCTCATGTCAACTGAACCACGAGCCAAGTGGACTACATGTGTTAGTGAAGGCCAATTAATGGGATTAGTACCGGAAGGGCTAACTTGTACTAGATGAAGGAAGAAAATGTGAGTGGATTTCACCACCAAGGCATCACACATGTGCAGTTGAAGAGGAGAAAAATTAGGTCTTATTACAAGCAGAGAGGGGATTGAGTCCTTAATCAGTTCAATCCAGGAGACGCGACATTTATTCTCGCTGCTTGCTAGAGATTGATATGGGGGTGTTCAGCAGAGATGAACAACTTTACCGAGCCAGCAAAGAGAAAGAGAAATGGGCAGAGTTTGGGTCAAATTCTGTAGCTAAAAGTCAGTCGACCGAGCTGCTAAAGTTGCAGATTCTGTTGGGTATTTGGTGATGAATTATTGAAGATGAAGGAAAAGATTCTTTGATTTCTTTAACAGGATAAGAATACAATGTACTTATAGTCAATAGTCACAGAACCGACTATGACATTACACTAAACGTAAAAGTAGGAAAGAGTGACTGGTAGGTAACCTGTACGGACAAGTACAACTTATACACAGTTGTCACTAACAGAAAATAATAATAACACACATTAATAAGTTCAGGGCACTCCTAGACTAGCTATAGCTGCAATACTTCTATCACCCCCCCCTCAAACTGAGCTGCGAAGGATCTAGAACACTCAGTTTGTTCCTTTGAAATTCAAACCTGGATGTTGTTAAACCTTTTGTGAAAACATCAGCAATTTGATGATCTGTAGAAACATAGAAAACCTGCAAAGATTTAGACTGATGTAGTTCTCGAATAAAGTGAAAATCGATAGCAACATGCTTCATTCGATTATGAAGAACAGGATTTGAAGCTAAGGCCATGGCCCCTTTGTTGTCACATCCCACAGAAGAAGAAGTATCAAGAAAAACACCCAAATCCTTCAGTAGCCGACAGACCCCAAGAACCTTAGATGCAATATGATCTAATGATCTGTATTCAGCTTCTGTTGAACTCCTAGCAACTGTTAGTTGCTTCTTAGAAGACCATGATATAGGGTTAAAGCCAAAGAATACACAATAGCCACTAGTAGACCTTCTATCATCTGGATTCCCAGCCCAGTTCGAGTCAGAATAATATGGCAATGCTTGTAGACCTTTTTGGAGAACAATACCAAAGTCAATAGTGCCTTTAAGATATCTGAGAATCCTTTTAGCAGCAGTGAGATGAGCTGAAGTTAGTTGACTCATATGTTGACAAACCTGATTAACTGAGTAGATAATTTCAGGTCTTGTCCAAGTGATGTATTGTAATGCACCAACAAGTGATCTATATTCTGTAGGATCAGACAATAATTCTCCATTTGTTGAGATGAGTTTACTATTTGTTATAACAGGTGTAGAACAAGGTTTAACTCCCATCATGTTTGTTTTCTTGAGAAGATCAAGAACATATTTTGACTGAGATAAATGAATAGATGAATTGTTTCTCTTAATCTCTAGACCTAATAAGAAATAATGAATTTTTCCAAGATCTTTAACTGGAAATTGTGTACTCAAGGAAGATATAACTTGATCACAAAATGAAGAAGAAGAGCCAGTTATCAAAATATCATCCACATAGATAAGAACAATAGTAATCTGTGATCTTGATTTGTGGATGAATAGTGAAGTATCAGCTAAAGAAGTAGTGAATCCTAGAGATAGAAGAGTATTCATCAACTTTTCATACCATGCCGTTGGTGCCTGTTTAAGACCATAAATTGATTTATGTAATTGACAAACATAATCAGGATGATGTTTGTCTTGAAATCCAGGTGGTTGAGTCATGAAAACAGTTTCATTTAGATCCCCATGCAGAAATGCATTACTTATGTCTAACTGTTTAACAGACCAATCATTATGAACAACCAAAGAAAGAACTAACCTTATGGTAGTAGGTTTTGCAACTGGACTGAATGTCTCAGTGTAGTTAAGTCCTTCTTGCTGGTTATAGTCTTTAGCTACAAGTCTGGCTTTCAATCTCTCAATAGTGCCATCAGGATTGTACTTCACTTTGAAGACCCATTTACACCCTACTACATTTTGAGATGGATGAGGTGGTACTAAAGACCATGTACCTGCATCTTTGAGAGCTTAATATTCTTTGTGTAATGGAGGTATCCACATTGGATTCTTGATAGATTGAGAATAAGAAGTAGGTACTGGAGGTGTAATGTTGGTCAAAAATGCAGCTGGGAGAGGATATTTGGTAGAAAAATACACTTTTGGTTTGAAAATACCATGTCTTGATCTAGTTGTCATATTATGTCTAGATGTTGAAGCATGAACAGGTACCTCAGAGGAAGAAGTAGATGTAGATGGTGAGGAAGAAGTACATACTGGTGGAGATACTTCTGTAGCTGTAGAAATATGATTGTCTGACTGAATGATAGAATCCTCTGGAAGTGTTGAACTGTCAAACTTGTCAGGTTGTGTTGCAGGAATTGCTTGCATCTGTGAGTTGTCATTTGCATTATGAAAGTATTCGTTTGATGAAGATGGATTTGAAACATCAAAAAGTTTACAGGAAAGAGCTAGAAAGTGATGTTCATCAAATTGAACATGTCTAGATAGATAAACCTTTTTAGTTTGAGGATCAAAGCACCTATATCCTTTGTGAGACCGAGAATATCCAAGAAAAATGCAGAGCTTGCTTCTTAGAGCAAGTTTGTTCTGAGCATAAGGTTGTAACCATGGATAACAAGCACATACAAAGACTCTCATATTTGTATAAGTTGGAGAAGAACCATAAAGAACTTCATATGGATAAATAAAAGACAAACTTGCAGTTGGTAGCCTGTTGATGAGATAATTGGTTGTCTGAAATGTATCTACCCAGAAAGAATCAGCTAAATTAGCTTGAAGCAATAAAGTTCTTCCAACTCCAACTAAGTGTCTATGCTTTGATTCAGCTACCCCCATTTTGTTCTGGAGTATGAGGACAACTATATTGATGAATAACTCCAAAAGAAACTAGAAATGTGTGTAATTATGTAGCTATAAAGTCTCCCCCTCCATCTGTTCTTATTGTCTTAATCTTCAGTTCAAAATAGTTTTGTATTTGAGTAGCAAAGTTAACAAACACTGAGGCAAAATTAGATTTTCTTATTAAGGGAAAGATCCAACAATATTTAATGTAATCATCAATGATGTTACAATAGTAATTATAGCCACTATTGGATGATACATGACTAGGACCCCACAAATCCATGTGCAATAATTGCAATGGTTTATTTGACACAGAACAAGAAACTTCAAATGGTAGTCTATGTGATCTACCTAGCTGACAATCAGTACAAAAGATAGGCTGTTTTGAAAGATTAACATCTAACCTATGACAAACTCTTTGTAAAGATTGAAAATAAGGATGTCCAAGAATTTTGTGTAGAGTTGAAGCAGAAACTTTGACAGCAGCAAGAACTGTAGTGTAAGTAGCATCTGAATGAGAAGAATATGTTGATGAAGCTCTAGATGTATCAGAAAAATGCATTGGATAAGGGCAATTCCTACTCTGCCCTTGGAAAATACTCCTCCCAGATTTGAGATCCTTAATATAGAATTTGTCATCCTCAAAAGTTATACTACAGTTATTAACCTTAGTAAACTTATGTACTGAAAGTAACTTGTGAGAATAAGTAGGTACATGTAATATAGTTGGTAAAACAACTCTATTATTATGTAAATTTTTTGTAAAAGTACCTATGTCAGATATTGACATACCTTCACCACTTGCTGTAGAAACTTGTTCATTCCCATTATAAGAGTGGCACTCAGTTAAGTCAGAAGAATATGAAGTTATATGATTTGTTTCACCACTATCAGCATACCATGGGTTTTCACCAAGAACGTCAGCTGAAGCCATCATAGCATGTAAATTCTATGGAACTGGCCTGCCTTGGTATGAAAAATTCATCCTGTGATGACATTCAATAGCAGAATGACCAGCTTTAAAGCATATCTGACAATAAACTGGATTTTGAGAGAATCTTGGTGCAACAGGAGAGGTAAAAGGATTTCTCATTGGGAAATTGGATGCTGATGAAGTAGAAGGGGATGTATTGTTATATGAAGTAGAAAGTGATAAAGTTTTGTATGAAGGTGTTGTAAGAGGTGTATGGTCTAAATGATGGAGAAAATTTGGGTGGAAGATATGGTTGAGGAGGGAATCTTGGTGGATAGGAGGGTTTGTATGGTCTATAAGCTGCAAATGCTTTTGATTCATCAGGAAGAACATCTGACTTAGATCTATCCTTTGAAGACTATGAAGTTCTCCATAGTAACATGTGGATTTCTAACTCGAATCAAAGTTGAGAAAGAATCAAACATTGAGTTAAGACCATTGAGAATGTAAACTATCATCTCACTATCACCAATTTTAGATCCAGCTGCTGAAAGAGAATCTGAGATTTTCTTGATTTCATTCAAGAAGTTGATGATAGAGGTATTACCTTGTTTAAGAGAAGACAATTTCATCATGAGTTGAATAACGTGAGTTGAAGACACAGCTGCAAATCGTTCTTCAATTGATTTCCAGAGATCAAAAGATGTTGTTGGTCCTGTAACATATGAGATGACATTTTCTGAGATAGTCGACTGAATACAGATAATTAGGGTTTGATCTTCAGCATTCCAATGAGTGTATTTAGGATTAATCGTTTCTTCAGGATCAGCATTACGAGCAGCATACACAAATTTGAGTGGACAAGGATATGAGCCATCAATAAAACGAAGAACATTAAATCTTTTGAATAAAGGTAAAAGTAAAGCTTTCCATGTTAAAAAATTATGATCTTGTAGTTTTAAAGGTACTATGTTAGAGATAGTATTGAGAGATCTTTGAAATGTTGGATTCCATTGAAGAAATAGTGAAAGAAAATCAAGAAAAATTGCAGGTATTGAAGAAAAAATTTCTGGTTTTAATGGTGGAAGCAAAAGAAATGGAAATTAGGATCTTATGGCTCTGATACCATGATGAATTATTGAAGATGTAGGAAAAGATTATTTGATTTCTTTAACAGGAGAAGAATACAATGTACTTATAGTCAATAGGCACAAAACCGACTATGACATTACACTAGTAGGAAAGAGTGACTGGTAGGTAACCTGTACGGCCAAGTACATCTCATCCAAAGTTGTCACTAACAGAAAATAATAATAACACACAGTAATAAGTTCAGGGCACTCCTAGACTAGCTATAGCTGCAATACTTCTATCATTTGGATCAACCGGTGGCTCGAGTATGTGTAGTAATTGAGAAGGCTTTTGACAATCTGAACTGGAATTGCATAGACATCACTCTGGCAAGGTTTGGTTTAGTATGAGGTGGAGGAGCTGGATAAAATGGTGTATTTCTACTCCAAGATTTGCAGTTTTATTGAAAGGAAAAGCAACTGATTTATTCAGAAGTCAGAAAGGCATAAGACAGGGAGATCCTATCTTTCCTTTTCTTTTCATTTTAGTTGCTGAGATTCTTTCTCTCATGCTCAAAAAAACTGCTTCTGATGATTTAATCTCTGGTTTCAAAGTTTCTCAAAATGGAACCACAATAAGTCACTTGGAATTTGCAGATGACCTTGTGGTGTTTCTCAAGGATGATGAAATGCATGTTCAAAATTTGAAGCATATTTTGACTGCTTTTGAGATGATTTCTGGTCTAAAGGTAAATTATAGGAAAAGCACTATGGTAGGTCTAGGCCAGTTACATAATGGAGAAGTTTGTGCCGATTCTTTTGGATGTTCAAGTTCTCAATTACCAATGAATTATCTTGGTATCCCCATAGGCAGTAAGTCTAAAAGCAAAGTGGTGTGGTCTGAGATCATTCTTAGAGTTCAACAGAAATTGGCAGCTTGGAAAAAAATTTATTTATCTAAAGGTCAAAGACTCATAATGATTCAAAGTGTTATTGCTAGCTTACCAGTTTACTATTTATCAATGTTTCAAATGCCTATATCAGTTACAAAGGATCTGGAAAGAATAATGAGAAGATTTCTTTGGGGTTCAAGTAATTCTGTGAAGAAGAAAAGTTGGGTAGCTTGGTCTAAGGCCAATCTACCTAAATCCAGGGGAGGAGTAGGCATAAAGAAATTGCAAATTGTCAACAAGGCTTTACATGCTAAATGGATTTGGAGATATGGCTCTGAAAAAAAAGTTCTATGGAGAAAGATTATCAATCAAAAATTTGGGGGTGATGTCGAGGCATTATTTCCAAATCAGCACAATAGAGAAGTTTGTCACAGTCTTTGGCTTGGAATTTTAAAATCCAGAGATTTTGTTAAGGAGGGTACAATGCTTACTGTGAGAAATGGCAACAACATTCATTTTTGGGATGATGTCTGGGTAGGTGATTCTTGTCTTAAAAGCTTATTCCCTAATTTGTACAAGATTTCAAGAACTAAGCATATGATGGTGAAAGAATTGGTTTCTTTTAATGGAGCCTGGGATTTTAAGTTCTGTAGAAATCTGCAGGATAATGAGATTTTGGATGTAGCAAATCTCTTGCAGGTGATTGGTGAACCTCTACAGAATACTGATGAAGATGTTAGAGTATGGAGATATGGGGATACTTTTTCAGTAGCTAATGCTTATACAACTTTGGAAGATGGGGGCCTTTTGAGATTTCCAGATAAACAATTATGGAACTCCACAGTGCCACTGAAGGTGTCTTTTTTAGTTTGGACTTTGTGTTATAAAGGTGCACCAACTCTGGACATGTTGTTCAGAGCTGGATTGGTGCAGGATACAAACTTCTTGTTTTGAAATCATTATGCAGAAACAAATGACCACCTGTTTCTTCATTGTTCTTCAGTTGCTAGCATCTGGTCTTACTTTCTAAGCAGTTTTGGGGTTAATTGGGCTCTAGCTGGTGATGTGAAGATGAATTTATGGGAATGGGGAGTTAAGAAAAAATCTTCAAGATTAAAGAAGATTTGGAGCTTACTACCATTTGCAATATGGTGGAGTATTTGGAAGGAGCGTAACAATCGTCTCTACAACAATCATTCTAAAATTGTTAATCAATTGATCATAGCAGTTAAATGCTTGTTGTATACTTGGGCTTTAAAATCTGATATTTTTTCAGGTTTTTCACTTTCTACTCTCATTTGTAACTGGGATGCAGTGATTCCCTGATTCCTTCTCTTTGCTTATTGTCACCTTTTTAGTGACTTGAGCATTTTTCAGTAAATCTTGCCCTTTTCCGTCAAAAAAAAAAAAAGAGTATGTGTAGTAATTCTAGCTCAGGTTACAGGCTGAATTGAGTTCGAATCGGATGAGGATTTGGTAAAGTTCTCGAGCAAGAAAACAACAAAGAACTGAAGTTGTTGCTGTCCGCCTTGTGGGAATGTATGGAAGGGGTTAGGTGATGGTGAATCGATGGCTCTGGTGGTGATTGTTCAAATGGGTTAAAACACATTCCAGAAGTTTACAATCAGATGGAGTTGTGTGTTGTATCCAAGTTTTGCAGGTAAAATGGAGAGTTCAGAAGATGTTTGTTTGACTGAAAACACCACCACCAGGTAATGGCACAAAAAAGTTGTTTGAGTAAAGGCCTGAATCACCAACTTCTTGTCAACTTAAAGCCCGTGTCCGAGGGTTTTGTCGGAGTATGCTGCTGCAATGGTATTTGTGGGACTTTGTGATGTGTTTTTAAAGATAATTGAAGTATGGGTCTGTGGAGTTTTGACAGAAAGGATACAAGAGATGCTATAAGTTGAGAAGAACAAGAAAAATGGATGTGTTGTGGTGGCTTTAAGCTCGAGCTTGGAGCTGAACTGAGCTCAATTTCAGCTGAAATATGATGCTGTTGTGGTTGAATTTGGTGCATTGTTTTACAAGGATACTGGTGGGTATTGTCGAAAAGAATTAGGTCATTACAGCAGTCGGTAAGAATGGAGTTGGCAGTACAAGATGACTGGATTGGAATTGAGGCTGTTTACACAAGGAAGGACGTGATGTCGTTGATGCCGCGGTTGAATAATGGACTGTGCTGCTGTGAAATGCTGGGAACTGTTGCCAGGGAGCTGTGATCGAGATTGAAGAGTTCCGACTCAATTTAGAAGCTGAAGACACGCATGGAACAACAAACAAGGTGCTGTAAGAATCTGTGTTAGGTCCTGTCTCAATGTTGCAGAGACTAAGCCAAGTTTTGGCAAACAAAAACAGGACCAGTTGTACCTGCTTTAATGCATCACCTTGTAGCTGGTTTGCTGTGAGTTTGAAGTTTGTATGCAAGGCGTGTTTGGAAGTAGCTGGGGCGTGAGTTAGAAGTTACCAGGGAGAGGAAACTTGAGTAAAAATTGGATAGAGATTGAGCCCGTTAAAACAGCTTGAGAACATGTCCAGTTGCCGATTGTTTTGGTACTGAAGGGCTGAGATTTGGAGGCCTGTAGGGTTTGGGTATGTTGAGAGTGCATGAGGATATACAAGAGGCGCAAGTTGCAGAAAAGAGCTACCTTCCGTCACCAGTTCTTACGCCTGCAAAGTGCTTGATAGAAGTTCAGAAAGAGAGCTGCCTGAAGCTACCATCTTTTACACAGCAGCAACTCTGGTTTGCTTCCTAGTTTATTCTCAACTTTTCTTTCTTTTAAACAATCTTTGAGACACTGATTCTATTGTTACGAACTTATGACTATGAGTAGCTAAAACTATCTTTTGATTAAGGGCGATTTCAAAGCCCAGAGTATGAACTTATAATCGATTTGCAATAGCTTCTTCTTGTGCCATTATTTTCGTTATTGTTTGATTTCTACCATGCTAATATTGTTTATGAGTTATGTGTTAATTGTTTAAGTTCGGAATTGAATGATTAATTCATACCTCTATTGCTAGTTTAGAATTTTTCGACCCGTAATTGTCTAGAAACTATAAACACGAGTAACGATATATGGATATTGATGATGAGACTTTGTTAAGTATCCATAGGTAGAAATTGACACTAGTAGGTGATTCATGTTTTTGAGTTCATCACTAGGAGCAACCTTATCTTACAAAACTTAGTGCACTTATTTAAATCATACCTAGTAAGCGTACCTCTAGGTAACTTGAATAAGTAGAAGTCGGTAGTCGAGCGCTTCTGTATCCGGTGAACTTAGGAGATATTAACTGAATAATTGAGCGTACTAATTATTCTAGGGTTGTTAGTAACGAGATAATGCGAACAACTTGGCTATATGTCAATTAGGTTTATATTCCGTGGTCTAGAATGAATCCTTAATCAATCTCATCTCATATTTGAATACAACATTACAATTTTCAGATTTTCTACAAAAAAATAATCTTGCTAAGAGTAATTCTATAACAACTTTTTGCTCAAATACCTCCCTTGGGACGAATCTGCTTTCATTACATTACTTGCTAGTGTAAAGAGAAGTAGAAAATATTATTTGCAAGTTGACACCTCGTCAGACGTGTTGAAATGGTATGATGTTCAATTTCAACTCCGGTAATCAGGTGATTACATTCCACATTGTACTTGATGATATTAGAAATCATCTTACGATCGACATAGTAGGGTCCACGGCCAACAAGTGTAACAAAGGTAAGTTATTTATGATTAACATTGTGAATATTAGCATAAAATATTCTTACCATATCAGGTGAGTATTTTTCAAAATCAAAAAGCTTTCCCCAGTTTCGATCTTGAACAAACTTCACATAATTCTTATCTTGGACTTCAGGATCAAATCTCTTTTCAGCAGTAAACTCTATTCTCTTGAGAGTATTGTATTTCTCAAAACATGATTTATCAATAAACAAGGTGAAATCATGTTTATCTTCTATTTTGTAAGAGAATCTGATCCTTTCAATATCATCATATCTGACACGATCATCAGAAGATTTATTATTTCTTGATTTCCTTTTTATCATACTTCCCAAAGTCAGTGGAATATGAAATAACCTAGTTTCGGTTTCGGAAAATCTCTCCCAGGATGTCTGTAAAAACAACACAACATAATCTTCTTTTATAAGGAGTGAAGATATCAAATTCCAGAAATAACTAGTTTTAGGAAATTCTTCCAAAATCGGAAACCTTGACTTGTGGGGAAACAATTCTGATCTTGTGTCTAGGCCTTTCTTTTGGAAAACCGATTTTTCATTGACTGGATCTATATTATGGATTAATCCTATATTCATGTCCAAAAATTTGTTTACTCTATTATTACCAAAACCTGATAATATCTTTTGAAATTCACTCAAGAATTTTTCAATAGAGTATACAAAAACAAATTTGAACATAACAAGATATTTGTTAATAATATCTTTAGAATCATATTTTCAGTAATATCTTAGAAGATCACTTGCTTCATTAAAACAGTTGTGGGGTGTATGAAGCAATCCATTGTTAATAGAATAATTAACTGAAAAATCATTCTTTGTTACATTACAAAGGTTCCAAAATGCAACCTAATCAGCGATACATTGACAGTCTTTGATCTGAAAATGTGCATACATATATTTGGGTAGTAAATCCAAAATATGTTTAAGATCCCAGATTTTTCAAAAACACAATAGTCATGGTTCATATAATGAAAAATCTTTTGTGAAATCTTATGCATTTTCAAGATACAACTTGTCACGTAGAGTATTATATCGTTATTACTAAGTTTGTTAGTAATCAATACCATGAGATACAATTCTATGATATCTGAGAAATTATGTAGGTCAACCAAGACATACATAGTCATAATCTTGATTCCTAACAGATTTAGGAACGAGAGCATCATATACTTCATTCGTGTCTTCCACCACGAGTTTTTGAGGTAGTCAAATCCTGCTACTACGTTAACTGAGTCATTCATTGGATTCAATTTTTATAGGCTGGATCGCACCAAACACAGATTGTTAGATCTTTTCGTGTTTGTCTGCTCTGATACCAATTGAAAAGACGAGGGTACCCAAATACACCACAATATTTAAATTATCCACCTATAAGTTACCGAAAGTGATTGTCCATAGACAAAGTCGAGACAATACGACAAATCGGTATTCACACTTTGTGTTATCGTCTATGGATACGAGATCGAGACAATACAACAATCAAAGTGTGATTACTTGATAATAGGTTCGGACTTAACCAAACTATATATGATCACTGTAGTTGCAGGATTTCCTACACTACACCCCTCACAAGATTTCATTAACATTCAACTCATTTTTGGATTAACAATCTTAATTTTATTGATGAATCTTTGAACAATCTTACAAGAAAAGATAAAGGAATCAAGAATAACCACGGCTCTAGATTTTCTCTCTCCTATTTACTTGCTTCTCACTCAGAAAAGATCTCTCTCCTTTACTTTACAACTAAATGGCTATTTATAGGAAATTACATAGTGGATGACAGCTAATTTGTCCTTTATTTTCGGATATGATTTGCGACATTCTCGCAACCTTACAAATACCAATCTCGCAAACTTCCTTATTTTCGCAGGATCGTCACACTTTTCTCATGATTTGGCTGATGTCATTTATTATGTCGTTTCTGAAGTTATTCTGTGACACTGTCGTGTTGTGTTGTTAATAATTTCGCTGAGACATTATTAATTGCGAGATTCTGATCCTACATATTGCCTCTTCTCATATCTTCTCTGCGAAGCAGAGAACGATGTGAGAAATGCCGCAGCTATCCATCACTTCATATTCTGTATTTATCACACGTATCCTTTCTCCCATCTGTTTCTTGACACGTCTTCTGTAACCGATGCTTTTCAACCGCCCACGTCTTTTCACATTAATTGTGTTTATCTTCTCGAAAATCTCCTCTATATATACTCTTCTTACTCTCCCTTTTCTTCTTTTTTACTCTCTTTTTCATCTTCTCTGCAACTTCATCATTTTCTCCATAAATTCCTCTTCGGTAATTTTTCTTCTATCTTCCTTCTTCAATCTTCTTAATTCTTCGTCCATTCCCATATTGTTCCCTCTGTAGATCTTCACTGTTCGTAATTTTCTTCTTTTTTAATTTTTACGAATTAATCTTCCTGCTGGTGTATTCCATGGATTCATCGAGGTTAGTTTTCTTTTTTCTTTCTTATGGGTTTTGCTGAAATTGATCTTGCTTACTGCCTTATTTGATGTTGTTTATGTGATTCCCATACTGTTGTTATTTTAGCAAAAACGCCTCTAACACCAAATTTACGGTTCAGAACCCTAATATTTCCAAATCGCAACATAAGGTTGTTGTAAACAAAAGAAAGTATGCGGATCATAAGGTATTAAGAAACATTATTCTTTTCTAATAACAATATTGTTGCCTCTGTTTCTTATCTGAATTGTGATTCGCAGGGTGATAAGGATGCCAAAAACCCTCTCAAGAAATCTCGTCACCTCAAAACCGTTGAAACCTTTGTTTCATTTCACTTACTTATCCCTTCAAAATCTCCTGCGATATTTTCACAAGTTAAACCATTATCTCCAATTCGCGAAAAGGTTTCCTCAGATTTCATCCCTTCAACTGACCTTTCAATGATTGAAACCCCCTTTATTAATCCTTCTGTGAATGAAACTTCTTCTCCTTCTATTGATAATGTTTCCCAATCTTCTATCATTGCCAGTTCTCTACCCGAGACTCTTCCTTTAAATATTGCTTTCAAAGTTTTGTCTGAGGTTCTGGATGATGTTAAGAAGTCTCCCATTGATCCTGTCAAGTCTGGTGTTTGCGAAATTCTGAGTAAGTACTTTGGCTCTGACAGAGCTGTTTCGCAAACATCTTTTGAAAAAGAGGTTGAAACCTTGAATAAGAATCTCCAAATGATGACTTTAGAGTGTAATGCTCTTCGTCTCGAAAACCAAAAGCTCCAGAATGTTTCGCTGGATCGCGAAAATCTTCGCAAGAAGAATGATGAACTGAGAGGTATGATTTTCTTATTTGTGTCTTCAATTTTACTTTTTAATGATTTTATCCTTTCCATATTTAATTGTCCTTGAAATCCCTTTTTCGCATGTTAAGCCTTAAACCAGAAACGAATAATGGAGAGATATCAATTTGAATATGCTGTTGAAGAAGCCCGTGTTGATAAAGAGATTTTAACGGATCAATATAACCAAATAGATAACCTCTATTCATATTCTGTTTATCATATAAATAATCTTACCAATGAAAATACCCAATTAGTTCAGAGGCAAAATTTATTAGGTAATGAAATATCTCGCCTCTCTTATTCTTTAACTAAAGCTAATCTAGGGATGGAAACTTTATCATATGAGAATAAAACTCTATATCAAGAGAAGCGAACTTGTTTAAACAAGATGGCGATATCTTCGCAACAACTTAGCATCCTTCAGAAAGTATGTGATGACCAAGAACAATCTCTTCGCTCTTTGAGAAATGAACTTAAAAAAGTAACAGAGTCATCTATCGCTGAAAGAGATACACTCATTCAAGGTAGAATAGCTTTATGTGTAAAGGCAAACCAACTTAAAGAACAATATCCTAAATTAAAAGAATCTTATTATTCATTTGCGAAGAAAAATGCCTTTCTTATTTCTAAAGAGAAAAATCTTCAGTCTCGACTTAAAGGTTTAGTTGGAGATAAATTTGATGATGCGATGGACCGTTGGGAGAATAGTTTTCTGACCTTGATTCAACATCTTATTTCGCAAAAGGAAGGTAGTCATAATAGTTTGACTTCCTTAACTATCTTTTCTTTGTCATACCTTTTTGAGTTCTTCATCTTATTGAAATTTGTATTCTACTTTTCGCAGAGTCTGAGAAAAATCTTGATTCCTCCATTTCTGTTTTGGGGGCTAAATATGCCAAAATTTGCAAAAAAAAATGCAGTACTCGTCTCTGTCCTTACTGGTTCTCGCGACCGAGCAGAAAGAAGACTTGATTATCTTGCTTACTTTAAGGATATTCAAGATGGGAATTATCAGAGAGCACTTCTTCGTCAAGTTCATCTCCGGGCTGAAGTTCTTGTGAATGATATTTTATTGTCCAAATCTCTTCCTCCTACATCAATCGAACCTTTGGAAGTAGATGATGATGAAATTCCTCGTCCTGCTGACAGTGATTATGATTATGAAAGTGGTGGAGAGAATAATCTTTTGGAAGATGAAGAAGAGATCCCTTATAAGGAAGTAACTGCTGGTGCTAATCAAGATGGAAGCGAAAAAGAAATCCCTTCTAAAGAAGTAATTGCTGGCGATAATCAAGATGGCGGCGAAAAAGAAGTCCCTCTCGATGTGCTGGTGAAGATCAGAATCGAAATGAAGAAAAGGCTGGCGATAATGAGAACATTGGCGAAGAGTTTCTTATCTAGTTCTATCTTCTTGAACTGTTTCATCTTTATTATTTCTTGCGAATAATATTCTTCAATCAACTTTGGAATTAATTTTCTCTTTTAGTATTTTGCTGGCGAGAAAGATAATGCCTCTTGTTTACTGATTCCCATACTTGCATCTCATTATCTTTCTTGCGAGAAATGATCTGTTATGAATACTTATAAATATTTTGTTTTGTCATGTGGTCTTATTTTTCCTTCCTAATTAAAGGTCCTATTATGCTACCTCTTATCATTGCGACAAAATCGCAGGACGTCTTTGCATTTTCATGCAAAAACCCATTGATCTTGCCTTAACTTTTTCTTTTGTATTATTTCCTCTTCAGGATTGTTGCGACAATATGACAGGCCTAAATATTCTTGCGAAAATAAAGCCCCATGACATTGTCGTCGTGCGACGAAATCGCAGGACGTCTTCGCACTTTCATGCGAAAACCCATTGATCTCGTCTTATCTTTCTCTTTAGTATTATTGCCTCTTCAGGATTGTCGCACAAATATGATAAGCCTTAATACCCTTGCGAGTAAAAAGCGTCATGACATTTGCGTCTTAAGACACTTATCAGCTCCCTAATGGAGGGTGCCGCCCTTATCTCCCCCCTGGTTGCCCCTTCAAGGAGGCGTACCTCTACCATACAAGGTTGGATCCTCCCATCGGTCTTAACAACAACCAGTTGTTTTTGCAGCCTCTTATCCCTTTTACCTATAGGGTTTACGGTTACGAGACTGCACCCTAAGTGGGGTTTTCTTCGGTCCGAGTGCAGTATAAGCCAAAACTTGTCAAGAATGGCAAGGTACGCTCCAGAAGCCCCTGGCACTCTTGACTCAACCGTGTACCTCGGTGCCTTGGTCATATTTTGCACTCCTTGAGAGAGTCCTTATTACCTTAGTCGCCCAACCTAAGTCATATTCTTAAGCTGAGAATCCAAGGTGCCTCTCTCGGATGGGCTTTATTGACCCCAAATCTCCATGACTCAGGTTCCGGTGGCGGTGTAGCCTTTTCCTGAGCTATGAAACAGGTACCCCCTTATATGACGTACTTTAGGTATTACATTTGCCTCTTGCGAAATTATATTCGCGAACTAGGGTGTACGCCATAAAGGTTCGCCCCTTTCTCTTTTGTCATTGTTCTCTGATTGTCTTTTGTAGAATTCATTATCTCTGCGAGATTCTCGCACATCATCATATCATATTTTCACTTCTCAATCTCATTTTCATTATTCAGTAAAATGTATTTTTGAGAATTTTATTTGTTGCGAGAGTGTCGCAACAAATCAATCATTCATACACTTCTTATTTTTATTACCTTTGCCATTCTTTGCTTCTTTGTTATTTTCTGCTACTGCTTCCTTGGTAGTGGTATGTTCACCATTTCTTATTATGAGCTAGCATTCGTTTCGCAATATTTCTTCTTCTTTTCATTCGATTGCATCCACCATCAATCTCTCACTTCTTTGTGTTTCTTCGATTTTGAGTCGCCAACTTTCCTTCTTGTTTGCTCTTCCTTCGCAGGATTCTACCTCAGTTTCGTAACATTTATTTCCTTCAACCCAATCTCCTTTTATGATTCCTACACCGCTGGGGTGAGGAAATTTGATGCATTGGTGTAAAGTTGAAGCTACACCTAGATTCCATGTAGCCAAGGTCGACCAATTAATGCATTGTAGGGTGACTCTACGTCAACAACACAGAACAGGATTTCAGAAGATATTCCCTTCAATGGAATTCACATAGTAACCTCCCCTTTAGACTTGTTGGAAGTACCATTAAAACCATATATCTTATATGTTGATGGTATAAGATCATCATCTCTCCCTCCCATGGTTTTATAAGTATGATAGAATAAGATGTTTACAGAGCTTACGGTATCGATTAGAATCCTATTAATTTCCCATGACTCTTCAACTTCATCATCTTCATCTTCTTTCGGTTTTTGATTAATTTCAAATTTTACCACCAATGGATTGTCATGTACCTCTCCACCTTCGGGGACTTCTTCTGCGGTAAAAGAAATAATCTGCTTCTGCCATTCCTCTAATGGAGAGATTTTCGCAATATTCATAATTTCTCTTCCATCACTGTCTCTTGCGAACACTCTACTCAAAACATTGTCATGAAAATCTTCAATTGTCTTGTATGAATGTACGATAGAGTGACAGAATAGATTCTTTGCTTTTGCACCAACTTCTACGAAGAACGTTTCCTTCTCTTTCACCGTGTTTACTCTGTGATGCTCTGGTGGTGGTGGTAATAATGGTTGAGATTGTGGGTGTCCTACCAGAAAGTGGTTTAGTTTGCCTTGATCTATCATTCTCAGAATAATTTTCTTTATATTTCTGCAATCATTTGTAGTATGTCCGTGAAAATGATGATAACAACAGAACTCATGACTTCTGCGGCTTTGAGGTGGCTCCGTTCCCATGTTTCATGGTGTTGGTATATTCTCCATCAAAATTATAGTTTCCCATATTTTCTCCACACTTGCATTCAGAGGTGGCATCTTGATTTCTTCCCATACTACCTTGTGACCTCCTTGTCCTCTATTATAATTTTGTCTTTGACCTCCATAAGTTTCTTGCGGCTGATCAAGTCTTTGAATCTTATTATTTCCACCACGATTGTAGAAATTTATTTCTCTTTCATACTCCTCTTGATCTCGGCTTCCCATAGCCACCAGTTTCTGTTGATTGTTGCCCGTAACCTTTTCTTGTTGTACTTGCGAAGTGCTCGCCACTGTGTTTATTAGTTTAGGTAATAAGCTTGCATTTGATGCTTGTGAATTGGTGTTCGCAACTGGTATGATTCCATTTCATTTTTCCTTTCCTCTAGAGCAATATATTCTTCCTGAAGTTCTCGCAGTTCGGTCATTGTGATGGTGTTCCTGACTCTGAAAATTTGGACATATAATAGATTGGTTGCGAACATAGCGTTGATAAATGACAAGATAAGATATCTCTCATCCACACGGCCAGCCATCTCACTACACATAGTCCTCCTTCTTTTGGCCAGATGCTTCAGACTTTCGCCAATCCTTTGTTTTAATCCAAACACATCTTCAATACCAGGTCGCGAAGAATTGTTACTTATATATGCCCCCAAGAATGTGGTCTGCAAATGATTGAAAGATGTTATTGTATCTTTTGGTAGACCTTCGAACCATTTTAACGCCTCTCCTGTTAGACTGGATGCAAAATACTTGCACAATACGGCATCATGATTTTCCCACTGCAACATGCACCTCACGTAGGCTTTAATGTGTTGAATTGCACAAGTTTTTCCATCAAAAATGTTGGTTAATGCGGGCAAATTGCATTTCGGAAGTATTCCTCCTAGTTGTACTTCTCTTGTAAATGGAGTTTTCGCAGATTTTTCTATAGCTTCATCTAATTGTCTTTGCCTACTTCTCCTCTATTATTTATCATTCCTCTCATTTCTTCCAATTCTTTTAAGATTTTTTCATTTACGCCTGAATTTTGATCCATTGGTCTTTTTAATTTCGCCTCCCTTCTTCTGCGTTCATGTCTCTCTTCTTTCACGAAATTTTGCATTTCTTCTTCATCATTCTCATCTCGTCTTCTCCTGCGGTTCTCTTCCTCATCTCTATCTTGAATTCGTATATGATGATGTCTCTCATTTTCCCCTCCATGATTTTGTTCATTTATTATCAATTCCATTCGTTGTCTTTCAGCCCTCCTCTGTACTCTATCATACTCTTCATTGAGATTATCGTTATCCCGGTTTTGTGTACGCCTTCTTTCTCTATTGTCATGATCGTTCTGGCGAATTGCCTCCTGAAGCTCTTGTTCTTCCATTTTCGCTCTCAATCTTTCACGTTCGCAAGTTAAACGTTCTTGTTCAACATAGTGTCTTTCAATTTCTTCTTCAATCGTGTGTTGATTTTTTTGAGTTTCTCTCTCATGTAAAATTCTCCTTCCTTCCTCTCGATTTCCTTCGCCATCTTGATTATTTCGTTCCTGACGTTGTCCATTCTCCTGATTTCTATCATTTTTCCTATCATCAAAAGTTTCATTTTGTGGAACGTAACGATCATCAGTCCTTTCTCTACCTTCACGATGTTCTTCATTCGGATTTCGTATTTCTTCTCGAATATTATTTCCAGCATTAACTATGGATGAGTATCGCCTCATCTCTCTTCTATTCGATCTTGAATACGATCTTGTAGTACTTCTTGATCTTCTACTCTGTCGTCTCATATTTTCCATCCTCAATTCGTGATTTTTCCTTGTTAGATTTGCACGCTCTTCTGTCTCAGCTCTTCTTTCTTCATGCATTCTTCGTCTCAACATCTCTACTGCTCCAATTTCCTCATCTTCACGAATTATTCCTTCAATTATTTCTTGTCCTCCTTCTGTTTGTCTATTATTTCTCGTTTGTCGTTCTTCTTCTTCATCTGCTGAATTTGGTCGCCAAGTATGTATGCTCACTCTATCATAATCCATAGTTCTATTTTGTACCGGTGTTTGTTGAACTGATTGTTGAATTTTATTTTCTCCATCATTTCTTATTCTAGTAGATTCTCCTGTTTCACTTCTCTCCCTTCCAGCAAGTCTTTTACTTCTTCTTCTAGCGGTTGTTGGTTGTTCGGATATATTTCTCCTTCTAGCCATTTCTTCAATACTAATGAATTATAAGAGATTCCGTAAAATTCTTCACCAGTTATTCTAATTTCCCACAAATCAGAATATTAATCTTCAACCTTTTCAAGGGTGATCTTTAATTTTCGTTCCCTGTTTCTAGCGCCATTATGTAGTTGCAGGATTTCCTACACTACACCCCTCCCAAGATTTCATTAACATTCAACTCATTTTTGGATTAACAATCTTAATTTTATTGATGAATCTTTGAACAATCTTACAAGAAAAGATAAAGGAATCAAGAATAACCAATGCTCTAGATTTTCTCTCTCCTATTTACTTGCTTCTCACTCAGAAAAGATCACTCTCCTTTCCTTTACAACTGAATGGCTATTTATAGGAAATTACATAGTGGATGACAGCTAATCTGTCCTTTATTTTCGGATATGATTTGCGACATTCTCGCAACCTTACAAATACCAATCTCGAAAACTTCCTTATTTTCGCAGGATCGTCACACTTTTCTCATGATTTGGCTGATGTCGTTTATTATATCGTTTCTGAAGTTGTTCTGCGACACCGTCGTGTTGTGTTGTTAATAATTTCGCTGAGACATTATTAATTGCGAGATTCTGATCCTACAATCACTATCAAGTAATACGGAGTTAAAAGTTGTGTATTTTACTTTTAATTATAATAAACAATTATAATTGCAGAAATAGAAAAGTAAAAGACACAACAAGATTTTGTTAACGAGGAAACCGCAAATGCAGAAAAACCCGGGGACCAAGTCCAGAATTGAATACTCTCAGAATTAAGCCGCTATGCAAAAGCTAAACCAACGTCGTATAGTTGAGACCAAACAACTAATCCTAGTTCACTTAGTTTCTTTAGTATCCATGCGCTTCCGACATTCAATAAGTCCACGCATGGGAACAATTCCTTTGGATCGTATTCCAAATAGTAAAGGAACAACAAATCTGTTTGGTAAAAACTCTCTTGATTCTTTTAGATGAATATATCTCAAGTCATATGCAAAGGCTCTTCCGTTTAAACTAATAAACTCCTTTGCCTGGTTAGATCAATCTATCCAACAACTACTGAAGTAGCATAGTTTAGATTTGCAATCAATCAATATAGAACAAAGAACTATAAAGCGGTGCCGATCTTATGCAACTAATCAATTGAATAAATCTGATTCTAGTTGGATCCCAGCCGATCAAGGTTTTTTCTACACAAATATATGAGAAACCAATAAGAAATATTCTTTGTCTTCAAATCTTCTTTAATCTTCAATTAAACCTGCACAACACCACTTGAATCTCTTGTGACCAATCACGCACAGAATGAAGTCTGTTAACAATGGATTATCACAAGATGTCTTTAGATCTACAAACAGTTCTAAAGATCTCGTCGACACTTCGATCTAGTTTGAGTGAATCTTATATCAGAAGAGAAGATTCTCAAGAATAAACAAACTAGGTGCAATCAAATTTCAACAATCGTTAGTCAAATAAAATCAATCGAAAACTAATAAAATGCAATTATCTAGTTTCCCACCAACGGTACTCGTAGAGCTTCTTGATCCCACAAAAGTCTTTAAACGAGCGGTCGTAAGAGATTTCGCCTAATTAGGGTGCTTTCCTCTCCGGATAGATGGCTCCACCAGAAACAAAAAAAAAAGATGAAGTTTGCCTGGCTCTTAGGAAAGTTTGCTAGAAATGCAAACTTAGGTATATATAGACCAAGGATATACCAAAGAATTTCCAAAACCGAATATTCTCAAGATATGCAATAGATGCCCAAATAGATTTTCGTAATTCCTCGAAATGCTTTTTCCAATATTTTCCAAAATCTCTCAATAGAAAATCTCCAATTAGTAAATGCACATTACTAATTTTTATTTTCTAGAGCTATGCATTCAATTGCTGGTAATTAAAGCATATAAAACTAACAACCTTAATTAAAAGATTCTTAATTTATTTTGGACCGAGGTCTCCTTGAGTAATTAAGGAATATCTTTGAACAATAAAAGATAAGAATTATTGTTCGTGTTCAAAGTATATGTTGACATCTTTTGTCAATCCTCTTTCATATTTACAATCTTGGAATCGATTATACCACACTTCCAAACAAGTTTAGAATTGGTTCATCTGTATTCCAAGACTACTATGTGATTGATCAAATATCAAATCACAATTATGGGTTCAATCGGTTCTACCAATCACTAGGATCGGTTCTACCTCAATATGGATTACTTGTGATCGAACACACAAGTTACCAGGACCGGTTACATCAGTTACTAGGATCGGTTACGTCAATTACCAGGACTAGTTACTATATACTCATGGTATTTCTTGTGATCGGTCACGCCATTTACTAGGATCGGTCACACCAATTTCAAATATCGATCATACCATCTCAGGTGATTACTTAGGATCGGTTACACTAATTAATAAAAACCAGTCATACCAAATCACAAGTCAGGCACTATGATTAGTTATACCAAGATACATAACAAGTTATGATCGGTTCTACTAACCCACACATATTGGTAATCCAAATATATGCAATGAATAAAAATACCAATAAGCCTAGCGATTTCCCTTTCGATTCATAAAACAAGTTCATGAATGTACTTCATTTAAAAAAATGTAAACATTGTTTCCTAGGATGAAATCTTCACCTTTACCCATACACATAATCACAATATCATTCATACGATTATGTCAATGTCATACATACGAAGTTCAAAAGATAAGATTTATGCTTCATATCTTAATTCCTTAACACTATGATCATGTGATGACGTCTCACTACTAGAGTATAATCATTCACAGCTTCGCAGTTATGATTTCAATATAGAACGACTTGAAAGATACGTTAGGAATGAAACAGTTCAAGTCAATATTACTAACCTCAAGAGGAAGGATGATGTCGTCGTTGTAGCTCGTTACTTCTTCACATTCTTCAAGTCTTCGAGTAATACTTGTATGTCTCATAATCCTAGACTTTCTAGTCTAACCTATACGAAGTTGTCTCTAGTACATAATCAAGCGACTCTTAGATGAGTTTTGATTCACTAAAATATGACAACCAAACTTGACATACCAACACTTGGTGCGTTCAACCGAGCTATGCTCTAACACATGTTGACTCCAAGATGCGAATGGGAGGCCGATCCTTTTCAAAATTTTGTTAGACGTCTAGGAGTCGTTTCCGTCGGGGTTAAAGGAATTGGAATCCAATCATTCTGAAGAAGTGTCCATCTGAGATACCAAAACCCAAGCATTTTCAAGCTGGTGACACAGTTGAGAAAATAACCACTTCTCCTGCAGAAAACCTTAACTAGTTACTGAAGCCATATTAGGTGGATATTACAAGATCATCAACACTGACACACCCGCGGGGGTAGTCATACATGGTACGGGCTTAAGGATATCGCAACTTAAAGCATTTTCACCACTTTTGTCTCGATTTCCCTATTTTCAGTAATATTTGTATTTCTTCCAAAATGTTTGCAATATTTTGCACTCATGATTAGGATTTAAACTTTACTTAATCAAAAGTATCTATTTCATTTCATCATAAAATCCTTTCCAAATATATCCATTCAAAACCTAGATAAATAAAACCAAAACGTGGTATCTCAGAAAGACATATAGTAAAGAAAACTATTTAGAGAAGAATTTTTTGAAGATCGGCTCAGCACCATCGACATACGCTCTTTCCAACTTTTTGAGGTGTTCAGCAGAAAGCTTAAATTCCTGAGTCAACCTCTCAATATCATCTTTCGCCTTATCGACCGCTTTCGGATCAGAAAAGGTACCTTCTAGACTCAGTTTCTTTTGTGCTCCTTCAAGAAATCCACGCAACCATCAGACATCCAGCCTAGCCGCCTCAGCCTCATCCAAGGCTGTATTCCAATTCTGTAGCAATACATCAGAAATATCTTGGCAAGGAAGGAGCATTATTTCTTGGACAGTCGGCAATAGCATGGATACCTTCTCTTCCAAGGACTGATACCTGCCGTTATCGCCCACGAAGAAATGGCCGAATTTCTTCCATATTTGGAGTAAAAATCAGCATAGAGAAAAGGAACCGTAAAGCCACCGATGCATTTGTAATTAGGGCGAATTCGGTCAAACTTGAAATCAAAGAAAGCTCTGGCTTTTGGATGTTCAGTATCACTATCTTGTGTGACAACAACCGTGCCAGAGGGAATACTTCCATTGCCCGTGGACGAGGATGGTGTTTCATCAGAAATGGTAGTCGTGGCAATTTCTGAAGTTTCTTCTGAGGATTCTTTTTTTTGTCCCAAGCTGTGTTTATGTCGAGGTGTAGAGGCATCGAAATTAGAAAAATACAAGCAAAAAATGGAAGCATTCTTTTCTCAAGGGAAATTACTCTTAAATTCGGGCGAGATGACAACTGATCATTACGAAGAATACCACGTACGGCGCTAAGAATCTCTAACAAAAATCTACGAACAAAAGAGAGTTGTAAGTCCCAAAATATTCTGTACCGCACCGCGAAATGTGTCTTCATGCCGACACAACAAAAAGGGACACTTGTATCGAAGACGACGTGAATGTCTAAATATTGCTTGAGATTTTCCATCAAAGGAAGGTCAGAACGATAACGAGGAACCGATTGATCGAAACCCATCTGTCAAGCGGCTCTGTCAATGTTATAGCTCTGTATTGAAAACCCATTTGTGCCGAGAGCAGGAAGGTAACCCGGAACGCAGCTATGCATAAAAGTAGCTTGACCAGTTGTGACGATGTTGCCCAACTTCGTCAATCCAGAGTGAAGAATAGTGTCACATAACACTGTGAAGGTTGATGGAGCCAGTATGTTCTAGAATATAGAACCCCAAGGCCTAAAATTCACTTTTGTTTCATTATCCATCACGCTAATCAGGTCCACATGAGAAGGCTCTCCACCACACCATCGGAGTATTCTGGCATATTTAACCCGCGAGTCTGGATAAGAAGCCTGGACCTTGGGTGCGTAATTAGGAAAATGATCCCACAACCAGGCTTGCATAAATGCAATGGAGATGAAGTAATCTATCATAGCACGTCCGTTAGAAGCTCTAAAATCTTTTGCGAGCGCGCCTAAATGAGAATACAAAGAGCTCAAAAACATTTTACCAATCGGTAGAACTCTTCCCTGTGCAATAGTCACAGCGAAAGGAACGACTGACGACTTCAACTGATTTCCAGGAAAATATTCAAATATATCCCTGGATAACCAGAGCGTAAGGAATGCAGCTATATACAGAGGATGATCAATTGTATAATATTTGGAGCCTCTCTTGGTACGCTAATAATTGATCCACGTCGAATAATTACTGGAAGGATGGTCTTGAGACTGCTGCAACTCTTCTATATTTGTTGTCAGAATAGTAGTAATCTTGTTGTCTTATTTAGGCCATTCAGTAGAGATTTTGCCTATCACAGGTAACTGCAAAAAAACGTTCACATCCTCCAGCGTAATTGTCAATTCACCCCATGCAAACATTGCCGTTGATTGGTTCACACCATCGAACAATGAATGCAAGCAAGCCTCTCATATCCTTGGTGAATTCTAGTGTCTCAAATACTCTTAGAGAATGAAGAATCTTAGCGTTATCAAGGTGTTGTCTCACCCTAGGATGACTCAACATGTCTCTCGACCATTCTGTCCAATCAGATGAAAGAGATTGGGAAGCCCTGAAATCAATGGGAGATGGTTCATATTCTCCTCTTTGCAAGTAGAACCTAACAATGTCTCTTGGATAAGTACTTTGGAATCCGTTCCCATTGTCAGAGTCCAGAACGCAACAATCAACATTATCCGGAAGGCTTGTTTTGTCTATGATGCCATCGAAAAATTTGTCACAATGATTTGGAACGATCTCCATGGTAGTTATGTAAATGTCTTCGTGAGCAGGGCTCGTCACAACTTTTTTTCCATGATTATCATACATCGCAGAAGTTTCATGTGAAAACATCTAACGGAGTCTTGGTTCAGGAACAACCCTAATCTACGTTATTGTCAAATTTGTGGAACGAAAGACGCAGATTCAAGAGGTGTTAATATGGAACCACTGAGTTCTCACCTGGATGAAATTCCCGCGAGGATTGACGAAGCGCTAATGAAATAATAGCTTATTCACGGATATATATATACACACGCATAGGAGAGATTCCTAATTGGATTAGAAAAGGCCGATTAGGAAAGAGGTGGCCGGCCGAACCGCATGGGCCCACGCGAGATCGCTCCCTAACCAGTATGAAGACTGGCCCGACCACAATGACCGCGCCATAAGCCTCCACAGCCACGCCTGCTACGTGTTGCATACCATACATGCAGATAAGTAACACTTTCCATCGCCTATAAATGTTTTAGATTATGTGATATTTGTGTCACCATCTGATGCTTACCACGCAACACGACATTGTTCCGCACTAGCCAATGGACTAATGTTGATGGTGCGTTTTCTGACAAGGGAAATTTTTAGTAAATTAGCCTTGATTTAGTTATACAAATAATCCCTGGTCCGACACCAGGATTATTGAATCTGCATAAGCATAATTTGTATTCCGCAAGAGAATCAATAAATTGTATTTGGCTAACGGGCTCAGCAGTCCAAAAGCTATTCTGAAAGTGTATACGTATGACGTATTTCAGTGCTTTACCCAGCAGAAACCTTGTTATTTCATGTAAGCCAATATACATTCCTTTTATGTCATAAACATGGCGTTATTCATATCCATAATAGGATTAGACGTCATTCTTGAATTAATGAGTCATTAAGAATATTATGCTTAATACATAGTCATGTCAGTATCATCTCAAGTCGCAAAACTCCCGCGACCGAGTTCCTTGAGCATACTATAGCGGCATTATTATATTCAAAGTTTGTACTAAAATAGCATTATGTCTCCAAATCTAAACCTGGCATGTTTCCTTGAACTCAAATCCTAAGTTGCAACTATATGATGATCGCATCATGAGCATCGCGACATATTGGATAGGCATGTCCAAGCCGCTGGCGTATACCACATATCTCATAAAGTACCTTAGCTAAACATGGTTAAGGCCATGTAATAGCCATTGTGGCTTACAGCGCTTTGGCCAAGAAAAATGAACTAATAGATCAAAGGAAATCATCTCAAACAGCTGACTAGGTCCATAAAAAAAATTGGCAAAACTGGCATGTGGCATATCCGGCATAGCGCCACATCACAAGCCGTGGCACCATGCCACACGCGGCCTTGGAAGCCTATGCCAAGGCCATAGCACGCAGTCGTGCGATAATCACGGCCTTGGAAGCTTAGGACAAGGCCATAGCACGTAGTCGTGCGTCATTATCGGCCTTGGCAGCCTAAGCCAAGGCCATACCACGTAGCCGTGCGATATTCACGGCCTTGGATACTTAGGCCAAGGCAATAACACGTAGTCGTGCGTCATTATCGGCCTTGGAAGCCTAAGCCAAAGCCATAGCACGTAGTCGTGCGACATTCACGGCCTTGGCAGCCTAGGCCAAGGCCATAACACATAGCCGTATGACATTCACGGCCTTGGCAGCCTAGGCCAAAGCGATAGCACGTAGCCGCCTGACATTCACGGCCTTGGCAGCCTAGGCCAAAGCCATAGCACGTATCCGTGCGACATTCACGGCCATGACAGCCTAGGCCAAGGACATAGCACGTAGCTGTGCAACATTCACGGACTTGACATCCTAGGCCAAGGCCATAGCACGTAGTCGTGCGACATTCACGACCTTTTAAGCTTAGTCCAAGACCATGCCATGTATCCATGCGTCACTGCCGGCCTTGGCAGCTTAGGCCAAGGCCATAACACCTAGCTGCACGTCGTTACCGGACTCGACAGCTTAGGCCAAGGCCATGGCATCATGCCATGCGCCATTCTCGGTTATTACATCTTAGGCCAAGGCTATGGCACTATGTCGTGCGCTATTTTTGTCAATCATAGATGAGGCCAAAGCCATGGAAAGACTCTGTGCACTATTTTCGGCCATAATAGTTTTTTCCCCAACAAGGCACGATTGCACCCTAAACGTATGGCATATCAATGGCTATGATTTAGCCTAATCAAGATGAGATCTACGATTCATCAAAAAAGACCTAAGAAATATCAAAAAATACATCATGTGGGGGATTCTTCATGGGGTATTGGTCTGGTGTTCTACGGAAACATGTGGCGTGGCAATACCCCATCTGAGAAGTTAAAGTAGTGTGGCAGTTGCAGTAGTAGGAGAGGTAGTGGGCGTATCATAAAGGGGTTTCCGGAAACTTCCCTAAAATTATATCATACTAACCCATTATCTTCATCTCTCCATAAATCACGACTTCCACTGCTTACGAGATTGGCATTGTGCATCTTAAACTACTATAAATAGGCCACTTAGCCTATTCAAAAAATAAAACAAGCTTTCGCACCTAAAAGCTATGTATTCTTCATAGTTTTCAATACCCAACAAACACAATTCAATACCATTTCCAATTTCTCAAACTTTTATGCTTCCCTCCCCTAAGATCAACCCATCTTCCTCTATATCGTGACTGAATCAGGACGGAACGACTACTATCGTGGTTTAGGCTTGTCATGTTCGATTTTTATTTTCGAACCTAAACAGAAAGTACGACATCGGTGCATTTGTTTTACCATAAATTAATTTTCAGGTACTAACACATGGACAACCTAACGTAGTGACTATTCGAAATGTGTTATTTTCATATGGACTCAGATATATCCTGCTGCATGTCAACACTGATTGATGCCTGTGAACTCTCACATTTTATTAGAGAGTCTCAAATGCTTGAAAATGGCCTAAATGAATATATATTTCTGCTTGCTCCATACAAGCCTCGCCAGTATTATCAGACTCATCAAGACTTATTGATTTCTTCTAGACAGGCATGAGAAATCATCAGTCGTTCTGACTATGCAAGTCATCCTTGACTTCACATTAAAATTAGTATTCTCTACTAAAATTACATGAGACATCAATAATGTCACAATTGGGGGTATATTTACTAGGGTATTGGTTTGAAGGTCTACGGTATTGCGGTCTAGCACTATACCCGCTATGAGAAAGTGTCGGGAGGAGTGGAAAACTAATAAGAGTAGAGGAGTACTGTAGGTACAACCGTCCAGTCTTCCTCAACAATAGGGACATGATTTCATCATTTTACCACGATTTCCACCTTCCCACTACTACACAACGTCCACTTCATACGAAGTCAGGGTGTACAGTTATGATTCTATAAGATAGATTCTTCAATCTATTAAAATCAGAACATTCAGAACGTACGAGTCTATTATATGATTTAAAGCAGAAGCATTCTGTCAGTCATATACATGAAATTATTCATACTTAGTCATATACATGAAATTATTCATACTCAATCATACACAACCATCACACCTTATAAAGTTTAACACCTGATCTCAACACTTTCTTTGCTTCCCTCCCCAAGACCAACCCTTCTCATTCCTTTATGACTAAAACAAGACTGGAAAGACCATTTTTTGGTTTAGTCCAGTCTTGCACAAATTGATCTCTCAAATCTAAGTATAAAACATTTTGATTAGGGTTCAGACTCGTTTTATCATCAACCTACCCACTTTTACCAATTTCACCAAAATCAATACCTATAAACAAATTGGCAACCATATTGGGAAATTAATCTCTCGGTTGCAAAATCAATTTCTTAATTTCTATTTTTTTTTTATTCAATTTCAAACTGGTTGATCTTAGGTCTGGTTCGGTAACTAATCCAAACCCTAGTTGCTAGCACTAGTGAGGGTAATACTGGAGTCACTCCTCCTGCTACAAACACCGGCGCTATCAACACTTATTTCGGTGTACGGCTTCATACTAACAACGATGCTACTAATATTCCTTACTGTCAACGATACTATAATGGATATCCCGCATCCTTTTCCATTAGTTTTACCGGATATCCCTATCCTATAACATCCGATGATATTGAAAATTTTATTTCGTATCCATTTCGTTAAGCGTAACGGATATTCGAAAATATCCTATAGTTATCCGTTTCCGATAATGAAATCAAAAATAAATAAATAAACTAATTTTGGTAACAGTTGAATAAAGACTTTAAGTATTGCAGATCTTTTTCTTATAAAATGAAATGAAAAGAACAACTGAAAAAACAGATTAGTTGTTCTGTTGTTCATACAAAAGAAAAACAAAGAAATACAAAAAGTTGAAATTCCTTGTGTTTGTACCCAAAATAAATTCTAGGCACAAAGCACGATTGATTTGATGATGATTAAATAAATTAGGGTTATGAAACAAGTCGAAGAAAAATAAAGAGACACAAGAATTTAACGTGGTTCGGCAAGTGTTGCCTACATCCACGGAGAACAGAGAAATAGTTTATTAATTGTAGGATACAATAATTTTCCCTAGGTTAACTAACCTAAAATTCCATATCTCCATTTAGTTGGATTTTTGGTCTCTATTTATAGGCAAAAAACCCTAATATGGTTCCATAATAACCCTAGATTTGTAGTTATCCAAAATAACCACCTGGATTTGTACTTATCCTTTAATATTTGTGTCTATCCTTGAAGCTCCATGTCTATATTGAGAGATTCTTGTATATCTTCACATGATTTGAGTTTATCTTGAAAGATCCTTGTTTATCTTCCAAGATTTGTGTCTATCTAAAAATGACTTCTACAATAAGTCATTTGGGCTTCTGTAATAAGCTAGACTTGGTTTATAGATTAATCCCTGTGGGTTTCCTCAATAAACCTCCGGACTTCCTCAATAAGTCCGGTTTGGGCTTCTGGAATCTTCTTTAACGGGCCTTTTTGGCATGATTCACGGGCTTCTGGTGTATTTTATACACGGTACAAACATCGCCCCTCTTAACCTCCAACTTGTTGGGGGTTAAGAAGTTTGTTTTTCCTTTTGCGTTTGTAGTTGCAGGAAATCCTACACTACACCCCTCACAAGATTTCATTAACATTCAACTCATTTTAGATTAACTATCTTAATTTTATTAATCAATCTTTGAACAATCTTACAAAAAAAGATAAAGGAATCAAGAATAACCACTACTCTAGATTTTCTCTCTCCTATTTACTTGCTTCTCACTTAGAAAAAGATCTCTCTCTTTCCTTTACAACTGAGCGGCTATTAATAGGGAATTACATAGTGGATGACAGCTAATATGTTATTTATTTTCGGATATGGCTTGCGACATTCTCGCGACCTTACAAATGTTAATCTCGCAAATTCTATAATTTTCGCAAGACTATCACATTTTTCTCATGATTTAGTTGACGTCGTTTATTATCTCGTTTCTGAAGTTATTCTGCGATGCTGTCGTGTTGTGTTGTTAATAATTTCGCTGAGGCATTATTGTTGCGAGATTCTGATCCTACATCTTTCCTCTTCTCATATCTTCTCTGTGAAGTAGATAATGATGTGAGAAATGCCGCAGTTGTTCATCTCTTAATATTCTGCATTTATCACACGTATTCTTTCTTCCATCTAGTTCTTGACACGTCTTCTGTAACCGCTGCTTTTCAACCGCTTACGTCTTTTCGCATTAATGGTGTTTATTTCTTCGAGTAAAAAATTTTCTTTATATATTCTTCTTACTCTTCTTTCCATTTTCTTTTTACTTTCTCTTCTCTTTTATTCTCTCATCTCTGCAACTCTATTGTTCTTTCGTAAGTTCTGCTACTGTAATTCTTCCCTCTTCAATATTCTTACTTTTTATCCATTCCCATACTTCATATTTAGATATGCCTCCAAGTGGCCATAAACATGAGAAAAATTTAAAAGACGTCCAAAAAGATCTTGCTGAGAAAGGTTTCACACTTTCTACCATTCCTGGTGAAAGTGCCAAGTCAATTCTTTCTATCAAACTTTTCTATGATTAACATTGTGATGATCAATCAATCATAATTTCGCTAGGTCAAATTCTCGCAGGTCTCCCCATTCCTCTTTATGACCCAGATATTCCTTTGTTCTATGAAATTCTCGCTCACTCAGGATTTTCGCGAGCTATCTTCCAATTGAGTGGGGATTACATCCGTCTGATGCTAGAGTTTGCTAACCGTGGTGCTGGTAAAGGATATCTTTACTCCAAAGAACTTAGGGATCCTAAATTCGCAGACTTGGAGATAATTGCTGAAAAATACACAGTAGCGAGTTTCTTTGAAAATTATGAATTGTGCTCCATGAAGAAAGAGCATAATCGCTGGGGTATTCGATTGAAAAGGAAAGATAATATTGATGAAGCTAAAATACTCATGCAAGACATTGATTGGCATTCTGGTAAGAACACAACTCCTCGCCAATCCAAAGATGATAAATGGTGTGTTTTTCCCTTGATGCTGAAAGGACCTTACATTGCTGGGTCAAACGTTCTTCCTAAGAATCTCGCTACTTATCAACCTTGGGTATTCTCTTGGCCCGAGAAGGATAAAGAGGTATGTTTCTTCCAGTTTCTCTCATTTTACATTTCTTTATTTATCTTCATCCTTTTGTTCGCTGATAATTGCGAAATTCTACAGATCCAGAAACTGAAAGATAGCTATCACAGGACTGGGAAGGCTAGTACATTGTTAGCTCTTCGCTCATACACAGATGAGGTAAGAAATATTCTCTTATGATTTTAAACAGTATACTGTTTCCTCTATTTCTTATTTCTATCTGTGTGTGAAGATTATTGTTGAAATAGAAGAGCCTGCCAATGTTGCGAAGACTGGTGATAAAGGCAAAGGTGCTCTTCGCAGGGATAAACCAACTGCTCCTCCTTCAAAGAAGAGAAAAATCCGTTCTTCCTCTCCTTCAAATATTCCTTCTCATGAAAATTCCGAGAGTGATGAGGATGATGAGGATAATGATGACCTTGCTTCAAATGAAGATTCTCCATATAAATCTTCTATGGCTAAGCTCTCTGGCCTCTTTTCTGATTCTTTGCAAGGAATGGGAGATAGTCAATTCGCTAATACCTGCAAAGCTCTCGCTACAATTTGCGATGTTCCTTTACTGGATGGTGATAATTCTCTTCGCGGAGTTTCTAGATCGATTACTCCCAACTTCCTGCATTCTCTCAATAGTCTGGTATGCTTTCATCTTTTTACTTCTTCATTACTATAACTTAAAATCTCTTTCTATTTTAATACTTTTTACATTTTTTCGCAGGCTAGAAAAGCTTCTTTCGTTGTTGCCTCAGATCTGGAGAGGAGACGCGAAATTCTTGAAAAGAAGAATCTTCAATTTCGTGCAAAGAATGAGGAATTGGAAATTGAAGTCAAAGATCTTCGCGAGAAGAATAAACAACTAGAAATTGATTCTTCTTCGTACAAGAATAAAATCTCTAGTCTTCAGCAAGCTAATAATCAACTCTATGGTATGTTACTTTTCTCCTTTCCCTTCATTCATTCATCCTGTTATTTTATCTTATTTAATTGATCCTTTTTGCAGACATTTATGGTTTTTTTGATGAAGCTACCATTCTTCGTTCATTTCCTAATGCCTTGGATAATGATACTCTTCTTGAGCGTCTTAATAAATCTTTAAATAGTTTCTCAAATGATAGAATTTCATCTCTTTCTCTGAATGAACTGAGATCCAAATTTCGCCTCTTAGAGATTGACCGTAGATCTAGTTTAGGCTTAGACAATCGATTTAAGCGTCTCTTTCTTAATTCTAAAGAGAAAATTAATGAGCTAAGAACCAACATTAGTGGTCTCATAGATGATAAGGATCGCATCTATGATCAAGGTGCTAAGGCTTTGGTGAAATTCAAAGAGACCCTTCTCGAAGTTCAACTTGAACGAGATGAAGCTAAACGCAAGAACATCGATCTCTGCGAAAGAGAAAACCAAATTCGTTCTCGTCTTCTTATAAGTAATGAGGATGAATTCGCTTGGGCTGCGAAAATCTTAGACGATGCCAAATTCGTTCTCGTCTCCAAGTTGAGCATACAACCTTGATTAGAGATATGATTTCTGACAGAGAAGGTTATTAACTGTTCTTCTTCATTAATCTTTTTTTTCTTATGAATTTTTTCATCAAGCTATTAATTGATTGCCTTTTGCTCGCAGATTCTGAAAGTAGATATCGCGAAAGAATTGAGGAACTTGAAGATGAAAAAGAGGAACTCGCAAAGAATCTTTCTTCTCGCAACGATAAGTATTATAGATTAAAGAATCAAATCAAGATCACTGTTGCGAACTTTAATAACGATGCTATGCATTTTCGCAATCAAACTATTCAAATGGTTTGTGATGACCATAGTATTCCTCATTCTGATTATCCTTGTCTCTTGGAGGAGATCCCAAACAGCATTCCTAGTCTGACTATTTCTGATAGCGAAGCTGATGATGAAGAATCTGATGGTGATGAAGGTTCTGATGGAGATAAAAGTTCTGATGCAAATGAAGAAGGGGACAAGTCTGATGAAGATGATGAAGGATCAACTAAGAAGTAGTCTTTGTTTCTTTCTTTAATCTTCTGTAATACTTGTACATTTATTCCTCCTTTCTGTATATTTGCGAATTCTTCTTGTTCTCCATATTCCTTAATATATAAGTTTCTTTCATTTTGACCTGCATTTATTAAAACAATTCTTCCTTGCAATATGGTTAATCAATATAATCATTAATTTTTTTAATTTTTGCGTAAATCTATTTTGTGGAAACAAATAACATTTTCTAATTTCATTCATTCTCATACTTGCCTCTGTTATTTGTATCCAAATGAAAGATTTTGCAGATGTTTCTTATTTTGTGCCTCAACTTCGCAGTTGTTTATGTATAATTTTGCAATTATATGCAAAGTGAATTTTGATTATTTTCAAAATCTCATCCCTGTGTGGTATTATTTTTCCTTCCTAGTTAAAGGTCTTATTATGCCACCTCTTGTCATTGCGACAAAATCGCAGGACGTCCTTGCACTTTCATGCAAAAACCCATTGATCTTGCCTTAACTTTTTTGTTTTGTATTATGGCCTCTTCAGGAATGTTGCGACAATATAACAAGCCTAAATATTCTTTCGATAATAAATCCCCATTACATTGCCGTCTTGCTACAAAATCGCAGGACGTCTTCGCACTTTCATGCGAAAACCCATTGATCTCTATTATCTTTTTCTTTAGTATTATTGCCTCTTCAGGATTGTTGCACAAATATGACAAGCCTTAATACCCTTGAGAGTAAAAAGCCTCATGACATTTGCGTCTTAAGACACTTATCAGCTCCCTAATGGAGGGTGCCGCCCTTATCTCCCCCTGGTTTCCCCTTCAAGGAGGCGTACTTCTACCATACAAGGTTAGCTCCTCCCATCCAGTCCTAACAACAACCAGTTTTTTCGGAGCCTCTTATCCCTTTTACCTATAGGGTTTATGGTTACGAGACTACACCCTAAGTGGGGTTTTCTTCAGGCCGAGTGCAGTATAAGTCAAGACTTGTCAAGAATGGCAAGGTACGCTCCAGACGCCCCTGGCACTCTTGACTCAACCGTGTACCTCGGCGCTTTGATCAGATTCTGCACTCCTTGGGAGAATCCTTATTACCTTAGTCGCCCAACCTAAGTCATATGCTTAAGCTGAGAATCCAAGGTGCCTCTCCCGGATGGGATTTATTGACCCCAAATCTCCATGACTCAGGTTCCGGTGGCGGTGTAGCCTTTTCCTGAGCCATGTAACAGGTACCCCCTTATATGACGTACTTTAGGTCTTACATTTTCCTCTTGCGAAATTGTATTCGCGAACTAGGGCGTACGCCATAAAGGTTCGCCCCTTTCTATTTTGTCATTGTTCTCTGATTGTCTTTTATAGAATTCATTATCTCTGCGAGATTCTTGCACATTATCATATTGTATTTGCATTTCGCAATCTCAATTTTGTCATTCAATAAAATGTATTTTTGAGAATGTCGCAAAAAATCAATTATTCATACATTACCTTTGCTATCCTCTGCTTCTTTGTTATTTTCTGCTACTGTTTTCTTGGTAGTGGTATGTTCACCATTTTTTATTCTGAGCTAGCATTAGTTTCGCAACATCTCTTCTTATTTTCTTTCGATTGCATCCACCATCAACTTCTCACTCCTTGGTGTCTCTTTAATTTTGTGTCGCCAACTTTCCTTCTTGTTTGCTCTTCCTTCGCAGGATTCTACCTCAGTTTCGTAACACCTCTTTCCTTCAACCCAATCTCCCTTTATGATTCCTATACCGCTGGGGTGAGGGAATTTGATGCACTGGTGGAAAGTTGAAGCTACACCTAGAATCCCATGTAGCTAAGGTCGACCAATTAATGCATTGTAGGGTGATTCTACATCAGCGACACAGAATAGGATTTCAGAAGATATTCCCTTCAATGGAATTCGCATAGTAACCTCCCCTTTAGGCTTGTTGGCAGTTCTATTAAAACCATATATCTTATATGTTGATGGTATAAGATCATCATCTCTTCCTCCCATAGTTTTATAAGTATGATAAAATAAGATGTTCACAGAGCTTCCAGTATCTATTAGAATCCTATTAATTGCCCATGAATCTTCAGCTTCATCATCCTCATCTTCTTTCGGTTTTGGATTAATTTCTAATTTTACTACTAATGGATTATCATGTACCTCTTCACCTTCGGGGATTTCTTCTGCAGTAAAAGAAATAATTTGTTTCTTCCATTCCTCTAGTAGCGAGATTTTCGCAATGTTCATAATTTCTTTTCCATCATTATCTCTTGCGAACACTCTACTCAAAACATTGTCATAAAAATCTTCAATTGTTTTGTATGAATGTATAATAGAGTGACAGAATAGATTTTTTGCTTTTGCACCAACTTCTATGAAGAATGTTTCCTTCTTTTTCATCGTGTTTACTTTGTGATGCTCTGGTGGTGGTGGCAATGGTTGAGATTGTGGATGCCCTACCAAAAAGTGGTTTAGTTTTCCTTGATCTATCATTCTCAGAATAATTATTTTTACATTTCTGCAATCATTTGTAGTATGTCCATGAAAATGATGATAAGAACAAAACTCATGACTTCTGTGGTTTGGAGGTGGTTCCGTTCCCATGTTCCATGGTGTTGGTATATTCTCCATCAAAATTATAGCTTCCCATATTTTCTCCACACTTGCATTTATAGGTGGCATCTTGATTTCTTCCCATACAACCTTGTGACCTCCTTGTCCTCTATTATAGTTTTGTCTTTGACCTCCATATGTTTCTTGCGGTTGATCGAGTCTTTGAATCTTGTTATTTCCACCACGATTGTAGAAATTTCTTTCTCTTTAATACTCCTCTTGATCTCGGCTTCCCATAACCACCATTTTATGTTGATTGTTATCCGTCACCTTCTCTTGTTGTACTTGCGAAGTGTTCGCCACTGTGTTTATTAGTTTGGGTAATAAGCTTGCATTTGCTGTTAGTGAGCTGGTGTTCGCAACTGGGTATGATTCCATTTCATTTTGCCTTTCCTCTAGAGCAATATATTCTTCTTGAAGTTCTCGCAATTCAGTCATTGTGATCGTATTCTTGACTCTGAAAATTCGGATATACAATAGGTTGGTTGAAAACATAGCATTGATAAATGATAAGATAAGATATCTCTCATCTAGACGGCCAGCCATTTCGCTACACATAGTCCTCCATCTTTTAGTTAGGTGCTTAAAACTTTCACCAATCCTTTGTTTTAATCCAAACACGTCTTCAATACCAGGTCCCGAAGAATTATTACTTATATATGCCCCCAGGAATGTAGTCTGCAAATGATTGAAGGATGTTATTATATTCTTTGGTAGACCTTCGAACCATTTTAACGCCTCCCCTGTTAAGATGGATGCGAAATACTTGCATAATACGGCGTCATGATTTTCCCATTGCAGCATGCACCTCACATAGGCTTTAATGTGTTGAATTGCACAAGTTGTTCCATCAAAAATGCTGGTTAATGCGGGAAAATTGCATTTCGGTGGTATTCCTCCTAGTTGTGCTTCCATTATAAATGGAGTTTTCGCAGCTTCTTCTACAGCTTCATCTAATTGTCTTCTGCCTACTTCTCCTCTATTATTTAACATTCCTCTCATTTCTTCTAATTCTTTTAAGATTTGTTTATTTACACCTGAATTTTGATCCATTGGTCTTTTTAATTTCGCCTCGCTTCTTCTGCGTTCATATCTTTCTTCTCTCGCGAAATTTTGCATTTCTTCTTCATCATCTTCATCTCGTCTTCTTCTGCGATTCTCTTCCTCATCTCTATCTTGAATTCGCATATGATGATGTCTCTCATCTTCCCCTCCATGATTTTGTTCATTTCTTATTAATTTCATTCGCTGTCTTTCAGACATCCTCTGTACTCTATCATACTCTTCATTAGTATTACCGTTATTCCGGTTTTGTGTACGCCTTCTTTCTCGATTGTCGTGATTGTTCTGGAAAATTATCTCCCGAATCTCTTGTTCTTCCATTTCCGCTCTCAATCTTTCACGTTGGCAAATTAAACGTGCTTGTTCAACATAATGTCTTTCAATTTCTTCTTCAATCGTTTGTTGATTTATTTGAGCTTCTCTCTCATGTACAATTATCCTTCTTTCCTCTCGATTCCCTTCGCCATCTTGATTATTTTGTCCCTGACGTTTTCCATTTTCTTGATTTCTATTACTTTGCCTATCATCAAAAGTTTCATTTTGTGGAACGTAACGATCATCATTCCTTTTTCTATTTTCGCGATGTTCTTCATTAGGATTTGATATTTCTTCTTTAATATTATTTCCGGCATTAGTTGTGGGTGAGTTTCGCCTCATTTCTCTTCTAGTCGATCTTGAATATGATTTTGTAATATTTCTCGATCTTCTACTCTGTAATCTCATATTTTCCATCCCCAATTCGTGATTTTGCCTTGTTATATTCGCACGTTCTTCTGCCTCAGCTCTTCTTTCTTCATGTATTCTTCGTCTCAACGTTTCTAATGCTCCAATTTCCTCATCTCCATGAATTATTCCTTCTTCTGTTTATTGATTTCTCTCTACCTGTCTATGATTTCTGGTTTGCTGCTCTTCTTCTACTTCTTTTGCTGAATTTGACTACCAAGTGTGTATGCTCATCCTATCATAATCTGTATTCCTTCCTTGTATTATTGTTTGTTGAATTGGTGGTTGAATTTGAATTTCTCCATTATTTCTCATTCTATTAGATTCTCCCATTTCACTTCTTTCCCTTCTAGCAATTCTCTTGCTTCTTCTAACAGTAGTTGGTTGTTCTGATGTATTTCTTCTTCTAGCCATTTCTTCAATATTAATGAATTGCAAGAGATTATGTAAAATTCTTAATCAATCAACCCAAATCTTCACAAATCTCAATATTAATCTTCAATTTTTTCTAGAATAATCTTCAATCTTCCTTCCTCCCTGTTTCTAGCGCCATTATGTAGTTGCAGGAAATCCTACACTACACCCCTCACAAGATTTCATTAACATTCAACTCATTTTAGATTAACAATCTTAATTTTATTAATCAATGTTCGAACAATCTTACAAGAAAAGATAAAGGAATCAAGAATAACCACTGCTCTAGATTTTCTCTCTCCTATTTACTTGTTTCTCACTTAGAAAAAGATCTCTCTATTTCCTTTACAACTGAGCGACTATTTATAGGGAATTACATAGTGGATGACAGCTAATATGTCATTTATTTTCGGATATGACTTGCGACATTCTCGAGACCTTACAAATGTTAATCTCGCAAATTCTATAATTTTCGCAAGACTATCACATTTTTCTCATGATTTAGCGGACGTCGTTTATTATCTCGTTTCTGAAGTTATTCTGCGACGCTGCCGTGTTGTGTTGTTAATAATTTCGCTGAGGCATTATTGCTGCGAGATTCTGATCCTACAACATCGACCGTTGATAACGTAACTCGCCCCCAAGCATTTGTAGAGACATTGCGAAGACGCCCCAACTGTAATTACCTGCAAAAACAAAACAAAACAAGACAAAAAATAAAATAAAAAATGCTCACGTGCTAGGCGAAATTTTTACCACGTGGTGGACTTGTGATGCTCGAGAGCTAGTCGAGTCTTGAGTGAAATGTAAAGTGCTTGCGGCTGGTGCAAGGCTTTTTGCTCGCAATGTAACAAGGCTGTAGCGCTCGTTGCTCGGGAAGGATGGCTGTATTGCTTGTGTTGAGTACGAGTCTTTGGACCAACATCGGGCATTGGGCTTGTGGTCAAGACGAGACTTTATGCTTGCGAAGGTGCAAGTCTTTGTACTCGTGTGCAATGCGAGATTTTATGCTTGCGAAGGTGCAAGTCTTTGTACTCGCGTGCAAGGCGAGATTTTATGCTTGCGATAAGAACAAGACTTATGTGCTCACGTGCAAGGTGAGTCTTTAGGTGCTTGCGATGTGATGCACGACTAAATATTGAAGGGTCTAAGCAATCCTCATCTCGAACTCTCGATCATGTCGCTGTCCACGAACCTCGAACCCGATCATGTCGCTTTCCACAAACCTCGAACCCGATCATGTTGCTGCTCCAAGTGCATACTACAGTTTTTCCAATATAGAAAATTTTTCTACCATGCTGTAGGGAATTGAAAGACGATTCAAACGTGCCAAAAATTGCTTAATTCGGATTTAAAACGAAGAAGTTATTGGCGAAACAAGATTTGAATGAAGCACACGCGCTGAACAGAATAACATTACGGAGTCATGTTTTATTGCACAAACAGCTACTGGTACAGTTGGCCGTGGGTGTGGACTACGAGTTCAGGGTCACGCGATCGAACCTCACGTTGTGCACATTTTCTCATCTTTTTCTTGAACTACGCCTTTGAACTTTGAAGTGGCTCACCATGCTGATAGTGCGCTGCTGACAGGGACTATTGACAAGGATCACGTTGCTGACGTGGTGTCTAACCAGTGCTGACGTGGCATCACAGATAAGGCGGATACCGACACGTTTGATTACGTGGCGGATTGCTGGATGCTGATGTGGCGATACTGATGACGTGGCGTTACTTGCTGACGTCAGCGATGATTTGGCAACTGGTCAGACCCGAACCGGCTGCACCGAGTTGGCCTTTCAACGAGTCGTTGGATCAGAACCAAACCACTTGGCTGAACCAGAACAGCTGGATTTGAGGCTTGACAAATCTGACGGGTCAGATCTGCTGTATCTAACGCACTTAATTCGCTGAACTGGAGCTGTACAGGAGGTTGGCCGAATCGTACAGATCTGATCTGGTAAATCTGACGGATCATATTGGTTGGAGTCGAAGCTGCACGCGAGGCTGCACCTATGTGGTTGTACAAGGAAGAAGCTTTGGCAACGCCTTCTGTAACAAATATATTTGTTACTGTTGTGTAACGCTTCTGCGACTGTTTCTGCAACTTTCGCAACAGTTTCTGCATCTGTTTGTAACAGTTTCCTCAGATTCGCAACAGTTACGTGAGAACCCTAATTTTTTCTTCTTTTCCCTTTTCTTCGCTGATTTTTGCATGGAATTTTTTGCACGAATTTCGAGGGTTTTGCCGCACCTTTCTCAACGGAAAAACATGATCGTTTTACTCGAAATCCCCTTAGTCGGCGCCAATGTTTGTACCCAAAATAAATTCTAGGCACAAAACACGATTGATTTGATGATGATTAAATAAATTAGGGTTATGAAACAAGTCGAAGAAAAATAAAGAGACACAAGAATTTAACGTGGTTCGGCAAGTGTTGCCTACATCCACGGAGAACATAGAAATAGTTTATTGATTGTAGGATACAATAATTTTCCCTGGGTTAGCTAACCTAAAATTCCATATGAAGGAATAGAAATTCCATATCTCCATTTAGTTGGATTTTTGGCCTCTATTTATAGGCAAAAAACCCTAATCTGGTTCCATAGTACCCCTAGATTTGTAGTTATCCAAAATAACCACCTGGATTTGTACTTATCCTTTAATATTTGTGTCTGTCCTTGAAGATCCATGTCTATATTGAGAGATTCTTGTATATCTTCACATGATTTGAGTTTATCTTGAAAGATCCTTGTTTATCTTCCAAGATTTGTGTGTATCTAAAAATGACTTCTACAATAAGTCATTTGGGCTTCTATAATAAGCTAGACTTGGTTTCTATATTAAGCCTTGTGGGTTTCCTCAATAAACCTCCGGAATTCCTCAATAAGTCCGGTCTGGGCTTCTGGAATCTTCTTTAACGGGCCTTTTGGGCTTGATTCACGGGCTTCTGGTGTATTTTATACACGGTACAAACACCTTGTCCTAGGTCAGTTGATCTTATCACACATCTATGACTTCCTCCAATTCCTTTCTTCTACTTTTATTACGTGATATATCTTTTATCCCCTCCTAATATAAACATACATGCAAAATGATAAAATAAGTTAGTTTGTAGTAAACAAAAGATATATAACAATGTGTAGTCTGCACTCTTAACAAGGGATGCAGTAAAATTTGTGAAGGAAATTTTAAAATTCAAAAATATGTTGTCTTCACTCGTTGAAAAGACAAGGGTACCCAAATACACCACAATCTTTTATTTATCAACCTATAAGTCCTTTACCAAGTGTGATCCGTTAGAGCATAACTCGGTTGAACTCATCAAGCGTTGGTATGTCAAGTTTGGTTGTCATATTTTAGTGCCTCAAAAATCATCTAAAGTCGCTTGATTGTATACTAGAGTCAACTTCATTTAGGTTAGACTAGAAAGTCAAGGAATGTTGAGACATACAAGTATTACTCTAAAGACCTGAAGAAAGTGAAGAAGAAGTTGTTTTGTGGTAAAAACTGATTCTGCTGTTTTTGGTAAATTTGGGTGTGTTGATGAGAAACGAATTCAAACCCTACACAAATGCACTGCTCGGGAGTACTTTTAGATTCGAGAGATCAATCTGTAAGACTCTGGCCTAAACCAAGAAATGGTCGTTCCAGATTCAATTCGGTCACAAGGTGAGGAGAAGGGTTGATCTTAGGGAGGGAAGCGAATAAGGTGTTTGAGATCAGAGTGTTGAATTATGAAGGTGTGGCTATTTTATGACTTGTATCAGAAAATGGTTTCTGGGTACTTGTGTTGATAACACTTGTGTTCTCTATTTGTCGAAATAGATTGAAAACCTATTTATACAAGTCATTGAGATCACCCTGATCTCATAGGAAGTGAAGGAAGTTAAGTAGTGGAGAAGTGGGTTTGTGCGGAAGGTGGTGATCATCGTGTTTCCGTTATGAGGGAAGACTAATCACACGTTCACCCACTACTCTCATTAACCGTCCGTCTTTCCTGACACTTTCTCGTAATAGGCGCGTTGAACGCCGCACGTTGTAAACCGCCAGACCAATACCCGAGTGAGCATCCCCCAGTTTGTGACATGTTTGATGTATCGAGTGAATGGGTCAAGTCATGTGACTTGACGCTAAAATCAACACATAGTGATTTTAGGTTAAATAATAAATTATTTGTGAAACCAATATTTATAAAGAATTGCTTATAATCGATGTATGTAAAGCATCGCTTTCGAATAAGCAGCTGAAAATAATCGATGTGTTAGAAGCATCGCTGTTTTTGAGCTCGATCGAACCAGTCGCGGATTGAGCGTCTTAAAAATAGCACGACCAACCATCTTTGGGTGATCGTTTGAGGACCCTATGGATGTGCTATGACTTGGTCGATCACTCCCTGTGGAGGAAGAATGGTCGGTGATCACGATGTTGCTTTGTTAGTGTTTGAAAAATAAATCTACACCATCCAACTAGGCTGGAGAAGTTGGATGGTCGAGATGATTTGCGGCAGTTGTATACTATTGTTGACGTATCTTTAGGGTTTAGGGGGCCGCGCGGCCAACCCTCTTTGGGCGAGATATTCGAGGCATCGGGCGTTAGCTCGAGTAGGTCGGTCGGTCACGTGTAAAGGTGAGCCGAGGTGAGCACGTTGACATCTTCGGGGTCGCCTGAAATTAAATCTAATCCCTTCAACTAGGCCAACGAAGATGGATGGTTGTGATCGGTTTGCGACAGTAGGGTGTTGCCGTAGACACAATTTTAGGGTTTTCAGAACAGTGCGTTCATCCTACTTGGAGCAAGTGTTTTGATACGCTCGGGTTTTGCCGTGGACAAGTCGATCGACCAAGGGAGGAGTTGGGCCAACGGTGAACGCGTCGGCATCTCTTCAATCGCTCGAAATGCGATCCAAGTCGTCCAACTAGGCCGACTAAGTTGTACGGACGTGATGCATTTTGAGACCCTCTTTGTCGGTCTCAGCTCGTTCGGGCTATTATTTAAGTAGCGTGAACGCCCATGTTTGGGTCGGCGTTCGAAGCACTTGTGGATGAGGGGAAAAGGACTCGATCGACTAGGGCACTAGTGGGCCCGCCGGTGGTCACTATGGTGATTGCCTAGTTCTGCTAGGGGTATGCTATGCTTGTTGAATCGTGCGACCAAATTGTGTGGCCGTGATTATCTTTGAGACTGACATGAACAGTCTAGATTTTCCTTAAGGAATTTGGACGTGTTCGATCGCGCTATCTTTCAATTAAAAGTGCATCGACACAAAAATATCTTCGTCAGAGGACGATGGAGCCTATGTGAGTATTTTCATGCAGATTCTTATTACTGAGAGTGAACATTTAATCGTCATGTCATGTCAATATTGGGAGTTCGGCTTGGAATGTAGCATAGGAAAATATCAGGCAGGCAATGCATTAGCGAATAATGTCGGTAAAAGAAATAATTCACAGAATATTTTGGGATTGTTGTTACGCGCACCATTCTGATAAATTTCATAAATATGTTGAATTGCTCAATACATACATAAGTAAAGAGGTTTGAACACTCATTATTTTGAAACGGCCTTTATTCCTTTGCAGGATAACAACGCTAAATATAGGGTTTTACAATCTTGACCCTGAACTGAAATCCACCATCAACAGAAGCGAACTACAATGACAACATCATCCTTCCTCTTGAGGTTAGTAATATTGACTTGAACATCTTTCATTCCTAACGTATCTTTCAGGTCGTGCTATATTGAAAACATAACTGTGAAGCTGTATATACTGTACATATTGTATGATACTCTAGTGATGTGACACAGTCATATTTGTATGATCATAGTATTAGGGAATTAGACTACGAAGTATAACGCTTATCTTTTGAACTTCGTAGATATGACGTCGACATAATATTATACATTGTTATGATTATGTGAATGGGTTATGGTGAAGATTTCATCCTAGGAAACAATGTTTTACATTTGTTTAAAGGAAGTACATTCATGAACTTGTTTTATGAGTCGAAAGGGAAATCGCTAGGCTTATTGGTACGGCTATTCATTGCAAATATTTGGATTACCAATATGTGTGAGATGGTAGAACCGATCGTAACTCTGTTATATATCTTAGTATAACTAATCACAATGACTGACTTATGATTTGGTATGACTAGTTTTTATTAATTAGTGTAACCGATGTTAAAGCATAGCTCAGTCAACCTCGCATGCGTTGCTATCTCAAGCATGTTTTTCAATGTTAGTGATCAAAACTATAAGTCTTGATTTCTCCCTACATAACTAAGTCTCGGACTAGGATAGAAAAGTGTAGTTGAGATCAAGGACTTCATGGCGATTCATCATACAATGACGAAGATCTATACAAGGAACCGTGGAATTTCATCAACAAAAAGGTATGTGGAGACTTGAACTTATCTATCACTCAAAAGTCTATATCTTCTATCTCCTACTTCTTATGAGACAAAAGTCGTATGCTATATAGACTAGATCATACACATTTGACATTTCGAGTTGAGCATTCATTGCTTATCTTTTATCTCCAAATCGTGTGTTGGTAAAGCGTTTCGCTTTGATCAAGTTTATCTTCACCTAGTGACGAAAGTCATGAAAAGTTTCAATCACTTTGAGAATTGCTCTGACGTGAATCGGTCAGTGAAGAATGGCTACATAGCGTCCTCTGATAATGTCTCAATGATTGAAATGATAATTTAGATTACATAACCATGTATTCCTTGAACCGAAGTTTTCGAACTTTGTTGATCAAGATAAATCGGGAGGATTGTGGAATTGGCTTGCCAAGTCCGCGAACTGTCGGAAGTTCTCGACCGAGAATTTCTGCTGGGATTTTCCGAAACTCATTTGTGTGCTAAGTCCGCGAACTCCGTCCGCGAACCCAGATCGCGAACTGGCGGAAGTTCTCTTTCCGACAATTTCTGCTGAGTTTGGAAAACTCAACCGATTAACTTAAGCCCGCGAACTTGTTTGTGAACTTAAGAGGTTATGATCTAAAGTTGTGCTCTGAACATGAAACATTAAATTACTAAGGAATGATTTATGAAAAACCGTGGCTATAATGTTCATGAGCCGATTCAATCGAATCGAATCATCTTTGATTCAATTGTGTCTTGTGTAGTTACATAAGATCTCATAGAAATTGAACAACTCTTTAACTAGTTCATTTGAGCCAATTGAACTAGTTATGGTGAAGAAGAACAAGGTTAATATGAAATGCTCATATGGTTAACCTTTTTGGGTTACTATGTTGAACCAACATACACGTACACGTTTGGGCATGGTTTTCACGAACATAGTAAACGTCTACCCAAGTGTGTGTGACAAGCTAAGTTTTCGATCTAACGGTTGAGAAATATTAGCTTGAATCTAAATCAGGTTTTCATCTAACGGTGAATAAGGATTGCTTTGTAACTAAGGAAAAACCCAAATTTGAAGGCTATATAAAGGATACATCTAGCATTGTGCAAAACTAATCCCCACACGCCTGTGTGATACTAGTGCGCTCGCTAGAGTCGATTCTCCTTTAACCTTTGGTTTTCTTCTCTAAAACCAGGTTAAAGACTTAAAGATTTCATTGGGATTGTGAAGCTAGACCGATACTACTTTTATCGTAGTTGTGTGATCTGATCTTGCATCTTCTATCATACGAGTATAATCTTTGATTGGCTTGAGATCGTGAGAGTTCTTCTATAGGCAAGATAAAGAAGTCATAAACATCTTCGTCTCACTGTTTGTGATTCCTCGACAAACCGCCTGTGTAGTCAGGAAGGATTGTAGAGAGGTGATTGATTAATCTAGGTTGTTCTTCGGGAATATAAGACCGGATTATCAATTGGTTCCTGTTCACCTTGATTTCATATCAAAAGACGGAACAAAACCTAGTGTTTATCTTTGGGAGACAAATTTATCCTCTTATAGACTTTTCTGTGAGAGACAGGTCTGTTTATTATCAAGTCTGTGATTTTGGGTTACAACAACTCTTGGTTGTGGGTGAGATCATCTAAGGGAATCAAGTGCGCAGTATCCTGCTGGGATCATAGGCGTAGGAGTACAACTGTACCTTGGATCGGTGGGAGACTGATTGGGATTCAACTATAGTCCAGTCCGAAGTTAGCTTGGAGTAGGCTAGTGTTTGTAGCTGCTTAATACAGTGTGTAGTCAATCTGGACTAGGTCCCGGGGTTTTTCTGCATTTGCGGTTTCTTCGTTAACAAAATTTCTGGTGTCTGTGTTATTTCTTTTCCGCATTATATTTTATATAATTGAAATAATATAGGTTGTGCGTTAAAGATCATCAATTGGAATTCCGACCTTTGGTTGTTGATTGATATTGATTGATCCTTGGGGATTGGTCTTTAGCTCCAAGTAATTCCTTGTGTTTGATTATAGACTCGCTGATTTCTATTAGCTTGAGTAAATCAAAAGAAGAGAGAGATATTAACTCCTTGAGATACTTTTATCTAGATTGAGTCTGACTGTCTAGTTGATTCTCTAGTAAGTGTTTCGGAGTTAGTCCATACAGATTTCTAATCGAAATATTGGGTGGTGTTGTTAGACCCCCGCTTTTTCAATTGGTATCAGAGCAGACAAACACGTTAAAAAGACCTTATAAGTCTGTGTTTGTAGCGATCTGAATATGGATGAGTCTATCTCTAATAACGTACCAGTTCAGAAATTACTAGATGATTCTAAAAGCTTGGGTTCACCTGAGAGAACTGTCACATCTAAGTCAATATCCAAACATTCTCTTGATATAAAAACTGTTGATTGGGAAACTCTCCTAGAAGAACAGTTGGATGAACTTTCTGATGAAGGTGATTCAGGTATTGATAGAGATGTTGATGAGGAAGTTGTAGTTGCAGGAAATCCTACACTACACCCCTCATATGATTTCATTAACACTCAACTCATTTTAGACTAACAGTCTTAATTTTATTGATGAATCTTTGAACAATCTTACAAGAAAAGATAAAGGAATCAAGAATAACCACTGCTCTAGATTTTCTCTCTCACTTGTTTCTTACTCAAAAAAGATCTCTCCCCTTTTCTTCACAGTTGAACGACTATTTATAGGGAAATACATAGCGGATGATAGCTAATCTGTCCTTTATTTTCGGATATGGCTTGCGACATTCTCGCAACCTTACAAATGTTAATCTCGCAAACTCTCAAATTTTCGCAAGATCATCATATCTTTCTCATGATTTTAGCTGATGTCGTTTATTATATAGTTTCTGAAATTGTTCTGTGACGCTGTTGTGTTGTTTTGTTGACAATTTCGCTGAAATATTATTGTTGCGAGATTCTGATCCTACATCTTTCCTCTTCTCATATCTTCTCTGCAAAGTAGAGAATTATGTGAGAAATGCCGCAACTGTTTATCTCTTCATATTCTGCATTTATCACACGTATTCTTCCTTCCATCTATTTCTTGACACGTCTTCTGTAACCGCTGCTTTTCAACCGCTCATGTATTTTCGTCTTAATGGTGTTTATTTCTTCGAGTAAAAAATCTTCTTTATATATTTTTCTTACTCTTCTTTCCACTTTTTTTTTACTTTCTCTTCTCTTTTTATTTTCTCATCTCTGCAACTCTATTGTCCTTCTGTAAGTTCCGCTACTGTAATCCTTGCTTCTTCAATCTTCTTACTTTTTATTCATTCCCATATTCTATATTCAAATATGCCTCCAAGTGGCCATAAACATGAGAAAAACTTAAAAGACTTCCAAAAAGATCTTGCAGAGAAAGGTTTCACACTTTCTACCATTCCTGGTGAAAGTGCCAAGTCAATTCTATCTATCAAACTTTTTTCTGATCAATATTGTGATGATCAATCAATCATAACTTCGCTTGGTCAAATTCTCGCAGGTTTTCCCATTCCTCTTTATGATCCAGATATTCCCTTATTTTATGAAATTCTCGCTCATTCGGGATTTTCGCGAGCTATCTTTCAATTGAGTGGGGATTGCATCCGTCTGATGTAAGAGTTCGCTAACCGTGGTGCTGGTAAAGGATATTTGTACTCCAAAGAACTTAGGGATCCTAAATTCGCAGACTTGGAGATAATTTCTGTGAAATATACAGTAGCGAGCTTTTTTTAAAATTATGAATCGATCTCTATGAAGAAAGAGAATACTCGCTGGGGTATTCGTTTGAAAAGGAAAGATAACATTGATGAAGCGAAAATACTTATGCAAGATATTGATTGGCATTCTGGTAAGAATACAAATCCTTTCCAATACAAAGATGATAAATGATGTGTTTTTCCCTTGATGCTAAAAGGACCTTATATCGTTGGATCAAATATTCTTCCTGAGAATCTCACTACCTATCAACCTTGGGTATTCTCTTGGCCCGAGAAGGAGAAAGAGGTATGTTTCTTCCAGTTTCGCTTACTTTTTATTTCTTTATTTGTCTTTATTCTTTTTTTCACTGACCCTTGCGACATTTTACAGATCCAAAAACTAAAAGATAGTTATAACAGGACTGGGAAGGCTAGTACCTTATTAGCTCTTCGCTCATACACAGATGAGGTAAGAAATATCCCTTTATGATTTTAAACAGTATATTGTTGCCTCCATTTCTTACTTCTATTTGTGTGTGAAGATTATTGATGAAATAGAAGAGCCTTCCAATGTTGCGAAGACTGGTGATAAAGGCAAAGGTGTTCTTCGCAGGGAAAAATCAACTGCTCCTCCTTCAAAGAAGAGAAAAATCCGTTATTCTTCTCCTTCAATTATTCCTTCTCATGAAAATTTCGAAAGTGACAAGGATGATGAGGATAATGATGATCTTTCCCCAATTGAATATTCTCCACCTGAATCTTCAATGGCTAAGCTTTCTGTCCTCTTTTCTGATTCTTTGCAAGGAATGGGAGATAGCCAATTCGCTAACACCTGCAAAGCTCTCGCTACAATTTGCGATGTCCCTTTACTGGATGGTGATAGTTCTCTTCGTGGAGTTTCTAGATCAGTGACTCCCGATTTCCTGCATTCTCTTAATAGTCTGGTATATTTTCATCATTTTACCTCTTCATTGTTGTAACTCAAAATCTCTTTCTATATTAACACTTTTTATATTTTCTCGCAGGCTGGAAAAGATTCTTTCGCTGTTGCCTCATATCTAGAGAGGAGACGCGAAAATCTTGAAAAGAAGAATCTTCAATTTCGCACAAAGAATGAAGAATTGGAAGCTGAAGTCAAATGTCTTCGCGAGAAAAACAGACAACTAGAAATTGATTCTTCTTCATATAAGAACAAAATCTCTAGTCTTTAACAAGCTAATAATCAACTCTATGGTATGTTACTTTTCTCATTTCCCTTCATTCATTCATCTTGTTGTTATATCTTATTTAATTAATCCTTTTTGCAGACATTTATGGTCTTTCTGATGAAGCTACCATTCTTCGTTCATTTCCTAATTCCTTGGATAATGATACCCTTCTTGAGCTTCTAAATAATTCTTTAAATAGTTTCTCAAATGATAGAATTTCATCTCTCTCTCTGAATGAGCTTAGATCTAAATTTCGCCTCTTAGAAATTGACCATAGATCTAGTTTAGGCTTAGCCAACCGATTTAAGCGTCTCCTTCTTGATTCTAAAGAGAAAATAAATGAGTTAAGAACCAAAATTAGCGGCCTCATAGATGATAAGGATCGCATCTCTGATCAAGGTGCTAAGGCTTTGGCGAAATTCCAAGAGACTCTTCTTGAAGTTCAACTTGAACGAGATGAAGCTAGCCACAAGAACATCGAGCTCTGAGAAAGAGAAAACCAAATTCGTTCTCGTCTTCTTATAAGTAATGAGGATGAATTTGCTTGGGCTGCGAAAATCTTAGATGATGCCAGAAAAGATTTAGGTGTAAATGTTAGTCTCCAAGTTGAGCATACATCCTTGATTAGAGATATGATTTCTGACAGAGAAGGTTACTAACTGTTCTTCTTTACTAATCTTTTGTTTCTTATGAATTTTCATCAAGTTATTAATTGATTGTCTTTTGTTCGCAGATTCTGAAAGTAGATATCGTGAAAAGATTGAGGAACTTGAAGCTGCGAAAGAGGAACTTGCAAAGAATCTTTCTTCTCGCAACGACAAGTATTCTAGATTAAAGAATCAAATCAAGATCAATGTTGCAAACTTTAACAATGATGCTATGCATTTTCGCAATCAAACTATCCAAATGGTTTGTGACGACCATAGTATCCCTCATTCTGATTATCCTTGTCTCTTGGAGGAGATCCCACAGAATACTCCCAGTCTGATTATTTCTGATAACGAAGCTGATGATGAGGAATCTGATGGTAATGAAGGTTCTGATGGTGATGAAGATTCTGACGCAGACGAAGAAGGGAACAAGTCTGATGAAGATGATGAAGGATCAACTAAGAAGTAGTCTTTGCTTCTTTCTTTGATCCTCTGTGATACTTGTACATTTATTCCTTCTTTCTGTATATTTGTGTTTCTTTCATTTTGACCTGCATTCATTAAAACAATTCTTCCTTGTAATACAGTTAATATATATAATCATTAATTTTTGAATTTTTGTGTAAATCTATCATATAGAGAAAAATAACATTTTCTAATTTCATTCATTCCCATACTTGCCTCTGTTATTTGTATCCAAATGAGAGATTTTATAATTATGTATAATTTCGCAATGTTATGCGAAGTGAATTTTGATTCTCTTCAAAATCTCATTACTGTGTGGTCTTATTTTTCCTTCCTAATTAAATGTCTTATTATGCCACCTCTTGTCGTTGCGACAAAATCGCAGGACGTCCTTGCACTTTCATGCAAAAACCCATTGATCTTGTCTTAAATTTTTCTTTTGTATTGTAGCCTCTTCAGAAATGTTGCGACAATATGATAGGACTAAATATTCTTGCAAAAATAAAGCCCCATGACATTGTCGTCTTGCGACGAAATCGCAGGACGTTCTCGCACTTTCATGCGAAAACCCATTGATCTCGTCTTATCTTTTTCTTTTGTATTATTGCCTCTTCAGGATTGTTGCACATATATGACAATCCTTAATACCCTTGAGAATAAAAAGCCTCATGACATTTGTGTCTTGAGACACTTATCAGCTCCCTAATGGAGGGTGCCGCCCTTATCTCCCCCCTGGTTTCCCCTTCAAGGAGGCGTACTTATACCATACAAGGTTAGCTCCTCCCATCCAGTCTTAACAACAACCAGTTTTTTTCGCAACCTCTTATCCCTTTTACCTATAGGGCTTATGGTTACGAGACTGCACCCTAAGTGGGGTTTTCTTCAGTCCGAGTGCAGTATAAGCCAAGACTTGTCAAGAATGGCAAGGAATGCTTCAAACGCCCCTGGCACTCTTGACTCAACCGTGTACCTCGGCTCCTTGATCAGATCTGCACTCCTTGGGAGAGTCCTTATTACCTTAGTCTCCCAACTTAAGTCATATGCTTAAGCTGAGAATCCAAGGTGCCTCTCCCGGATGGGCTTTATTGACCCAAATCTCCATGACTCAGGTTCCGGTAGCGGTGTAGCCTTTCCCTGAGCCATGCAACAGGTACCCCCTTATATGACGTACTTTAGATCTTACATTTGCCTCTTGCGAAATTTTATTCACGAACTAGGGTGTACGCCATAAAGGTTCGCCCCTTTCTCTTTTGTCATTTTTCTCTGATTTTCTTCTGTAAAATTTATTATCTCTGCGAGAGTCTCGCACATCATCATATTGTATTTCCATTTCGCAATCTCAATTTTGTCACTCAATAAAATGCATTTTTGAGAATTTTACTTATTGCGAGAGTGTCGTAACAAATTAATCATTCATACATTTCTTGTTTTTATTACCTTTGCCATCCTCTGCTTCTTTATTATTTTCTGCTACTGTTTCCTTGGTAGTGGTATGTTCATCATTTTTACTCTGAGCTAGCATTAGTTTCTTAACATCTCTTCTTCTTTTCTTTCAATTGCATCCACCATCAAACTCTCACTTCTTTGTGTCTCTTTGATTTTGTGTCGCCAATTTTCCTTCTTATTTGCTCTTCCTTCGCAAGATTCTATCTCAGTTTCGTAACACCTCTTTCCTTCAACCCAATCTCCCTTTATGATTCCTACACCGCTGGGGTGAGGGAATTTGATGCACTGGTGGAAAGTTGAATCCCATGTAGCCAAGGTCGACCAATTAATGCATTGTAGGGTGATTCTACATCAACGACACAAAATAAGATTTCAGAAGATATTCCCTTCAATGGAATTCGCATAGTAACCTCCCCTTTAGGCTTGTTAGCAGTACCATTAAAACCATATATTTTATATGTTGATGGTATAAGATCATCATCTCTTCCTCCCATAGTTTTATAAGTATGATAAAATAAGATGTTCACAGAGCTTCCAGTATCGATTAGAATTCTATTTATTGCCCATGAATCTTCAGCTTCATCATCCTCATATTCTTTCGGTTTTGGATTAATTTCTAATTTTACTACCAATGGATTATCATGTACCTCTTAACCTTCGGGGATTTCTTCTGCAGTAAAAGAAAAGATATGTTTCTGCCATTCTTCTAGTGGTGAGATTTTCGCGATATTCATAACTTCTCTTCCATCATTATCTCTTGTGAACACTCTACTTAAAACATTGTCATGAAAATCTTCAATTGTCTTGTACGAATGTACGATAGAGTGACAGAATAGATTCTTTGCTTTTGCACCAACTTCTATGAAGAATGTTTCCTTCTTTTTCATCGTGTTTACTTTGTGATGCTCTGGTGGTGGTGGTAATGGTTGAGATTGTGGGTGTCCTACCAAAAAGCGGTTTAGTTTTCCTTGATCTATCATTCTCAGAATAATTTTTTTTACATTTCTGCAATCATTTGTTGTATGTCCATGAAAATGATGATAAGAACAAAACTCATGACTTATGTGGTTTGGAGGGGGTTCAGTTCCCATGTTCCATGGTGTTGGTATATTCTCCATTAAAATTATAGATTCCCATATTTTCTCCACACTTGCATTTAGAGGTGGCATTTTGATTTTTCCCATACTACCTTGTGACCTCCTTGTCCCCTATTATAGTTTTGTCTTTGACCTCCATAAGTTTCTTGTGGTTGATCGAGTCTTTGAATCTTGTTATTTCCACCACGATTATAGAAATTTCTTTCTCCTCCATACTCCTCTTGATCTCGGCTTCCCATAGCCACCAGTTTCTGTTGGTTGTTACTTTTCACCTTCTCTTGTTGTACTTGCGAAGTATTCGCTACTGTGTTTATTAGCTTGGGTAATAAGCTTGCATTCGTTGTTTGTGAATTGGTGTTCACAACTGGGTATGATTCCATTTCATTTTTCCTTTCCTCCAGAGCAATATATTCTTCTTGAAGTTCTCGCAATTCAGTCATTGTGATCGTATTCTTGACTATGAAAATTTGGACATACAATAGGTTGGTTGCAAACATAGCATTGATAAATGATAATATAATATATCTCTCATCCACACGGCCAGCCATTTCGCTACACATAGTCCTCCATATTTTAGTTAGGTGCTTCAAACTTTCACCAATCCTTTGTTTTAATCCAAACACGTCTTCAATACCAGGTCGCGAAGAATTATTACTTATATATGCCCCCAGGAATGTATTCTGCAAATGATTGAAGGATGTTATTGTATTCTTTGGTAGACCTTTGAACCATTTTAACGCCTCCCCTGTTAAGATGGATGCGGAATACTTGCATAATACAACATCATGATTTTCCCATTGCAACATGCACCTCACGTAGGCTTTAATGTGTTGAATTGCACAAGTTGTTTCATCAAAAATGCTGGTTAATGCGGGCAAATTGCATTTCGGTGGTATTCCTCGTAATTGTACTTCCCTTGTAAATGGAGTTTTCGCAGCTTCTTCTATAGCTTCATCCAATTGTCTTCTACCTACTTCTCCTCGATTATTTATCATTCCTCTCATTTCTTCTAACTCTTTCAATATTTGTTTATTTACACCTGAATTTTGATCCATTGGTCTTTTTAATTTCGCTTTTCTTCTTCTGCGTTCATGTCTTTCTTCTCTTGCGAATTTTGCATTTCTTCTTCATTATCCTCATCTCGTCTTCTTCTGCAAATATCTTCTTCATCTCTATCTTGAACTCGCATATGATTATGTCTCTCATTTTCCCCTTCATGATTTTGTTCATTTCTTATTAACTCCATTCGCTGTCTTTCATCCATCCTCTGTATTTTATCATATTTTTCATTGATATTACCATTATTCCGGTTTTGTGTACGCTTTCTTTCTCGATTGTCGTGATTGTTCTGGCGAATTGTCTCTTGAAGCTCTTATTCTTCCATTTCCGCTCTCAATCTTTCACGTTTGCAAATTAAACGTGCTTGTTCAGCATAATGTCTTTCAATTTCTTCTTCAATCGTCTGTTGATTTCTTTGAGTTTCTCTTTCATGTAAAATTCTCCTTCCTTCCTCTCGATTTCCTTCGCCATCTTGATCATTTCGTCCCTGACGTTGTCCATTCTCTTGATTTCTACCATTTTGCCTATCATCAAAAGTTTTATTTTGTGGAACATAACGATCATCAGCTCTTTCTCTATTTTCGCGATATTCTTCATTAGGATTTGATATTTCTTCTTGAACATTGTTTCCAGCTTAATTGTGGGTGAGTTTCGCCTCGTCTCTCTTCTAGTTGATCTTAAATATGATTTCGTAATACTTCTCGATTTTCTACTCTGTAGTCTCATATTTTCCATCCTCAATTCGTGATTTTGCCTTGTTAGATTTGCACGTTCTTCTGCCTCAGCTCTTCTTTCTTCATGTATTCTTCGTCTCAACGTTTCTAATGCTCCAATTTCCTCATCTCCATGAATTATTCCTTCATCTGCTTCTTGATTTCTCTCTACCTGTCTATGGTTTCTGGTTTGCTTCTCTTCTTCTGCGGAATTTGATTGCCAAGTGTGTATACTCACCCTATCATAATATATATTCCTTCCTTGTACTAGTGTTTTTTGAACTGGTGGTTGAATTTGATTTTTATTTCTCATTCTAGTAGATTCTCCCATTTCACTTATTTCTCTTCCAGTAATTCTCTTGCTTCTTCTAACAGTAGTTGGTTGTTCTGATGTATTTCTTATCCTAGCCATTTCTTCAATGTTAACGAATTGCAAGAAATTATGTAAAATTCTTAATCAATCACTCCTAATCTTTACAAATCTCAATATTAATCTACAATTTTTCTAGAATAATCTTCGATGCGTCCCTGTTTCTAGCGCCATTATGTAGTTGCAGGAAATCCTACACTACACCCCTCATATGATTTCATTAACACTCAACTCATTTTAGACTAACAGTCTTAATTTTATTGATGAATCTTTGAACAATCTTACAAGAAAAGATAAAGGAATCAAGAATAACCACTGCTCTAGATTTTCTCTCTCACTTGTTTCTTACTCAAAAAAGATCTCTCCCCTTTTCTTCATAATTGAACGACTATTTATAGGGAAATACATAGCGGATGACAGTTAATCTGTCCTTTATTTTCGGATATGGCTTGCGACATTATCGCAACCTTACAAATGTTAATCTCGCAAACTCTCTAATTTTCGCAGGATCATCATCTCTTTCTCATGATTTTAGCTGACGTCGTTTATTATATAGTTTCTGAAATTGTTTTGCGACGCTGTTGTGTTGTTTTGTTGACAATTTCGCTGAAATATTATTGTTGCGAGATTTTGATCCTACATCTTTCCTCTTCTCATATCTACTCTGTAAAGTAGAGAATTATGTGAGAAATGCCGCAACTGTTTATCTCTTCATATTCTGCATTTATCACACGTATTCTTCCTTCCATCTATTTCTTGACACGTCTTCTGTAACCGCTGCTTTTCAACCGCTCATGTCTTTTCATCTTAATGGTGTTTATTTCTTCGAGTAAAAAATCTTCTTTATATATTTTTCTTACTCTTCTTTCCACTTTCTTTTTACTTTCTCTTCTCTTTTTATTTTCTCATCTCTGCAACTCTATTGTTCTTCTGTAAGTTCCGCTACTGTAATCCTTCCTTCTTCAATCTTCTTACTTTTTATTCATTCCCATATTCTATATTCAAATATGCCTCCAAGTGGCCATAAACATGAGAAAAACTTAAAAGACTTCCAAAAAGATCTTGCAGAGAAAGGTTTCACACTTTCTACCATTCCTGGTGAAAGTGCCAAGTCAATTCTATCTATCAAACTTTTTTCTGATCAATATTGTGATGATCAATCAATCATAACTTCGCTTGGTCAAATTCTCGCAGGTCTTCCCATTCCTCTTTATGATCCAGATATTCCCTTATTTTATGAAATTCTCGCTCATTCGGGATTTTCGCGAGCTATCTTTCAATTGAGTGGGGATTTCATCCGTCTGATGTTAGAGTTCGCTAACTTGAATTTGATAATCTGTATCAAAAGTACTTTTTGTTGGAAGAGAAACTTGCAGAATCTGAAGCAAGGTTTAACTCCCAGCAAACAAGTTTTGACGACAGAGAAAGCACTTATCTCACTCGAGAAAAATGCCTTGAGGCTGATTTAGCTGCTACTCTTGATAAAATCAAGATGTTGGAAGATGACTTGAAAAAGTTCAATGCTAGTTCAAGCAAATTAACCACTATGCTAGGAGCAAGTAAAAATCATCGTGATACACGAGGATTGGGCTATAAGGGAATAGATGCTCCAAGTACTAGCAAAGAGGTAAAAAATTTCAAGGCTAGTGATTCTTCTCAATAAAAGGTTTCTACTGATGGCAAAAGTGAAATACCTTCTCCGGCAGTTAAGGTTCAAAAGAGCAAAGTTTATCAACCTCCAAAGTTAACACACACGGATCGAGGTAAGAACATTACTTATGTTTTCCACTATTGCGGAAATAAAGGTCACCTGGAAAGGAGATGTCGTTTCCGTATAAGGAATGAGAAACTTCATGATGTTCTTGTTTGGGCATCACAAGAAGTTGTGAAACCAAGATCATACGTTAAGACTGATCCTCTTAACGTTACAGGTTGTAATTGTCCAACCTTTAGGCAAAGGAATCAGTGTTATGATAGACCTAGATTTGCCTATAAATGTCGTACGAATCCTTTTCATAATGGTAATGGTTATCAAAAGGATAACTTCGTAAAGACGAAGACAAGATCTGATGCTCCCAATTGGAGAAAGACTAACTTGCAAAAGAATAGTCAATCCAATTCTGTTCCAAGAATTCTAGAAGAGAGTGATGGGAAGAAGGTTCCGACTATTCCTAAACGCACTCAGAAGTAGATAACGAAGAAAGACAATGATGTTTTGAGTATGAAAAGGAATGATCTTCCAGAAAACTCCATGACTATGGAAAAGGCAGTATCCATGATGTTGGAACTTAACAAGTTTTTTGGAAAAATGGAATTGGATGTGAAAGGTTCTAAAGGTGATCTATTTCATGATAATCCAAAGGTCACTTGTGGTGAGCAAGACCTTTGTAGGATCAGAATCTCGCAGTGACAATAGTTTAGCAAAATTATCAATGACGCAGCACAACAACGTCGCAGAACAATTTCAGAAATGATAAAATAAATGACGTCAACTAAAATCACGAGAAAGATATGAAAGTCCTGCGAAAATTAGAGAGTTTGCGAAATTAACATTTGTAAGTTTGCGAGAATGTCGCAGACCATACCCGAAAATAAAGGACAGATTAGCTGTCATCCACTATGTATTTCCTTATAAATAGTCGTTCGAGTTATAAAGAAGGAAGAAAGATCTTTTTTGAGTAAGAAACAAGTAAATAGGAGAGAGAAAGTTCAGAGCAGAGATCATTCTTGATTTCTTTATCTTTTCTTGTAAGAACATTCAAAGATTAATCAATAAAATTAAGAGTGTAAACCTAAAATGAGTTGATTAACAATGAAATCATATGAGGGGTGTAGTGTAGGATTTCCTGCAACTACATAATGGCGCTAGAAACAGGGACTGAAGATCGAAAGTTGAAGATTGTTGTTGAGAATATTCAAATCAAGAAAGTGATTAAATAAATCAGTGAATCGGTTAGAAGAAAGATGAATAAAATTAATGTAGATGACAAAATATTGGAGTGTAATATGATAACAAAAACGATGATTAATGAATTCCATGAAAACATCAAAGGAAGAATACATAAACGAAAATTTGAAGGAATAAAAGTTATGGCGGTAGAAAAGACGTCACCCTTGAAAGATTGGAAAAGAAAAAAATTAGATTCATGGCGGCAGAAATACCAAAAGAAAATTTGAACCACACATCCCCATTGGTTGTCACAGTGCCTATTACGCGAAAAAAGAGGGAGACAACGACAAAATCCACAGGAGAATGGATATTGAACAGAACTTTAATCGATACAGGAAGTTCAGTGGATATAATATTTTATCACGCATTCCTGGGAATGGGATTTAAAGATGAAGAAATGTCCAGTTCAACATATTTTGTTCACGGCATTGGAAAATCCATAAGAAAACCTAAAGGAGAGATAGTGGTACGAATTCCACTTGGAGAAATCGAAACACATGTAACGTTGTGCGTGGTGGATATGGAATCGCCATATAATATGTTATTAGGAAGACCATGGATACATGCGATAAAAGCTGTGGTATCAACGTTGCATCAATGTATTAAATTCCCCACACCAAATGGAATAGGTGAAATCATAGGAGATGTTGACAATGCAAAATTATTTCATCAGATTGAAGTAAAGCATTATGAAGGACAAGCAAAAAAGAAACAATTTCGCAGAAAGTTGGCAAAGGAAGCAAAGAAAGAAGAAGAATTTAGAGTATATATGATAAGGGCAAAAGAAGGCAAAGGAATACCTAGCGAAATTTCGGAAGAAGGAGAAGGACCTATGAAAATAATAAAAGAACCAACACCAATGGGAGAACCTAAACCCACTTACACTTCCGCAGAACCAACAAAAGAAATAAACGTTGGGACTATAGAAGAACCTCTAATATTGAGAATTGGAACCAAAATGGATATAGAAGAAGAAGAAAGAACTGTTAACTTGTTGCGAGAATATAAAGATTTTTCGCAGGAAACATGGATGAGATACCGGGAATAGATCCATCAATTGCATGCCACAAGTTGGAGATTAACAAAAATGTGAGACCATTTAAACAGAGAATAAGAAAAATTGCAACAACTTATCATTCCCAAATAGAAGAAGAATTACAGAAAATGCTTGAGGCGGGAATCATAAGAGAAGCTAAATACCCAGAATGGATAGCGAATATGGTTATTGTCCCAAAGAAAAACAAAGGAATCAGGATTTGCATAGATTTCACTGATTTAAACAAAGCTTGCCCCAAAGATAGTTTTCTGTTACCAGATATTCCTCAATGGTGGAATCTGCAGCGGGAAATGATAGGGTATCATCTTTAGATGGATACAAAGGGTATAACTAAATCCCTCTCGCTGAAGAAGATCAAGAACATACTGCTTTCTTTGCCCCTAGAGGTTTATATTGTTACACGAAAATGCCATTTGGTTTGCGAAACACAGGAGCGACATACCAAAGAATGGTAGAGAAGGTGTTCGCAAAATGGATATACAAAACATTAGAAGTATAAGTGGATGACATGTTAGTAAAGAGTAAAGAAGCTAAAGACCATGTACAAGACCTGAGGGAGATTTTTGAACAAATGCGGCAGTATAACATTAAATTGAATCCTGAGAAGTGTACTATTGGAGTTGCATCGGGAAAATTTTTAGGCTACATTGTATCAAAAGAAGGAATACAGGTTGATCCAGAAAAAGTGCAAGCAGTTCGTGACATGCCAACACCAGCAACAATAAAAGATGTACAGAAGTTGAATGGGATTCTAGCTTCGTTGGGGAGATTCATTTCTCGATCATCAGACAAATGCAAATATTTTTTCGATATACTCAAGAAGGGTGTGAAATTTAAATGGACTGATGAATGTGAAAAAGATTTTCAAGGAATCAAAGAACATCTTATGAATACAACTATTTTACAAAAAGCAGAATCAATAGAAGAATTACTGATCTATCTTGCGACGACGTCGCATGCATTAAGTGTTGTGTTATTGCGAGTAGACGCAGGAGTGGAGAAACCCATTTATTACATTAGAAAAAATTTTAATACTGCTGATAAGAATTACTCAAAGATTGAAAAGTTAATCTTAGCATTAGTTTATGCATCATTTAAGCTCCGCATATACTTTCAAGCACACAAGATAAAGGTATTAACAAAAGTACCAATTGAATCAGTGATGAAGAATTCTAAAAGATCAGGAAGAGTTGAGAGATGAAATGCACAAGTATGCCACTTTGATATTAAATATGAAATTTTATCTTCACCAAAATCACAAGTTGTTGCAGATTTCTTGGAAGAATTTCCTTTAGAAGAAGATGAAGCAGTAGAAGAAATGATGGATGTAGAAGAAGAACATGGAGATCCAAAAGATTTATTAACAGAACCAAATAGATGGGAGATATTGGTAAATGGATCATCAAATGGAGAAGGAAATGGAGTTGGAATTTTTTTAATTTCGCCAGAAGGAATAAAAATGGCTTTTTCATTCAGATTGGAATTTGCATCCACTAATAATGAAACCAAATATGAAGCTGTGATACATGCCTTAAAATTCACAATAGAAATGAAACTAGAAAATGCCAGGATCACTAGTGATTCGCAGCTAGTTATTCGCCAAATAAAGGGAGAATATACTACAAATTAACCATCCTTGAAGAAATACAAGAAGTTGGTTGAAGAATTGTCAGCGAAAATCCCAAAAATAAAATGGAGGCACATTTCAAGAAAAGATGACAGATCCAACTGCGAGATGCATAAAAATACAAACACTTCTGTCACCATCAATCAATAAAGAAGAAGAAGACGTGGACGTGATGATAATAGACAATGAAGAAGAAGAACAAATGAACAATATCGCAGACTGGAAACACACAAGTTAAAAAGCTGTGCAACGAATTATGAATTAAGAGATGGGTTGCTATACCGAAAATCCTTTAATGGACCATCACTCAGATGTTTGACACGAGAGGAAGGAGAAAAGGTGCTAAAAATGTTACATAGTGGGGATGCTGGCAATCATAGTGGAGGAAGATCTTTGGCACATAGAGCAAAAATGCAAGGTTATTACTGTCCATATATGCATGAAGATGCAAAACAAATATCAAGACGTTGCGAAGATTGTCAGCGGCATGGAAAGAAAATACATGCACCTGGAGCACCATTGTCATCTTCAACTAGTGTATGGCCTTTTGGAAAGTAGGGCTTAGATATTGTGGGGCCATTTTTACCAGGATCTGTACAAAGAAGATACTTAATAGTCGCAACAGATTATTTCACGAAATGGACAGAAGTGAAGGCAGTACATCATATTCGCGACAAAGATATCTTTACATTCATATTCGAAAATATCATTTGCAGATTCGGAATTCCTGCACAGTTGGTATCTGATGATGGGAAACAATTTGAAGGACAGAATATAGAAATGCTACTTAATGCATTCAAGATAAAATGTGGAAAATCTACTCCTTTGTATCTACAAGCTAATGGGCAAGTAGAAGCAACAAACAAAAACATTGCAGATATATTAAAGAAGAAATTGGAAGGACATCACAGAGCATGGTGCGAACAAGTACATAATGCAGTATGGGCTTATAATACAAATAGAAGAGAAGCTATTGAAATGTCACCTTTTTGTTTAACATACGGAGTTGAAGAGGTGTTACCAACAGAAGTTGTTATTCCGACAACAAAAAGAGAAGCTTGGGAGAAAAATCTTAGTGCGGGATTGATTTTAAATAAACTTGATGAATTAGAAGAAATAAGAGAAAAATCTTTACAACATATGGAGAATTATCAGCGAAGATTAGCCATAGAATATAGTAAACGTGTCAAAATACGCGAATTTCAACCAGGAGATTTATTCTGCGAGAAACACCAATATATCAGCGAGAAAATGGTGGAAAATTAGCGAAAAAATGGGATGGGCCTTACATCATTAAGGAGATAGTTGGAACAGGAGTTTATAGACTAATGGATCCAGAAGGAAGAGATGTTGGTCATAGATTAGACAGACCATGGAACAGGTTGTACTTAAAAAGATATTATCCGTAAGAAGCTTTGAGAAGTTATGAATTCTTAAAGAATAATTGCAGGATTACTCATACCAAAACAAGATCATGATGTGCGAAATTTTCGCAGAGATAATCACAGAACAATGACATAAAAGAAAGGGGCGAAACTTTATGGCGTACACCCTAGTTCGCGAATAAAATTTCGCAAGAGGCAAATGTAAGACCTAAAGTACGTCATATTATGGGGTAACTGTTACATGGCTCAGGGAAAGGCTATGCCGCCACCGGAACCTGAGTCATGGAGATTTGGGGTCAATAAATCCCATCCGGGAGAGGCACCTTGGATTCTCAGCTTAAGCATATGACTTGGGTTGGGCGACTAAGGTAATAAGGACTCTCCAAGGAGTGCAGATCTGATCAAGGCGCCGAGGTACACGGTTGAGTCAAGAGTGCCAGGGACGTTTGAAGCGTACCTTGCCATTCTTGAAAAGTCTTGGCTTATACTGCACTCGGCCTGAAGAAAACCCCACTTAGGGTGCAGTCTCGTAACCATAAGCCCTATAGGTAAAAGGGATAAGAGGCTGCGAAAACAACTGGTTGTTGTTAAGACTGGATGGGAGGAGCTAACCTTGTATGGTAGAAGTACGCCTCCTTGAAGGGTCAACCAGGGGGGAGATAAGGGCGGCACCCTCCATTAGGGAGCTGATAAGTGTCTTAAGACGCAAATGTCATGAGGCTTTTTATTCGCAAGGATATTAAGGCTTGTCATATTTGTGCAACAATCCTGAAGAGGAAATAATACAAAAGAAAAGGATAAGACGAGATCAATGGGTTTTCTCATAAAAGTGCGAAGACGTCCTGCGATTTCGTCGCAAGACAGAAATGTCATGGGACTTTAATTTCGCAAGAATATTTAGGCCTGTCATATTGTCGCAACATTCCTGAAGAGGCCATAATACAAAAGAAAAAGTTAAGGCAAGATCAATGGGTTTTTGCATGAAAGTGCAAGGACGTCCTGCGATTTTGTCGCAATGACAAGAGGTGGCATAATAAGACCTTTAATTAGGAAGGAAAAATAAGACCATATGATCAAATAAAATATTTATAAGTATTCGTAACATATTATTTTTTGCAAGAAAGATAATGAGAGGCAAGTATGGGAATCAATACACAAGAAGCATTATCTTTCTCATCAACAAAATATTAAAAGGAAAAGTTGACTCCAAAGTTGGTTGAAAAATGTAACTCGCAAAAGTGATAAAAATAAGACAGTTCAAGAAGACAAAGCTAAATAATAAGCTCAAGCTTCAGTATTAATTTCAGTAGCAGGAGATAACAGAAATTCTTCGCCAATATTCTCGCAAGCCTCTCCTTCATTTCGGTTTTGATCTTCGCCTTGACTAGCATCTTGATTATCTCCAGCAATTACTTCTTCAGGAGAAATTTCTTTCTCGTTCTGATTAACACCAGCAGATGCTTCTTTAGAAGGAACTTCTTCTTCATCTTCTAAGAAATTATCTTCTGCACCGCTTTCGTAATCATAATCACTATCAGCAGGACGAGGAACTTCATCATCATCTACTTCTAAAGGATCAATTGATGTAGGAGGAAGAGAGTTGGACAATAAAATGTCATTTACAAGGACTTCAGCCCGGAGATGAACTTGGCGAAGAAGTGCTCTCTGATGATTCCTATCTTGAATATCCTTAAAATAAGCAAGATAATAAAGTCTTCTTTCTGCTCGATCGCGAGAACCAGTAAGGGTAGAGACAACCAATGCATTTTCTTTGCGAATTTTGGCATATTTAGCCTCCAAAACAGAAATGGAAGAATGAATATTCTTCTCAGACTCTGCGAAAGATAGAATACAAAATTTTATTAAGATAAGGAATTCAGAGAGTTATGACAAAGAAAAGATAATTAAGGCAGTCAAACTATTATGACTACCTTCCTTTTGCGAAATAAGGTGCTGAATCAAGGACAAACAACTATTCTCTCAACGATCCATTGCGTCATCAAATTTATCTCCAACTAAACCTTTAAGTCGAGACTGCAGATTTTCTCTTTAGAAATAAGAAAGGCATTTTTCTTCGCAAGAGAAGAATAAGATTCTTCTAATTTGGAATATTGTTCTTTAAGCTGATTCGCCTTTACACTTAAAGCTATTCTACCTTGAATAAGTGTATCTCTTTCAGTGATAGATGACTCTGTTACTTCTTTAAGTTAATTTCTCAAAGAGCGAAGAGATTGCTCTTGGTCATCACATACTTTTTGAAGAATACTAAGTTGTTGCGAAGATATCGCCATCTTGTTTAAATAAGTTCTCTTCTCTTGGGACAAGGTTTTATTCTCATCTGATAAAGTTTTCATCCCTAAATTAGCTTTAGTTAAAGAATAAGAAAGACGAGATACTTCATTACTTAATAAATCTTGTCTTTGAATTAATTGGGTATTTTCATTGGTAAGCTATTTATATGATCAAGAGAATATGAATAGAGATTATCTAATTGGTTATATTGATCCATCAAGATTTCTTTATCAACACGGGCTTCTTCAACGGCAGATTCAAATTGATATCTGTCCATTATTCGTTTCTGGTTTAAAGCTTAACATGCGAAAGAGGGATTTCAAGGATAATCAAAATATGGGAAGGATAAAACCATTAAAAAGGAAAATTAAAGACACAGATAAGAAAATTATACCTCTCAATTCATCATTCTTCTTGCGAAGATTATCACGATCCAGTAAAACATTCTGAATCTTCTGATTTTCGAGACGAAGAGCATTACATTCTTTTTCCAAAGCTGTCTTCGAAGCAGCTCTGTCAGAACCCAAATGCTTCTTCAGAATTTCGCAAACATTAGACTTGATAGGATCAATAGAAGACTTCTTGACATCATCCAGAACTTCGGATAAAACTTTGAAGGCAATATGTATCCCTTCCACGGTTTCTTTCGAAAGAGGAAGAGACTTAGGTAAAGAACTGGTAGAGATAGAAGGTTGAGAAACATTGTCAATGAGAAGAGAAGAGGTTTCATTCACAGCAGGATCAACAAGGGAAGTTTCAATCATTGAGAGGTCAGCTGAAGAAATGAAGTCTGAGGCAGCTTTTTCGCGAATTGGAGATAAAGGTTTATCTTGCGAAGATGTCGCAGAAGATTTAGAAGAGATGAGTAAGTGGAATGGAACAAAAGTTGGAACAGAAGTTGGAACAGTTTTAAGGTGGCGAGATTTCTTGATTGGTTTATTAACATCTTTATCACCCTGCGAATTACAATCCAGATAAGAAACAGAGGCAACAATATTGTTATTATAAAAGGATAGTGTTTCTTACTACCTTCTCATTCGCAGACTTTCTTTTATGTGCAACAACCTTATGCTGCGACTTGGGAATGTTAGGGTTCTGAACTGTAAATCTAGTGTTGGAAGCGCTTTTGCTGAAATAACAAGAGTATGGGAATCACATAAACAACATCAAATAAGGAAATAAACAAGATCAATTTCAGCAAAACTCATAAAGAAGAAAAAAGAAAACTAACCTTGATGAATCCATGGAAGATAATAGCAGGAAGATTGTTTCGAAGAAAATTATGAACTATGAAGATTTGCAGAAGAAATAGTATGAAGATGAAGAAGAATTTAAAAAGATTGAAGAAGAAAGAAGAAAAGTTGCAATAATGGAATTTGCAGAAGAACGATGAAGTTGCAGAGAAGATAAAAAGGAAGAAGAAGAGATTTAAAAGGAATATATATATAGGGAATTTCTCCTCGAGAAAATAAACACGATTAATACGGAAAGATAAAAGCGGTTAAAAAGTAACGGTTACAAAAGACGTGTCGAGAAATAAATGGAAGAAAGAATACGTGTGATAAATGCAGAATATGAAAAGATAAGCAGCTGCTGCATTTCTCACATCATTCTCTACTTTGCAGAGAAGATATGAGAAGAGGCAAGATGTAGGATCAGAATCTCACAATGACAATGGTTTAGCGATATTATCAATGACGCAGCACAACAGCGTCGCAGAACAATTTCAGAAATGATAAAATAAATGACATCAACTAAAATCACGAGAAAGATATGATAGTCCTGCGAAAATTAGAGAGTTTGCGAAATTAACATTTGTAAGGTTGCGAGAATGTCGCAGACCATACCCGAAAATAAAGGACAGATTAGCTGTCATCCACTATGTATTTCCTTATAAATAGTCGTTCGAGTTGTAAAGAAGGGAGAGAGATCTTTTTTGAGTAAGAACCAAGTAAATAGGAGAGAGAAAGTTCAGAGCAGAGATCATTCTTGATTTCTTTATCTTTTCTTGTAAGAACATTCAAAGATTAATCAATAAAATTAAGAGTGTAAACCTAAAATGAGTTGATTAACAATGAAATCATATGATGGGTGTAGTGTAGGATTTCCTGCAACTACAACCTTGTTCACCCCAATGCAACTTGATTGTGTTGGAAGTGCATCCTCACTAAGGAATGCCCTGCTTTGTATACGGTGAGGGAAGCACAAGAATTGGGGCACACAGATTACGTTCGGTAAGGCGGTAGAATTCGATTGGATTCATCTAAAAAGGTATGTCTATAAACTTGAGCAAGATTTGTACTTTTATTTGCTTGGAATACTTATAATAATCTTTCTTATCGTTCATTTCTACCTAACTTGATCTGTATTTAAGGTTCTTAAATGTTTAGGTTTGAAAATAATAGTTCGGGATGTTTGGACGACATGGTACACATACCAAGTATGCATAACAGCATTTAAAATAAAAATCCAGGGGTTTATGTTCGCAAACCCGTATGCATACTTGACGTCGATATTCGGTAAACTTGTTTTGGCCGTAACCTCTTCGTCCGAACTCGGATTTACCTCATTCTTTTTGCATTGTCTTCCTTATTGAATTCCCTTCAAAATGGAGATCAGAATTGTTGAATTTGGATGAGTTAATATTGGTATTTGTCCTGTCTTTTATTTTTAGTGTTTGCTCCGTTTCGTTGCATTTGTTCTATTCTCTTGGACTTGGGCACTGGGATTCTTGGAGAAATCCTATTCTAAGCTATTTTGTGGCTGTTACAAGAGTGATGTTGGTGAATCACAAAGAAGGAAGTTCGAGAATGGGTAGTAGTTCACATTGCTATATATTCTTGAGTGTTCACAATCATCTCATGTGAACTATGGTGCATAGTCGTCAATGACTTTGTATGTTCTTCTTTGTTAAGGAAATATTTTTATACGCTTTTGGTAACCACTCTTGGTATAAATCCGTGCGAAAAAGATTGATTCTACCTTCTAAGGGCAAAGATTGTTATTGAAGTATTAATCTTTATGATTTTGTGATATTGCAATTATTTATGGGATATGTATTGTTCTTCCGTGAACTTGAAGGTCCCATATGTCGTCAAAAGTAAAGTCGTTCATGAATTGGTTTTCGTATTGATGAAAGGACTAATGTACTTTTGACAGATACAAAAGTTATGCCTATGCAGTCATTTGTTTGATGGAAACTAGGGTAAAATCTTTTGTGTGACAAGGATAAAGTCTATTATGTCATTATGCAAATAGTGATGGAAAGATAGAATAGATCCTTGTATGTATTCCACGGTATTGATCTTCACTGATCCATTTTATTATGTTTTACCGTGAAGGCTCCATTGTGTGTCTTATGTTGAGCACCTTACAACTAAGTCGATTTACTTTGGCTTTGTTGGTTGTTCCATAAGATGATATATGTCGAGCATTAAGAACTAAATTAATCAACTAGTTTGGTTATTTAGTTAGTACTCGATAAGTCTTCTTTCTTATGTTGAGTACATGTACGGTTAAGGTTGTCATATTCTATAATGAACTTAGTCGGGGTTCCATAAATTCTTTTATGTTGAGCCCAAAATAATTAAATTGATTACTTTGGTGATTAGTTTGGTTGTTTGTATTCCAATTAGATTAATTATAGGTTCTCTTGTAATTAATCTAGTTGAGTTTTCGTATATTCCACAAGCTCTTGTGTTGAGTATATGAACGGCTACACTATCATGTTCTTTGGTTAATGTAGTCATATATTCCGTAAGGTTTTCCATATGTTGAGTATTTGAACGGTTAAGTTAGTCATCTCCGTGTGATTGACTTAGTCGTAGCTCCGTGAGTTTACTTATGTTGAGCACTTTCAATTAAATTAATCACTTTTGTGGTTTGATTTAGTTGCGTATTCCAATTGAATTAATCATGGGTTTACTTGTGGTTAATTTGGTTGAGCTTTGGAAATAGAAAACCATTCCTATGATTTTTGGTGTCCAATAAAAAATCCTTCTTTTCTTTCGAAATTAAGGTCGCTCTTGTTGTTCTCTCGGGAATGACATTAAATGGGGAGAGAGTTCTTTTGAACTTGTGCTTAATGGTAATATCTTGCGGGGAGTGCGGCTATGGAATTTTATAGGGTTTATCTTGTATCTTAAAGTTCCTTGATGAATGTTGTTAGCTTCAGTTATTAGATTGCATCTAAATTAAGTTGGTATGTATTTTTCTTTTGGTCATGAAATCTCTCTTGTGGAAAATTCATTATGATCCCATTCTTGTACCTTTGCCAATTTTATTGACAAAAAGGGGGAGAAATATTGTAGTTCACACTAAAAATACATATGGTTTTCGGATCATTGTGTTAGGGGGAGTGGTTTCCATGATCGAGATGGAGTATTGACTAAGGGGGAGTAATACATATCATCATAGTATTATTGTTAAAGGCGTGATGCAATTGGACTTTGATGTTACATAATAGTACTATGACACTGTATAATAATGATCGAGAATCTCGATTTCTCTCATTGTTATAGATACGGATCTTCAACAACGATGGTTCTAAACTTACAACCTTTGGGATCATTGGAGTACTTGGAAGGACGAAGATTTCAAGGAACGTTGAAGATTAGACTATGGAATAGGAGCCACTAAAGTTTATCTTTTTTGTATTCCATATGTATTAATAGTTTTGTCATTAAAATTGACAAAAGGGGAGATTGTTAGAGCATAGCTCGGTCAACCTCGCATGCATTGCTATCTCAAGCATGTTTGTCAATGTTAGTGATAAAAACTATAAGTCTTGATTCTAGCCTACATAGCTAAGTCTCGGACTAGGATAGTGTAGTTGATCTCAAGGACTTCATGCAATTCATCATACAACGACGAAGATCAATACAAGGAACTGTGGAACTTCATCAACAAAAAGGTATGTGGAGACTTGAACTTATCTATCACTCAAAAGTCTATCTATTCTATCTCCTACTTCTTATGAGACAAAAGTCGTATGCTATATAGACTAGATCATACACATTTGACATTTCGAGCTGAGCATTCATTGATTATCTTTTATCTCGAAATCGTGTGTTGGTAAAGCGTTTCGCTTTGATAAAGTTTATCTTCACCTAGTGACGAAAGTCATGAAAAGTTTCAATCACTTTTAGAATTGCTTTGACATGAATCGGTCTGTGAATAACGGCTACATAGCGTCCTCTGAGAATGTCTCAATCATTAAAATGAGAGTGTAGATCATAACCATGTATTCCTTGAACCGAAGTTTTCGAACTTTGTTGATCAAGAGAAATCGGGAGGATTGTGGAATTGGATTTCCAAGTCCGTGAACTGTCGGAAGTTCTCGACCGAGAATTTCTGCTGAAATTTTCCGAAACTCGTTTGTGTGCTGAGTCCGCGAACTCAGTCCGCGAACTGGAGGAAGTTCTCTTTCCGATAATTTCTGCTGAGTTTGGAAAACTCAACTGATTAACTTAAGTCCGCGAACTTGTTTGTGAACTTAAGAGGTTATGATCTAAATATGTGCTCTGAACATGAAACATTAAATTACTAAGGAATGCTTTATGCAAACCATGGCTATAATGTTCATGAGACGATTCAATGGAATCGAATCATCTTTGTTTCAATTGTGTCTTGTGTAGTTACATAAGATCTCATAGCAATTGAACAACTCTTTCACTAGTTCATTTGAGCCAATTGAACTAGTTATGGTGAAGAAGAACAAGGTTAATATGAAATGCTCATATGGTTAACCTTTTTGGGTTACTATGTTGAACCAACATACACGTACACGTTTGGGCATGGTTTTCACGAATCCAGTAAACGTCTACCCAAGTGTGTGTGACAAGCTAAGTTTTCGATCTAACGGTTGAGAAATATTAGATTGAATGTAAATCAGGTTTTCATCTAACTGTGAATAAGGATTGCTTTGTAACTAAGTAAAAACACTGATTTGAAGGCTATATAAAGGAGACATCTATCATTGCGCAAAACTAATCCCCACACGTCTGTGTGATACTAGTGCGCTCGCTAGATTCGATTCTCCTTTAACCTTTGGTTTTCTTCTCTAAAACCAGGTTAATGACTTAAAGACTTCATTGGGATTGTGAAGCCAGACTGATACTACTTTTATCATAGTTGTGTGATCTGATCTTGCATCTTCTATCGTACGAGTACAATCTTTGATTGGCTTGAGATCGTGAGAGTTCTCCGATAGGCAAGATAAAGAAGTCACAAACATCTTCGTCTCACTGTTTGTGATTCCTCGAAAAACCGCCTATGTAGTCAGGAAGGATTGTAGAGAGGTGATTGATTAATCTAGGCTGTTCTTCGGGAATATAATACCGAATTATCAATTGGTTCTTGTTCACCTTGATTTCATATCAAGAGACGGAATAAAACCTAGGGGTTTATCTGTGGGAGACAGATTTATCCTCTTATGGACTTTTCTGTGTGAGACAGATCTATTTATTATCAAGTCTGTGATTTTGGATTACAACAACTCTTGGTTGTGGGTGAGATCAACTAAGGGAATCAAGTGCGCAGTATCTTGCTGGGATCAGTGTCGTAGGAGTACAACTGTACCTTGGATCGGTCGGAGACTGATTGGGGTTCAACTATAGTCCAGTCTGAAGTTAGCTTGGAGTAGGCTAGTGTTTGTAGCGGCTTAATACAGTGTGTATTCAATCTGGACTAGGTCCCGGGGTTTTTTTGCTTTTGTTGTTTCCTCGTTAACAAAATTTCTGGTGTCTGTGTTATTTCTTTTCCGCATTATATTTTATATAATTGAAATAATACAGGTTGTACGTTAAAGATCATCAATTGGAAATCCGACCTTTGGTTGTTGATTGATATTGATTGATCCTTGGGCATTGGTCTTTGGTACCGTTCAAGTTATTCCTTGTGTTTGATTACAGACTCGCTGACTTCTATTAGCTTGAGTAAATCAAAACAAGAGAGAGATATTAACTCCTTGAGATACTTTTATATAGATTGAGTCTGAATGTCTAGTTGATTCTCTAGTAAGTGTTTCGGAGTTAGTCCATACAGATTGCTAATCGAAATATTGGGTGGTGTTGTTAGACCCCCGCTTTTCAACCTATCCAAAGTAATCACCATGAAATGGTATGATCGATATTTGTAATTGGTGTGACCGATCCTAGTAATTGGTGTGACCGATCACAGAGTGTGTGTGTAATCGTTCCTTGTAATTGGTGTAACCGGTCATGGTAACTGGTGTGACTGATCACAAGCAATACCATGAGTATATGGTAAACGGTCCTGGTAATTGATGTAACCGATCCTGGTAACTGATGTAACCGGTCCTGGTAACTTGTGTGACCGATCACAACTGTTTCCATATTAAGGTATAACCGATCCTAGTGATTGGTAGAATCGATTGAACCCATGTATGTGATTTGATATTTGATCAATCACATAGTGATCTTGGAATATATGTGAACCAATTCTAAACTTGTTTGGAAGTGTGGTATAACCTGAAAAAGCGGGGGTCTAACAACCTCACCCAATATTTCGATTATAAATCTGTATGAACTAACTCCAATATACTTTCTAGAGAATCAACTAGACTGTCAGACTCAATCTAGATAAAAGTATATCAAAGAGTTAATATATCAATCTCTCGATTTGATCTATACTCAAGCAAATGGAAATCTGCGAGTCTTTATCAAATACTAGAGAGGTAACTTGAATGGTATCAAAGACCAATATCCAAGTTTCAATCAATTTAAATCAACAACCAATGGTTGGATATTCTAATTGATTGATCTTAACGCACAACCTATGATATTTCAATTATATAACAAAATATAATGCGGAATATAAATAACACATACACCCGAAATTTTGTTAACGAGGAAACCGCAAATGTAGAAAAACCCCGGGACCTAGTCCAGATTGAACACCACACTGTATTAAGCCGCTACAGACACTAGCCTACTACAAACTAACTTCGGTCTGGACTGTAGTTGAACCCTAATCAATCTCACACTGATTCAAGGTACAGTTGCGCTCCTTACGTCTCTGATCCCAGTAGGATACTACACACTTGATTCCCTTAGCTGATCTCACCCACAACCAAGAGTTGCTACGACCCAAAGTTGAAGACTTTAATAAACAAATCTATATCACACAGAAAAGTCTACAATAATAGATAAATCTGTCTCTCATAGATAAACCTATGAGTTTTGTTCCTTATTATGATAAAATAAAGGTGAACATGAACTAATTGATAACCCGAAATTATATTCCCGAAGAACAACCTAGAATTATCAATCACCTCACAATAATCTAAATCGTATGGTAGCGAAACTAGATATTGTGGAATCACAAACGATGAGACGAAGATGTTTGTGATTTCTTTTTATCTTTCCCTGTCGGAGATATAATCTCATTTCAATTATTCAATTGAACTAGTACGATAGAAAATGGCAAGATCAGAACGCTCAACTACAAGAGAAGTAGTTTCGTTTGGCTTCACAATCCCAATGAAGTCTTTCAGTCATTAACCTACAAGGTCTCGAGAAGAAACCTAAGGTTAAAGGAGAATCGACTCTAGCAAAACCAACTAGTATCACACAAGAGGTGTGGGGATTAGTTTTTCTAGTTGCTAGATGTCTCCTTTATATAGTTTTCAAATCAGGGTTTGCAATCCAAGTTACCTTGGTAACAAAGCATTCAATATTCATCTTTAGATGAAAAACCTGATTTTACCATGCTAATATCTTTCAACCGTTAGATCGAAACTTAGCTTGTCACACACAAATGAAATGTATTTCATTTAGGTTTGAGTAACCGTACCTAAACGTGTACACTTAGTTGGTTCACAAATAACCGTGTTCATATTAGCACTTTCATATTAATCGTATTCATCTTTCTCATAACTAGTTCAAATGATTCATAAGAACTAGTTTAAGAGTTGTTCAATTGCTTAGGTCTTTATGAATAGACACAATTAAAACAAAATCGGTTTGATTCACTTGAATCAATTCATGAACAAATAACCACGGTTTGCAAAGATTGCATTCCTTATTGATTTATTGTTTTAAGTTCATGAACTTCCGATTTGAGAAATAACCATCTTGGGTACGCGTACGGGTACATGTGCCATAGCTACCGGATTTGAGTTTACAAACTCCGCAGAAATTTTCGGTTCGAAAACTTCCGCTGGTACGCGTACGAGTACGCGTACTCAATCTGTCTCCTTCACCAATACCGTATGCACACACTTGGTTTCCAGCACATGGATTTATACACTAATGTGCGAACTCACTATATATGCTTATATCCATAGTTGGTTACGTAATATCAACTCTACATTTCAATCATTGAAACATTTTTCTATAATGTTATAACAGTCATTATTCACAACTATCGCCATCAAAGCTATTTTCAAGATTGAAACGTCATCATGACTTTCGTCACGGGTGTTGATGGTGGTTTTCAGTTCAGGGTCAAGATTGTAAAACCCTATATTTAGCGTTGTTATCCTGCAAAGGAATAAAGGCCGTTTAAAAATAATGAGTGTTCAAACCTCTTGTTGATGGAGGTTTTTAGCTTAGGGTTAAAATTGTAAAACCTTACATCTGATGTGACGTCACTCTGTAAGGAAACAGATCCATGAGTGTCAACCTCTTCACTGGCATACTTATTGAACCGGTTCAATATATTTACATGAAATTTATCCAGACTGGCGCATGTAGCAACCATCCCAGATGACCTGTAAATTTAGGCACCTCGCCTATATGAGACTCACTAAGTACTTTTACTATGCTATGTTCCCCGACACAACCCTTAATATTGGTATGGCATGACAGATTTGTGTTCACTCGCAGCAGAGTAGCACGGACCTCCAAGTACCAAAGTTAAGGCCATTGCACGAAACGCTCAGACAGAAAGCACACTACACTCTGTAAATAAGGAATTTTTTGGCAGCACACAAAATCCAATCAATAATTGTGATAACTCACAAAAAACTCATGAAACCTCACTAATTTGTAAAATTAGGGTTTTGCGCCCTGCGCAGTATATTAGACCCCATTGGTCGAAATTACGCTTGAACAACCAAGAAATTGATCCACTATGGATTAATAGGTGCAGAGTTATGTCCAAAATCAGAAAACGAAGATAAGCGGAGCCGCGAAGAAGGAGCAACAATAAGAGGAAGCGTGGCCACACCACAGGCCAGCTGGCGCCACATGGCCACGCCCCCATGTTACCTAACCGACCATACTCTTTTGTCGACCAATTAGGTCTCCTTAGACCTTCCACACTTCCATGAGTTGTGGTTGGTCCCATACTTGTCGGTCCTATTTCCTATCGACCAATCAGGTCACATTAAACCTGCCACACGCACCAAAAAGGGGTATCCACGCCCATGCTTGTCCGGCTCCCTACTTTCATTGAGCAATCAGGTTACTCTAAACCTTCCACAGCCTTAAAAGAGGTGAAAACTGTGTCAAAAGGTTTCCATACTGAGTTGGATTCCCAAAACTGTGCCCACATGCTAACGACATGCCAAACATGCCAAAACACGCATGTCAGGCGCACATGCCAAACGTGCATGCCAAACATGCCAAAAACGCGCATGCCAGGCGCACATGCCAAACATGCCAAAAACGCGCATGCCAGGCGCACATGGCAAACGCGCATCCCAAACATGCCAAAACACGCATGACAGGCGCACATGCCAAACGCGCATGCCAAATATGCCAAAACTTGCCAGACCACTCTCTGTGCGTGACCAGCTTCACAACGGACTTCAATTTGGCTAGCCTGAACCCTAGGCGCGGCCATGCTCCATTGGCGGTGGACAAAACCCTAATTTTAAATCGTGGCACGAACTATGCCCGCAACATCCCTCCTGAATTCTTCCTGAGTTTTACTGTCGGGCTGTTTTCACCTCTTAAACGAGCTCAAAACCTAAATATTCCCGAGTGAGGAGATAGGAAATTCTTTTCCAATCATAATGGAGGGGCGGACCGTAAAAGTCCGAGTTCGTACGAGAATTCTACAACGATTTTAGTAAGGGGCGCTAATTAGGGTTTCGTCATGCCAAACCCTAATTTAGACAAAGTTGTCGGACGCCGACAGAAGGTAGCCATAATCAACGGATACCCTTCCTCCTGAGATGCAATCTCAACCGTCCAAGTTTTCGACCAAACTGAAAGACTTGTGGCAACTTTTAGGCGACCAGCCGCCTAAATCCAGTGGCCATGGCTACACCAGGCGCCACTTATATCACCATGCATGAGCCACGCCAGTCACGCTAGCCATGCCGCAATGCTTCTAGAGTGTTAAAGGCGCCATTGCCAACAGAATCTAGCCATAAAAAAAGGCTACCATTCTTCCTGGGATGCAATCTCAGCCATCCAAGTTTGCCACCGAACTGATAGACTTGTGGCAACTTTTAGGCGACTAGCCGCCTAAATCCAGTGGCCATGGCTACGCCCAGGTGCCACTTGCACGAGCCATGCCGCTGGAATGCACCAAAGGTGTCATTGCGCCATTATCAGGCGCCAACATAAGGTAGGCATAATCAACGGCTACCCTTCCTCCTGAGATGCAATCTCAGCCATCCAAGTTCGCCACCGAGCTGGCAGGTTCATGGCAAGTTTCAGGCGATTATCCAAGACAAGCCTAATAACATCACATGCTATTTTCCTACGACGGGCCTCTCGATTTTAACTTTCCACACGTAGAAAAATGCTACATGTTTTCCACGAAAACACTCGAGACATCAAACATGTCACAAACTGGGGGATGCTCATCAGGGTATTGGTCTGGCGGTTTACAACGTGCGGCGTGCAATACGCCCGTTACAAGAAAGTGTGATAAAGTGGGGCGGTTAGTAAAGGCAAGGAGTAATGGCGTGAGCGGATCCACCTCCCTCATTATGGAAACATAAATCCCAACGTTACACATTACTCTTCCACCACTCAATCGTTTTCACTTTCTACGAGACCAGGGTACGTTTTATTGCGTCTTGTATAAATAGGTCTCACCTATTTCCACCATACAACAAATTTTGGTCAGAAGAAAAATACAACATCCAGAAATCACCTGGTATATTTTCATTCAGCAGTTCTACTTTCTGATACAAGTCACAAAACCACCACACTTCCAGAACCAACGATTCTGGTCTCAATACTTTCTTCGCTTCCCTCCCTAAGACCAACTCATCTCCTTCACTTTGTGACCGAAGCAAGCATGGAACGACTATTTCTTGGTTTAGGCAAGATTTGTACAGATTGATCTCTCGAATCAAAAGTACTCCCGCGTAGTACATTGTTTAGGGTTTAGACTCGTTTCTCACCCACACACGAATTTACCAAAGCAGGCAGAAACCGTTTTCACCCACAAAAAATTGGCGACCACAGTGGGATATTAATCTCTCGGTTATAATATCAATTTCCAATTCCCGATTTCATCTTCAACCCGATCTCAAGATGGTAGAACTCAGGTACGGATCAGCAACAAACCCTGAGAACACTAGCGCTGAAATCATCCCTGGTACAAACGCTCCTTCCAGTGGAACTAATACGCTACCTTCCAACACCAGCGGCGCGAAAAATGTTCCTTAAGGTGTTACACTTCCGATCACCAGAGCCAGAGCCGTTGCCGCCACTCCAAACTGTAGATGGGGCAAAACGAGTTGCTGGTTTTTACGGAATTGAGGAGACGACCGTGCGCAGGAAACTCCTTGAACCGAGAGAACTGTTAAGCCTCACACAGATGCACTGCAAGAAGGGAGTGCTTTGAATTCGAGAGATCAATCTGTAGTACTCCGTCCTAAACCAAGACAATGGTTGTTCTAAAGTAAATTCGGTCACAAGATAGGATGGGTCGATCTGTAGGAGGGAAGCTGAAAAAATGTGTGAGATCAATGGTAATCGAAGATTGTAGGTGTGTTGTGTATTCTGCAAATAAGATAAGTTCTGAATGATTGAATTTTTCTCTGTTGAGAGTAATTGCTCAGACGTTGAGTTGTTGATCTCGTGTTGTCTGTTTGACGTAAGATTGTCTTGTTTTCAATCATGATTCAGAGACTTATTTATATTGCTAGAATTGTAAACACCACGATCCCATGAAGTGTGATAGTTGATGGAATCAAAGATTGGAGAAATGGAAATCGTGTTAAAACCAGTTGCTCAACGTGCGGAGACTTGGTCGATTTTTCATCGCCTACTTTGTTAACTCCTTCAACTGATTGCACGACTTTCTCACATTCTCATCGTGTGTATGAACACACGTGCGTTAGACCTCCAGACCAAAAACCTAGTTCATATCCCACATGTGACACGATTGATGTCTCGTGATTAGTTAGTCAGTTGCTGACTTCATGGGACGATGAGTCCTTGTATTGTTGAGTCGAACATGATTTGAAAATGTTTTGAGGCTCATGAATTGAACATGTCTGTTGAGACAGAGGTATAATGTATGAATAAACGTCGATAGTTAACGTGAGCAAATATTTCTCATTCGATGAATTGTTGAATATTGATAATTGAACCAATATTCCTTGGTTTGAGCAAATATTGCTCATCTGAGCGAATGTTGTTCATTTGATGAATTATTGGTAGCATGACCAAATAAAATATTAATTTAAATTCTGGCAACTGAACCAAGTAAAATGTTGACCATGAGATCATCGTAAAATTATTAGCGTTTGAATCTGGAATTATGAACCTTAGACTCAAAACCCTAATTCGATCAATTGATGATCAATTGATGGTTTATTGAAAATTAACCATGAAGTGAAGGAAGCACCGGCTACATGGGGTCATGGGTCGACCATGTAGCACCCAGATGATCAAGTGAGCAAATACCAAGGTCTCTTAAAGACTTGTTGATTTGTTGATGAAAGGATGATTAAATGCTGGTTTAATCATTTATTATAATGCTCGTCTGAGCCTTAGGTGATAAAACCTAATTAATTGTGAAGAGATGAGGGACCGACCAAGGGGTCATAAAACCGGCCCTGGGTGGTCACGGGATCAACTGACGATCGTTTCATGGAATTCCAAGTTGTTTGGAAGAGTTTGAACCTAATATGAACAAATTAGGTTAAAATGATGAAAATACATGGGACCGGCCTCTTGCAAGCCAAAGAGCCAACCTTGGTCGGTCAAGGTAGTATGCTCGCGTCATCAAAGTGTTCGTGCCTCAGTCCTGAGAATTTTGATATTTTCTGATGTGCATTTGAGCAATCATTTGGAAAAATATGAAGAAATCAGAGATTTTTGCTAGAACTGAGGAAACTTCATGAGATGAAGGAAAATAATAATAAAATGAAGGAATCATGAAGTGTGGTACCGTCTATGGCCAAGGCATGGTCGGCCGTCCAATAAGCCCGTCCCATAGCATTTTTCCTAATTTTATTATATTTTTCATGATTTTATGAAAATATCATGAAATCAAGGAGTTTGTTGAAACTAAAGAGTTTCCTTGAAGTAAAGGAGTTTCCATGAGATGAGGGAAACAAATAATAATAAAATAAGGGTGTGGGACCGGCTTGGGCATAGTCGGCCGGCTAGGGCACGGTCCCGTGAGTTTTCCCTAATTTTATGTATTATTTCCATGATTTGAAGGAATTTTCATAATTTGAAGGAAATATCATGAAATCAAGGAATTCCATGGGATCAAGGAAACATAAAAATAATAATAATAAAATAAGGGGCGTGTGGGACTGGCTAGGGCATGACCGGACGGCTGGGGCCCGGTCCCACGAGTTTCCCTAATTTTTATTATTTTTCATGGTTTGAAGGAAATACCATGAAATTAAGGAGTTTTCATGAGATTGGGGAAATAATAATAAAATAATGAGGAATCATGAGGTGTGGGACCGGCCAGGATCAAGTCATAGACGGTTGGCTAGTAAACACGGTTCCATGATATTTTTCCCAATTTTATATTATTTCCTTGATGCGAAGGAAGCACCATGAAACTGAGGAATTTCCTTAAAACGAAGGATATTTGTTCAAATGAAAAGATTTTCATAAGATCAAGGAGAATAAAGAAAATATGATAAAATATAAAACTGGGCGTGGGACTGGGACTGGTCGCGGCACGACCGGCCGGCAGGTGGGCCAAGTCCCCAATGCCTTGGTTAATATTTTATTATTTATTATTTTCTTTCCTATTTTGCATAGGTTCATCATCTCGCCGTATTTTGAAATACTAATTCGTGTGTTCAGGTGCTCATTATTGTTGAATACACTTGCACCATTTTGGTCGGGGCTTATTCGATAGTGCTCAGATGCCCGTGGGTTGAATATTTATTACTAACCCATGGAGTTCTGCTGAGAAGAACCATAAATGGAAGTAACGAAATATTATGAAAAGATTGAATATTTTCCAGGGATTCAGTTAACGAATCTAATGATTTAAGAATAGTTAATTGATGGCTCTATACTAGTACGATCATCTAGGAGCATTAATTATTCAGGAATTGAGTGATATGAGCTTGTTGAAGCGTGATATATCTTTTATATAGTCAGGGAAAACATTGTTACATCCTGAAGACGTTATTGCTATATACTAGCAGGAAAGTTGTCTAGGAGCCGTCTAATATTGTAATTCTATATAAAAGTGATCACTGAAATTGCTCAGTATTCATGAGATATGCAGTTGCCTCAGTTGAGAGGCTACAGATCTACATATACTCTGAAAGACAGTATTCTCAGTCAGAGATTCTCGTGGCGTGAGCTTTCACGCTTTCGATAAGAGACATGAGCCTCAATACTCGTCTGATTGCTGAATCAGGAGCATATACAGTTATGGATTTACGATTTTAGCCCTTGTCGAAAATCCACCATCTGCATTAAGTCCCCTGCTTAGTGAGGAACAATTATGTTCCTCAGTCAGCACTGAATGGTGATTTTCCGGTTATAAACAATGTAAGTAATTGAATTTAGTCATAAGATAAGACATTACCAGATTTTCGATTGCGCGAGTGAACCACGACTTGAACGAAGATCCCAGTGGCATGGTAGAGCATCGTATAATGATCATAAATTGGTGTTGAACCGCTGATTTGATGATGGGACTTTGGTCGGTTTAGGATTCACGGGCCGGGCCCAAAAAGGAAATCCTTGTGGAATTTGGTTTTGGAAAAAAAATTGATATAAAAGGGAATTAATCCTTTTTTTTTTATTTCCTATTGACCGACCACCCTATTCATCTCCTTCACGTTAACAACATAAGGAAAAGAAAAATTCGCCGGAGCTCAGCCGCCGTCCGACCGGAGCAACCACCGTCGACCAACTTCCGGCCGACGCCGACCAGGTACGCGGGCAATTTTTTTTTTTTTTTGCTTGCCGTTTCATGAGTTGTTCATGCTTTGATCATGTTGAAATTCGGTATATGTGCATATATGAGTGTGAGTTTTGTTGAAAACCCTTGTTTTTAGAAAACGTATGTTCGTTCGATCGTTAGTTTAAGAAACTAGTAATAATCCCTGACTTAGGAGAGTTTTTTTTTTTATACATAGACTTGCGTCCAGTGATAAAATTTTGTTTATGAGATTTCATGGGAACCAAAACTTTAACTTAAAAGATGTGAACTTTCACAAAACCGAAATAAACCCTCGTTTTAAAGAAAGACGATAATGCGAAGGAATTTTTTTTTTTTATGAAACCATGGCCTGTTCATGGATTTTTTTTTTTTATGAAATCGTGGAATATCCACAAAATTTTATTTACATGAGCTTTTCTCACATCAAAATGTTTCTTTTTTATTTACATGAATAAATCACGTTTTATTATTCATATATATATGAATATATTTTAAAAATCAAGACTTGAATTTTGTGTAATCGTTAGAAGTAAACAATTATTTATGATGAAATAATGTTTTAGTTTTCATAATCCTATGGTGAATGTTCACAGTAGAAATGTTCATGACTTTATGAAAATCTGAGTTTTGCTCATCTCTTGTAGATTCGAAGAAACGAATAGGTTTTGAAGTGTTAACTCTCGTATTATAGTCACTACTGTTAGCGAAATCGTAAAAGGTAAGAGTTAAAAATTACCATTTTGGTAGATGCTAGTTGAGCATTTTGCTATTTGCATGACTCCATCATCTTGTCGAAGTTTGTATCTGGATGATGTACTGAAGTAGAATGTTATGTGAATTTTACAGCTACTTCGCAAAGATGTTTGATTCCCAAGCTAATGATGCCTCCAGGGATGATACATGCATGGATGAGACTTCTGTTGGCGAGGAGGAATATGAAACACCTGGAATCAAGAATGTCCGGATATAGATGATGCGTTTTTCGAGGTTCAGGAAGCTGAAAAACATCTCAGATCCCCAGCATATCGTCTTCTGATAAATCCCAGAAGTGTTTCTCAGAAGAAGTTGGTGACTCCTAAGGAAGCAATTCGATTTTGTCTTGAACGAGGACTTTTCCTTGCATCAATCATATAGTTTAAGCTTTCTCGTCGACCTTTAGAAAAATTCTCTGGATGGGAAAGACACATGTTGGGTTTCCCTCAGAGCTATGCTCGATCGAGCACAAGTAAAAAGGGATATTCAAGCATCTAGAGACTTGTTCATTTTTCATGATGTGTGAGGTATTGTGGCTCTACTTGGCCGTTGGCGCATTCCAACCCATACCTTCATATGTAGATGGGGAGAATTTACCATCACCTTGGAGGATGTTGTTGCCTTGTTACCTCTCCAAGAGCCGAAGCCGCTTCAACGCCTTCTTCTTCCCAAGGATCGTGCCGTAGCCTCCACTCCTCCCTTCCAAGGTTCGTGCCCGTAGCCACCACACTTGTCCCTGTCAAGTATCGTGATCGCATCTATCCAAGGTTCATAGTTATGGCCACTTTTGCTTCATCCCATCAAAGACCTGGGGACTTTTGTCCGTCTGTCAACCCGTCATCGTCTTGGTGTCATCACTAACGCCTGATGCTGCTTACTCATGGGGGAGCCTAAAATACCCAAAGACCAATCATGCGCGAAGGACATTCCTAGCGGATACAGAGCTAAGTAACTATCCTTAAACTAAATGTTTTATATCTATTAGGTATATTCAATAAATTTTAAAATATCTTAGTGTTGAGACGTCTAAATTCCTCAACACTCACTACTGTGTTGCTAGGCAAGCTTCCTCAACACATTATTCCTCTTGGTGTTGAGACGGGAAAATTCCTCAACACCACTACTGAGTTGCTAGGCATGCTTCCTCAACACATCCTTCCTCTTGGTGTTGAGACGTGCAAATTCTTCAACACCACTACTGTGTTGCTAGGCATGCTTCCTCAAAACATCCTTCCTCTTGGTGTTGAGACTTGCAAATTCCTCAACACCACTACTGTGTTGCTAGGTAAGCTTCATCAACACATTTTCCTCTTGGTGTTGAGACGCGCAAATTCCTCAATACCCCTACTGTGTTACTAGGCATGCCTCCTCAACACATTCTTCCTCTTGGTGTTGAGACGTGCAAATTCCTCAACACCACTACTGTGTTGTTAGGCAAGCTTCCTCAACACATTTTCCTCTTGGTGTTGAGACATGCAAATTCCTCAACGCCACTACTGTGTTGCTAGGCATGCTTCCTCAACACATCCTCCCTCTTAGTTTTGAGACGTCTAAATTCCTCAACACTCATTACTGTGTTGCTAGGCATGCTTCCTCAACACATTTTCCTCTTGGTGTTGAGACGTGCAAATTCCTCAACACCACTATCGTGTTGCTAGGCATGATTCCTCAACACATTCTTCCTCTTGGTATTGAGACGTGCAAATTCCTCAACACCACTACTGTGTTGCTAGGCAAGCTTCCTCAACACATTTTCTTCATGGTGTTGAGACGTGCAAATTCCTCAACACCACTATTGTGTTGCTAGGCAAGCTTCCTCAACACATTTTCCTCTTGGTGTTGAGACGTGCAAATTCCTCAACACCACTACTGTGTTGCTAGGCATGATTCCTCAACACATTCTTCCTCTTGGTGTTGAGATGTGCAGATTCCTCAATACCACTACTGTGTTGCTAGGCAAGCTTCCTCAACACATTTTCCTCTTTGTGTTGAGACGTGTAAATTCCTCAACACCACTACTTTGTTGCTAGGCATGCTTTCTCAATACATTCTTCCTCTTGGTGTTGAGACGTGAAAATTCCTCAACACCACTACTGTGTTGCTAGGCAAGCTTCCTCAACATATTTTCCTCTTGGTATTGAGACGTGCAAATTCCTCAACACCACTACCGTGTTGATAGGCATGCTTCCTCACCACATCCTTCCTCTTAGTGTAGAGACGTCTAAATTCCTCAACACTCATTACTGTGTTGCTAGGCATGCTTCCTCAACACATTCTTCCTATTGGTGTTTGTAGGATCAGAATCTCGCAACAATTATGTCTCAGCGAAATTATCAATGGTATTGCACAATAGCGTCGCAGAACAATTTCAGAAACGACGTCAGCAAGGATCATGAGAAAGATGTGATAGTATTGCGAAAATTAGAGAGCTTGCGAAGTGAACATTTGTAAGGTTGCGAGAATGTCGCAAACCATATCCGAAAATAAAGGACAGATTAGCTGTCATCCACTATGTATTTCCTTATAAATAGTCATTCGAGTTGTAAAGGAGAGGGAGATCTTTCTTGAGTAAGAAACAAGTAAATAGGAGAGAGAAAGTTCAGAGCAGATATCATTCATGACTTCTTTATCTTTCTTGTAAGAACATTCAAAAATTAATCAATAAAATTAAGAGTGTAAACCTAAAAATGAGTTGATCAACAATGAAATCATATGAGGGGTGTAGTGTAGGATTTCCTGCAACTACATAATGGCGCTAGAAACAGGGAATTGAAGATCGAAAGTTGAAGATTGTTGATTGAGAATATTCAAATCAAGAAAGTGATTAAATAAATCAGTGAATCAGTTAAAAGAAAGATGAGCAGAATTAATGAAAATGGCGAAAAATTGGAGTGTAATATGATAACAAAAAGCTTGATCAATGAATTTCATGAAAATGTCCAAGGAAGAATACATAAACGAAATTTTGAAGGAAAGAAAGTTATAGCGGTAGAAAAAATATCACCCTTGAAAGAATGGGAAAAGAAAAAAGTTGCATTCATGGCGGAAGAAATACCAAAAGAAAATTTGAACCATGCATCTCCGTTGGTCATCACAGTGCCTATTACACGAAAAGAGAAGGATACAACAATAAAATCAGCAGGAGAATGGATGTTGAACAGAACTTTAATCGATACAGGAAGTTCAGTTGATATAATATTTTATCATGCATTCCAGGAAATATGATTTAAATATGAAGAAATGTCCAGTTCAACATATTTTGTTCAGGTGTTTGGAAAATCCACAACAAAACCTAAAGGGGAAATAGTGGTGCGAATTCTACTTGGAGAAATCGAAACATATGTAACATTGTGTGTGGTGGATATGGAATCGCCATATAATATGTTATTAGGAAGATCATGGATACATGCGATAAAAGTTGTGGTATCAACGTTGCATCAATGTATTAAATTCCCCACTCCAAATGGAATAGGTGAAATTAGAGGAGATGTTGACAATGCGAAATTATGTCATCAAATTGAAGTAAAGCATTATAAAGAACAAGCAAAAAGGAAACAATTTCGCAGAAAATTTGCAAAGGAAGCAAAGAAGGAAGAAGAATTTAGAGTTTATATGATAAGGGCAAAAGAAGGAAAAGGAATACCCAGCGAAATTTCGGAAGAAGGGGAAGAACCCATAAAAGCAATAAAAGAACCAACACCAATGGCAGAACCTAAACCCAGTTACACTGCCGCATAACCAACAAAAGAAATAAATGTTGGGACTGTAGAGGAGCCTCTAATGTTTAGAACTGGAACCAAAATGGATATAGAAGAAGAAGAAAGAACTGTCAACTTGTTGCGAGAATATAAAGATATTTTCGCAGGAAACATGGATGAGATACCAGGTATAGATCCATCAATTGCTTGCCACAAATTGGAGATTAACAAAAATGTGAGACCATTTAAACAAAGAATAAGAAAAATCGCAACAACTTACCATTCCCAAATAGAAGAAGAATTACAGAAAATGCTTGAGGCAGGAATTATAAGAGAAGCTAAATACCCAGAATGAATAGAGAATATGGTCATTGTCCCAAAGAAAAACAAGGGAATCAGGATTTGCATAGATTTCACTGATTTGAACAAAGCTTGCCCCAAAGATAGTTTTCTGTTACCCGGTATTCCTCAGATGGTGGAATCTGCAGCGGGAAATGATAGGGTATCATCTTTATATGGGTACAAAGGGTATAACCAAATTCCTCTCGCTAAAGAAGATCAAGAACATACTGCTTTCTTTGCCCCTAGAGGTTTATATTGTTACAGGAAAATGCCATTTGGTTTGCGAAATGCGGGAGCGACATATCAAAGAATGGTAGAGAAGGTGTTCACAAAATGGATACATAAAACATTAGAAGTATACGTGGACGACATGTTAGTAAAGAGTAAAGAACCTAAAGACCATGTAAAATACTTGAGGGAGATTTTTGAACAAATGCGGCAGTATAACATTAAATTGAATCCTGAGAAGTATACTATTGGAGTTGCATCAGGAAAAATTTTAGGCTACATTGTATCAAAGGAAGGAATACAGGTTGATCTAGAAAAAGTGCAAGCAGTTCGTGACATGCCAACACCAGCAACAATAAAAGATGTACATAAGTTGAATGGGCTTCTAGCTTCGCTGGGGAGATTCATTTCGCGATCATCAGACAAATGCAAATATTTTTTCGATATATTCAAGAAGGGTGCGAAATTTAAATGGAGTGATGAATGTGAAAAGGCTTTTCAAGGAATCAAAGAACATCTTATGAATACAACTATTTTACAAAATGCATAACCAGGAGAGGAATTATTGATTTACCCTGCGACAACGTCGCATGCATTAAGTGATGTGTTATTGCGAGTAGACGCAGGAGTGGAGAAACCCATTTATTACATTAGCAAAACTTTTAATACTGCTGAGAAGAATTACTCAAAGATTGAAAAATTAATCTTAGAATTGGTCTATGCATCATTTAAGCTCCGCATATACTTTCAAGCACACAAGATAAAGGTATTAACAAAAGTGCCAATTGAATCAGTGATGAAGAATTCTAAAAGATCGGGAAGGGTAGAGAGATGGAATGCACAAGTAGGCCACTTTGATATTAAATATGAAATTTTGTCTTCACCAAAATCACAAGTTGTTGCGGATTTCTTGGCAGAATTTCCTTTAGAAGAAGATGAAGCAGTAGAAGAAATGATGGATGTAGAAGAAGAACATGGAGATCCAAAAGATTTATTAACAGAACCAAATAGATGGGAAATATTGGTAGATGGATCATCAAATGGAGAAGGAAATGGAGTTGGAATTGTTTTAATTTCGCCAGAAGTAATAAAGATGGCTTTTTCATTCAGATTGGAATTTGCATCCACTAATTATGAAACAGAATATGAAGCTGTGATACATGCTTTAAAATTCGCAATAGAGATGAAACTAGAAAATGCCAGGATCACTTGTGATTCGCAGCTAGTTATTCGCCAAATAAAAGGAGAGTATACTACAAATGAACCATCCTTGAAGAAATACAAGAAGCTGGTTGAAGAATTATCAGCGAAAATCCCAAAGATAATAGACTCGCAGACGATTTTGCTTTCATCTCAAGCATGATGACAGATCCAACTGCGAGATGCATAAAAATACAAACACTTCTGTCACCATCAATAAATAAAGAAGAGGAAGATGTGGATGTGATGGTGATAGATAATGAAAAAGAAGAATAAATGAACAATGTCGCAGACTGGAGAATGGAACTTCACGCATATTTGGCGAAAGGAGAAACACCAAGAAATAGATTGGAAACACACAAGTTAAAAAGCCGATGAACGAATTATGAATTAAGAGAGGGGTTGCTATACCGAAAATCCTTTAGTGGACCATCACTCAGATGTTTGACACGAGAGGAAGGAGAAAAGGTGCTGAAAATGTTACATAGTGGAGATGCTGGCAATCATAGTGGAGGAAGATCTTTGGCACATAGAGCAAAAATGCAAGGTTATTATTGGCCATACATGCATGAAGATGCAAAACAAATATCAAGACGCTGCGAAGATTGTCAGCGACATGGAAAGAAAATACATGCACCAGGAGCACCATTGTCATCTTCAACCAGTGTATGGCCCTTTGAAAAATGGGGCTTAGACATTGTGGGGCCATTTTTACCAGGAACTGGACAAAGAAGATACTTAATAGTCGCAACAGATTATTTCACAAAATGGACAGAAGTGAAGGCAGTACAACATATTCGCGACAAAGATATCTTTACATTCATATTCGAAAATATCATTTGCATATTTGGAATTCCTGCACAATTGGTATATGATAATGGGAAACAGTTTTAGGGGCAGAATATAGAAATGTTACTTAATGCATTCAAGATAAAATGTGGAAAGTCCACTCTTTTGTATCCACAAGCTAATGGGCAAGTAGAAGCAACAAATAAAACAATTGCAGATATATTAAAGAAGAAATTGGAAGGACATCATAGATCATGATGCGAACAAGTACATAATGCAGTATGGGCTTATGATACAACTAGAAGAGAAGCTACTGGAATGTCACCTTTTTGTTTAACATACGGAGTTGAAGCGGTGTTACCAACAGAAGTTGTTATTCCGACAACAAAAAGAGAAGATTGGGAGAAAAATCTTAGTGTGGGTTTAATTTAAACAAACTTGATGAATTAGAAGAAAAAAGAGAAAAAGCTTTACAACATATGGATAATTATCAGCGAATTAGCTCGAGAATATAATAAACGTGTCAAAATACGTGAATTTCAAACAGGGGATTTATATGCGAGAAACACCAATATATCAGCGAGAAAATGGTGGAAAATTAGCGAAAAAATGGGATGGACCTTACATCATTAAGGAGATAGTTGGAACAGGAGCTTATAGATTAATGGATCCAGAAGGGAGAGATGTTGGTCATAGATTAGACAGACCATGGAACAGGTTGTATTTGAAAAGATATTATCAGTAAGAAGCTTTGAGAAGTTATAAATTCTGAAAAAATAATCGCAGAATTACTCATATCAAAAGAAGATCATGATGTGCGAAATTGTCGCAGTGGTAACCACAGAACAGTGACATAAAAGAAAGGGGCGAACCTTTATTGCGTACGCCCTAGTTCGCGAATAAAATTTCGCAAGAGGCAAATGTAAGACTTAAAGTACGTCATATTATGGGGTACCTGTTACATGGCTCAGGGAAAGGCTACACCGCCACCGGAACCTGAGTCATGGAGATTTGGGGTCAATAAATCCCATCCGGGAGAGGCACCTTGGATTCTCAACTTAAGCATATGACTTAGGTTGGGCGACTAAGGTAATAAGGACTCTCTCAAGGAGTGCAGAATCTGATCAAGGCGCTGAGGTACACGGTTGAGTTAAGGGTGCCGGGGGCGTTTGAAGCGTCCTTGCCATTCTTGACAAGTCTTGGCTTATACTGCACTCGGCCTGAACAAAACCCCACTTAGGGTGCAGTCTCGTAACCATAAGCCCTATAGGAAAAAGGGATAAGAGGATGCGAAAACAACTGGTTGTTGTTAAGACTGGATGGGGGGAGCTAACCTTGTATGGTAGAAGTACGCCTCCTTGAAGGGGCAACCAGGGGGAGATAAGGGCGGCACCCTCCATTATGGAGCTGATAAGTGTCTTAAGACGAAAATGTCATGAGACTTTTTATTCGCAAGGATATTAAGGCCTGTCATATTTGTGTAACAATCCTGAAGAGGCAATAATACAAAAGAAAAAGATAAGACGAGATCAATGGGTTTTCGCATGAAAGTGCGAAGACGTCCTGCGATTTCTTTGCAAGACGACAATGTCATGGGGCTTTATTTTCACAAGAATATTTAGGCCTGTCATATTGTCGCAACATTCCTGAAGTGGCCATAATACAAAAGAAAAGGTTAAGACAAAATCAATGGGTTTTTGTATGAAAATGCAAGGACGTCCTGCGATTTTGTCGCAATGACAAGAGATGGCATAATAAGACCTTTAATTAGGAAGGAAAAATAAGACCATATGATAAAACAAATTAATGATAAGCATTCACAACAGATTATTTTGTGCAAGAAATATAATGAGAGGTAAGTATGGGAATCGATACACAAGAAGCATTATCTTTCTTATCAACAAAATATTAAAAGGAAAAATTGACTTCAAAGTTATTGAAAATGTAGCTCTCAAAAGTGATAAAAATAAGACAGCTCAAGAAAACAAAGCTAGAAAAGAAGCTCAAGCTTCAATATTAATATCAGTAGCAGGAGATGACAGAAATTCTTCGGCCAACATTCTCGCAAGCTTCTCCTTCATTTCGGCTTTGATCTTCGCCATGACTAGCATTTTGATTATCGCCAGCAATTACTTCTTTAGGAGAAATTTCTTTCTCATTCTGATTAACACCAGCAGATACTTCTTTAGAAGGAACCTCTTCTTCATTTTCCAGGAAATTATCCTCCGCACCGCTTTCGTAATCATAATCACTATCAGCAGGACGAGGAACCTCATCATCATCTACGTATAGAGGATCAATTGATGTAGGAGGAAGAGAGTTGGACAGTAAGATGTCATTTACAAGGACTTCAGCCCGGAGATGAACTTGGCGAAGAAGTGCTCTTTTATGATTCCTATCTTGAATATCTTTTAAATAAGCAAGATAATCAAGTCTTCTTTCTGCTCGATCGCGAGAACCAGTAAGGGTAGAGACGAGCAAGGCATTATCTTTGCGAATTTTAGCATACTTAGCCTCCAAGTCAGAAATAGAGGAATGAAGATTCTTCTCAGACTCTGCGAAAAATAGAATACAAAATTTTGTTAAAATAAGGAATTCAGAGAGATATGACAAAGAAAAGATAATTAAGGCAGTCAAACTATTATGACTACCTTCCTTTTGTGAAATAAGGTGTTGAATCAAGGATAGACAACTATTCTCCCAATGGTCATTGCGTCATCAAATTTATCTCCAACTAAACCTTTAAGTCGAGACTAAAGATTTTTCTCTTTAGAAACAAGGAAGGCATTTTTCTTCGCAAGAGAAGAATAAGATTCTTCTAATTTGGAATATTATTCTTTAAGCTGATTTGCCTTCACACTTGAAGCTATTCTACCTTGAATGAGTGTATCTCTTTCAGCGATAGATGATTTTGTTACTTCTTTAAGTTCATTTCTTAAAGAGCGAAGAGATTTCTCTTGGTCAGCACATACTTTTTGGAGAATATTAAGTTGTTGCGAAGATATCGCCATCTTGTTTAAATAAACTCGCTTCTCTTGAGATAAGATTTTATTCTCATCTGATAAAGTTTCCATCCCTAAATTAGCTTTGGTTAAAGAATAAGAAAGACGAGATAATTCATTACTTAATAGATCTTGTCTTTGAACTAATTGGGTATTTTCATTGGTAAGATTATTTATTTGATCAAGAGAATATGAATAGAGGTTATATAATTGGTTATATTGATCCATTAAGACTTCTTTATCAACACGGGCTTCTTCAACAACAGATTCAAATTGATATCTCTCCATTACTCGTTTCTGATTTAATGCTTAACATGTGAAAGAGGGATTTAAAGGATAATTAAACATGGGAAGGATAAAACCATCGAAAAGGAAAATTAAAGACATAGATGAGGAAATCATACCTCTTAATTCATCATTCTTCTTGCGAAGATTGTCACGATCCAGCAAAACATTCTGAAGTTTCTGATTTTCAAGACGAAGAGCATTACATTCTTTTTCTAAAGCTGTCTGCGAAGAAGCTTTGTCAGAACCCAAATGCTTGCTCAGAATTTCGCAAACATTAGACTTGATGGGATCAGTAGAAGACTTCTTTCCATCATCCAGAATCTCAGATAAAACCTTGAAAGAAATATTTATCCCTTCCACGGTTTCTTTCGACAAAGGAAGAGACTTGGGTAGAGAACTAGTAGAGATAGAAGGTTGAGAAACATTCTCAATGGGAAGAGAAGAGGTTTCATTCGCAGAAGGATCCACAAGGGGAATTTCAATCATAAAAAGATCAACTGGAGAAATGAAATCAGAGGCAGCATTTTCGCGAGTTGGAGATAAAGGTTTATCTTGCGAAGATGTCGCAGGAGATTTGGAAGAAATGAAATCAGAGGAAGCGTCTTCACGAATTGGAGATAAAGGTTTATCTTGCGAAGATGTCGCAGAAGATTTGGAAGAAATGAGTAGATGGAAGGGAACAGAAGTTGGAACAGTCTTGAGGTGGCGAGATTTCTTGTGAGCTTTATGAAGATCTTTATCACCCTGCGAATTACAATCTAGATAAGAAACAGAGGCAACAATATTGTTATTAGAAAAAGATAGTGTTTCTTACTACCTTCTCATTTGCAGACTTTCTTTTATGTGCGACAACTTTATGCTGTGATTTGGGATTGTTAGGATTTTGAACTGTAAATTTAGTGTTGGAGCCGCTTTTGCTGAAATAACAAGAGTATGGAATCACATAAACAACATCACATAAGGCAATAAACAAGATTAATTTCAAATATATCAATTTCAGCAAAACTTATAAGGAAGAAAAGAGAAGACTAACCTTGATGAATCCATGAAAAATGACAGCAGGGAGATTGTCTCGAAGAATATCACGAACTATGAAGATCTAGTTTGAAGATGAATAAGAACTTAAAAAGATTGAAGAGGAAAGAAGAAAAGTTGCAATAATGGAATTTGCAGAAGAACGATGAAGTTGCAGAGAGAATAAAAGGAAAGAAGAAGAGATTGAAAAGAAATATATATAGAGGGAATTTTTCTTCGAGAAAATAAACACGGTTAATACGGAAAGATTTAAGCGGTTAAAAAGTAACGGTTACAAAAGACGTGTCGAGAAATAAATTGAAGAAAGAATACGTGTGATAAATGCAGAATATGAGAAGATAAGCAGTTGCGGCATTTCTCACATCATTCTCTACTTTGCAGAGAAGATATGAGAAGAGGCAAGATGTAGGATCAGAATCTCGCAACAATTATGTCTCAGCGAAATTATCAATGGTATTGCACAATAGCGTCGCAAAACAATTTCAGAAACGACGTCAGCAAGGATCATGAGAAAGATGTGATTGTCTTGCGAAAATTAGAGGGCTTGCGAAGTTAACATTTGTAAGGTTGCGAGAATTTCGCAAACCATATCCGAAAATAAAGGACAGATTAGCTGTCATCCACTATGTATTTCCTTATAAATAGTCATTCGAGTTGTAAAGGAGAGAGAGATCTTTCTTGAGTAAGAAACAAGTAAATAGGAGAGAGAAAGTTCAGAGCAGAGATCATTCATGACTTCTTTATCTTTCTTGTAAGAACATTCAAAAATTAATCAATAAAATTAAGAGTGTAAACCTAAAAATGAGTTGATCAATAATGAAATCATATGAGGGGTGTAGTGTAGGATTTCCTGCAACTACAGTTTTGAGACGTGCAAATTCCTCAACACCACTACTGTGTTGCTAGGCAAGATTCCTCAACCCATTTTCCTCTTGGTGTTGAGACGCGCAAATTCCTCAACACCGCTACTGTGTTGCTAGGCATGCCTCCTCAACACATTCTTCCTCTTGGTGTTGAGACGTGCAAATTCCTCAACACCACTACTGTGTTGCTAGGAAAGCTTCCTCAACTCATTTTCCTCTTGGTGTTGAGACTTGCAAATTCCTCAACACCACTACTGTGTTGTTAGGCATGCTTCCTCAACACATCTTCCCTCTTAGTGTTGAGACGTTTAAATTCCTTAACACTCATTACTGTGTTGCTAGGCATGCTTCCTCGACACATTCTTTCCTCTTGGTGTTGAGACGTGCAAATTCCTCAACACCACTATTGTGTTGCCAGGCAAGCTTCCTCAACACATTTTCCTCTTGGTGTTGAGACGTACAAATTCCTCAACACCACAATTGTGTCGCAAGGCATGCTGCCACAACACACACTCCTCTTGGTGTTGAGACGTGCAAATTCCTCAACACCACTATTATGTTGCCAGGCATGCTGCCTCAACACATCCTTTCTCTTAGTGTTGAGACGTGTAAACTCCTCAACACTCACTACTGTGTTGCAATGCATACTACCTTAACACATCTATCCTCTTAGTATTGAGACGTATAAAATCCTCAACACTCACTACTATGTTGTCAGTCATACTGCCCTAATACATTATAGTGCTGACGGCTCCACCACCTCAACACTCATCTTAGCCGTTCAAAGCAGCGCCATCTTCTCCGCTTCATAGCCAGCCAACAACGCCATCTTCTCCGCTCCATAGCCAGCGCCAACAGTCCGCTCCACAGCCGGCGGAAACAATCTGCGTCCTAGCCAGCGCCATTCACCTTTCCAAAGCCAGCAGCGCCATTGACCTAGTCATCCAAAGCAGCGCCATCTACCTTTCTGTAGCCGGCCAGCACCCGTTCCGCGGACTAAGTTGTGGTGCTACCTCTGCCGATCAGTATCCAAAGTTGCAGCGCTTACACCAACCCACTATGGACAAGCCAAATTTATGCAAAGCCACCAATGCAAGGGTCACAAATTCTTTAGGCCTCCCGACAAAGGTTATCCAAATCTTCCTGACAATCTCTTCATGACTTGCCGTTTCAATTTTATCCTTGTCTGTCACCATCTTATGCTTACCCCGCAACAATGCCACTGTTCCGAGCTAAGCAGGGGACTTAATGTTGATGGCGGTTTTTAGCTTAGGGTTAAAATTGTAAAACCTTACATCTGATGTGACGTCACTCTGTAAGGAAACAGATCCATGAGTGTCAACCTCTCCACTAGCATACTTATTGAACCGGTTCAATATATTTACATGAAATTTATCCAGACTGGCGCATGTAGCAACCATCCCAGATGACCTGTAAATTCGGCACCTCGCCTATATGAGACTCACTGAGTACTTTTCCTGTGCTATGTTCCCCGGAAGAACCCTTAATATCGGTATGGCATGACGTATTTGTGTTCACTCGCAGCAGAGTAGCACGGACCTCCAAGTATTAAAGTTAAGGCCATTGCACGAAACGCTCAGACAAAAAGCACACTGCACTCTGTAAATAAGGAATTTTGTGGCAGCACACAAAATCCAATCAGTAATTGTGATAACTCACAAAAAACTCATGAAACCTCACTAATTTGCAAAATTAGGGTTTTGCGCCCTGCGCAGTATATTAGACCCCATTGTTCGAAATTATGCTTGAACAACCAAGCAATTGATCCACCACGGATTAATAGGTCCAGATTTCTGCCCAAAATCAGAAAACAAAGAGTACCGGAGCCGCGGAGAAGGAGAAACAATAAGAGGAAGCGTGGTCATACCACAGCTCAGCTGGTGCCACTCGGCCACGCCCCCCATGTTACCTAACCGGCCCTACTCCTTTGTCGACCAATCAGGTCGCCTTAAACCTGCCACACTTCCATGAGTTGTGGCTGGGTCCATACTTGCCAGCCCTATTCCCTATCGACCAATCAGGTCACATTAAACCTGCCACGCCCACCAAAAAGGGGTAGCCACACCCATTCTTGGCCGGCTCCCTACTTTCATTGACCAATCAGGTTACTCTAAACCTGCCACAACCTTAAAAGAGGTGGAAATTTTGTCAAAAGGTTGCCATACTGAGTTGGCTTCCCAAAACTGTTCCCACATGCTAACGACATGCCAAACATGCCAAAACACACATGCCAGGCGCACATGGCAAACCCGCATGCCAAACATGCCAAAAACGCACATGTCAGGCGCACATGCCAAACGCACATGCCAAACGCACATGCCAAAAACGTGCATACCAGGCGCACATGCCAAACACACATGCCAAACATGACAAAACACGCATGCCATGCGCACATTCCAAACGCGCCACTTACCACGACAGCATGCCAAAACTTGCCAGCCCACTCTCCGTGCGTAGCTTCACAACGGACTTCAATTTGGCTAGCCTGAACCCTAGGCGCGTCCATGCTCTAGTGGCGGTGGATAAAACCCTAATTTCTAATCGTGGCACGAACTATGCCCGCAACATCCCTCCTAAATTCTTCCTGAGTTTTACTGTCGGGCTGTTTTCACCTCTTAAACGAGCTCAAAACCTAAATATTCCTGGGTAGGGAGATATGAAATTCTTTTCCAGTCATAATGGAGGGGCGGACCGTCAAAATCCAAGTTCTTACGAGAATTCAACAACGATTTTAGTAAGGGGATCTAATTAGGGTTTCGGCATGCCAAACCCTAATTTGGACAAAGTTGTCGGGCGTCGACAGAAGGTAGGCATAATCAACGGCTACCCTTCCTCCTGAGATGCAATCTCGGCCGTCCAAGTTTGCCACCAAACTGACAGACTTGTGGCAACTTTTAGGCGACCAGCCGCCTAAATCCAGTGGCCATGGCTACGCCAGGCTCCACTTACATCACCATGCACGAGGCATGCCAGCCACGCCAGCCATGCCGCAATGCTGCTAGCGCGTTAAAGGCGCCATTGCCAACAGAAGGTAGCCATAATCAACGGCTACCCTTCTTCCTGAGATGAAATCTCAGCCATCCAATTTTCCACAGAACTGATAGATTTGTGGCAACTTTTAGGCGACCAGCCGCCTAAATCTGGTGTCCATGGCTACACCAGGCGCCACTTTCACGAGCCATGCCGCAATGCCGCTGGCATGCACCAAAGGTGTCATTGTGCCATTATCAGGCGTCAACATAAGGTAGTCATAATAAACGGCTACCCTTCCTCCTGAGATGCAACCTCAGCCATCCAAGTTCGCCACCGAGCTGGCAAGTTCATGGCAAGTTTCAGGCGATTATCCAAGACAAGCCTAATAGCATTACATGTTATTTTCCTACGACAGGCCTCTCGATTTTAACTTTACACACGTAGGAAAATGCTACATGTTTTCCACGAAAACACTCGAGACATCAAACATGTCACAAACTGGGGGATGCTCATCAGGGTATTGTTCTGGCGGTTTACAGCGTGCGGCATGCAATACGCCCATTACAAGAAAGTGTCATAAAGTGGGGCGGTCAGTAATAGCAAGGAGTAATGGCGTGAGCGGATCCACCTCCCTCATTATGAAAACATAAATCCCAACGTTACATGTTACTCTTCCACCACTCAATCGTTTCCACTTCCTACAAGACCAGGGTACGTTTTATTGCCACTTGTATAAATAGGTCTCACCTATTTCCACCAGACAACAAGTTTTGGTCAGGAGAACAATACAACATCCAGAAATTACCTGGTAGCTTTTCATTCATCTAGCCAGTTCTACTTTCTGATACAAGTCACAAAACCACCACACTTCCAGAATCAACGATTCTGGTCTCAGAACTTTCTTCCCTTCCCTCCCTAAGACCAACCCTTCTCCTTCACTTTGTGACCGAAGCAAGCCTGGAACGGCCATTTCTTGGTTTAGGCCAGATTTGTACAGATTGATCTTTCGAATCAAAAGTACTCCCGCTCAGTACATTGTTTAGGGTTTAGACTCGTTTCTCACCCACACACGAATTTACCAAAACCGGCAGAAACCGTTTTCACCCACAAACACCTCTTTACTTATGTATGTATTGAGAAATTCAACATATTTATGGAATTTATCAGAATGGTGCGCGTAGCAGCAATCCAAAGATATTCTGTGAATTCTTTCTTTTACCGGCATTATTCGCTAATGCATTGCCTGTCTGATATTTTCCTATGCTACGTTCCCAGCCAAACTCCCAATATTGACATGACATGACGGCCATACAATTTGGATGTTCATGTCAAATCCTTAAGGAAAATCTATACTGTTCATGTCAGTCTCAAAAATAATCACGGCCACACAATTTGGCCGCACGATTCAACAAGCTCAGTATACCCCTAGCAGAACTAGGCAATCACTGTAGTGACCACCGACGGGCCCAGTAGTGCCCTAGTCGATCGAGTCCTTTTCCCCTCATTCATAAGTGCTTCGAATGCCGGGCCAAACATGGGCGTTCGTGCTACTTAAAAAAAATAGCTCGAACGAGCTGAGACGGACAAAGAGGGTCTCAAAACGCATCACGTCCGTCCAACTTAGCCGTCCTAGTTGGACGGCTTGGATCAAATTTCGAGCGATCGAAGAGATACCGACACGTTCGCCGCTGGCCCAACTCCTCCCTTGGTCGATCGACCTGTCCACGACAAAACCCGAGCGTATCAAATCACTTGCTCAAAGTAGGGTGAACGCACTGTTCTGAAAACCCTAAAATTGTGTTTGCGTCAATGCCCTACTGTCGCAAACCGATCACAACCATCCATCTTTGCTGGCCTAGTTAAAGGGCTTAGATTTAATTTCAGGCGGCCCCGAAGATGTCAACGTGATCATCGTCGGCTCACCTTTACAGTGACCGACCGGCCTACTCGAGCTAACGCCCGATGCCTCGAATCGCTCGCCCAAAGAGGGTTGGTCGCGCGCCCCCCTAAACTCTAAAGTTCCGTCAACAGCAGTATACAACTGCCGCAAATCATCTCGACCATCCAACTTCGCCATCCTAGTTAGATGGTGTAGATTTATTTTTCAAACACTAACAAAGCAGCATCGTGATCACCGACCATTCTTCCTCCACAGGGAGTGATCGACCAAGTCATAGCACATCCATAGGGTCCTCAAACGATCACCCAAAGATGGCCGGTCGTTCTACTTTTAAGACACTCAATCTGTGACTGGTTCGATCGAGCTCAAAAACAGCGATGCTTCTAACACATCGATTATTTTCATCTGCTTATTCGAAAGCGATGCTTTACATACATCGATTATAAGCAACGCTTTCTAAATATTGGTTTCACAAATAATCTATTATTTAACCTAAAAGCACTATGTGCTGATTTTAGCGGCAAGTCACATAACTTGACCCATTCACTCGAGACATCAAACATGTCACAAACTGGGGGATGCTCACTGAGGTATTGGTCTGGCGGTTTACAGCGTGCGGCGTGCAACGCGCACATTACGAGAAAGTGTCAGGAAAGACGGATGGTTAATGAGACTAGTGGGTGAACGTGTGATTAGTCTTCCCTCATAACGGAAACACGATGATCACCACCTTCCACACAAACCCACTTCTCAACTACTTAACTTCCTCCACTTCCTATGAGATCAGGGAGCGCTCAATGACTTGTATAAATAGGTTTTCAATCTATTTCGACGAACAGAGAACACAAGTGTTATCAACACAAGTAGCCAAAAACCATATTCTGATACAAGTCATAAAACAACCACACCTTCATAATTTAACATTATGATCTCAAACACCTTCTTCGCTTCCCTCCCAAAGATCAACCCTTCTCCTTCACTTTGTGACCGAATTGAATCTGGAACGACCATTTCTTGGTTTAGGCCAGAGTCTTACAGATTGATCTCTCGAACTCAAAAGTACTCATGTGCAGTACATTTATATAGGGTTTGAATTCGTTTCTCATCAACACACCCAAATTTACCAAAAACAGCAGAATCAGTTTTTACCCAAAAACAACTGGCGACCACAGTAGGAGATTAATCTCTTGGTTGCAAGATTAATTTTCAAATTCATTTCAGTTTTCTCAAATTCAAGAGGGTGGATTTTAGGTCTAAACACATTCGTTAACCCAATTTCATTTCAATCACCAATCTCAACTTCCACTCTGTAATGCATCCTCACCAGCCAAACTCTCCGGAAGTCATGAATGATCGAAGCGTAATCACTGTGTAACACATGGATAGGGTATTATGATATATCCTCGCAAGTCAGGATGATATCTCCAAACGGCAAAACGATACGCTTTGCCTTTTAAGAAGTGTGGTAAACTGGTTGTGGAAGGAGTCGGCAAGCATTCGCCCGGAGAACACCATCAACGATAAAGATGACATCGGATCTTTATCTGAAGTCCGCGCTTCTGCCAACTGAAAAGGCGAGGGTACCCAAATATACCTCAAGCTAAAAAAATTCCTACCTATAAGTCTTTTCTCCGAAAGTGATTGTCTATGGACTCAGTCGAGACAATACAACCAATCGGTTCACACTTCGTGTGATCGTTTATGGATACGAGATCGAGACAATACAACAACGAAGTATGTTTACTTGATACAAAGGTTCGGACTTAACCAAACACAATAGGATTGCTTATCAAGTAAATAGGAATCAACGTTTGTGCGATTTACTTTAATTATAATAAAAAAATTATAATGCGGAAATATATAGGAAATGACGCAGCAAGATTTTGTTAACGAGGAAACCGCAAATGCAGAAAAACCTCGGGACCTTGTCCAGAATTGAATACTCTCAGGAATAAGCCGCTACACAAAATTACACCTAAATTCGTATAGTTGAGACCAAGATACTAAACCTATAGTTCACCTTGTTCCGTCTGTATTCCCATGCCTCCAACTTATAAATAAGTCACGTACTTGGAACAATTCCTTTGGTTCGTATTCCAAACAGTAAAGGAACAACAAATATGTTTGGTATCAACTCTATTCAACCAAGTGATATGAGTCGGACAAAGTCTTTTCTGTTTATCTTAACATAAACTCCTTCGTCATGTCCTTAGATCTATCTTATGTTCAATTACCGAAGTAATCGTTTAAGATTAAGCCAACAACACTCTTAATCCAAAGAATTGTGTTGATGCCGATCTACTCAATTAATCAATCCAATCTACCACAAAGATAAACCGATTATTAATTGGATCCTCTTTTACCAAAACAAGTATTGTGCACACCAAAGATTATAAACCCAAGTCAGATCTTCAATATCTTTTTTGTCTTCAAATATTCTTAAATATTCAATAAAAACCTGCACACAATCACTTGAATCTCTTGTGATCAATCACGCACAGAGCGGAGTATGTTAAAAATGGATTATCACAAGGTCGTCTTTAGAACTCACAACAGTCTAAAGATCCCTGTCGAAACTCTGAACTAGTTTGAGTAAATCTTATATCAGAAGAGACGATTCTCAAAAATAAACAAACTAGGTGCAATCAGATTTCAACCATCGTTAGTCAATCAAATCAATCGAAAACAAAAGATAAACCGCAATTATCTAGTTTCCCACCAACGACACACGCTAGAGCTTATCAATTCGAAAGAAGACTTTAAACTGAACGGCCGTAAGAGATTTCTCCTAATTAGGTTACTCTCCTCTCCGAATAGGCGGTTACACCAGTAACAACAACAAAAGAGGAAGTCTGTTGTTACGAAGGATTAGTTTGCTAGAAAGGAAAACTTCAAGTATTTATAGACAAGGAAGTTTGGACACCAAGAAATTTCCAAAACCGAAAATATTCTCAAGATATTCATTAAAGCACAAATTCGGTTTTCATAATTCCTGGAAATGCTCTGTCCAAAAATAATGATCGAAATCTCTCGGAAAATCTAATTAGTAAATGCACATTACTAATTCTGGAATTTCCCTACAAAATGAAATTAATACCCTTAATTAAAAGATTCTTAACTTAATTATGTTTCGATCTGGGATTCTCTTGCCTTAGCGGTTAAGGAATATCTTTAAACAATTAAAGAAATAAACATTCACAACACATGTTCAAAGTATGTCGACATCCTTACTTTGTAAGTTCTCTTTCACAGTTACAAACTTGAAACCGATTTGCCACACTTCCAAACAAGTTTATAATTGGTTCATCTGACTTTCAAGAACTATGTGATTGTGTTAGAGCATAGCTCGGTCGACCTCGCATGCATTGCTATCTCAAGCATGTTTGTCAATGTTAGTGATCAAAACTATAAGTCTTGATTTCTAGCCTACATATCTAAGTCTCAGACTAGGATATAAAAGTGTAGTTGAGCTCAAGGACTTCATAGCGATTCATCATACAACGACGAAGATCTACTCAAGGAACCGTGGAACTTCATCAACAAAAAGGTGTGTGGAGACTTGAACTTATCTATCACTCAAAAGTCTATCTCTTCTATCTTCTACTTCTTATGAGACAAAAGTCGTATGCTATATAGACTGGATCATACACATTTGATATTTCGAGCCGAGTATATCTCGCCTATCTATATCTCGAAATCATATGTTGGTAAAGCGTTTCTCTTTGATCAAGTTTATCTTCACCTAGTGACGAAAGTCATGAAAAGTTTCAATTACTTTAAGAATTGCTCTGACACGAAACGGTCTGTGAATAATGGCTATATAAAGTCCTCTGAGAATGTCTCAATGATTGGAATGAGAGTTTAGATTACATAACCATGTATTCCTTAATCCGAAGTTTTCGAACCTTGTTGATTGAGAGAAACCGGAGGAATTGACTTTGCCAAGTCCGCGAACTGACGGAAGTTCTTGTACCGAGAATTTCTGCTGGGATTTTCCAAAAACTCGTTTGCGTCTAAGTCCGCGAACTCAGTCCGCGAATCTAGTCCGCGAACTGGCGAAAGTCTCTTTGCCGAGATTTTCTGCTGAGTTTAGAAAACTCCACCGGTTGTCTTAAGTCCGCGAACTTGTTTGTGAGCTTAAGTGATTATGAAAGATGTGCTCTGAACACGAAACTTAAATTACTAAGGAATGCTTTATGCAAACCGTGTCTATAAAGTTCATGAGCCGATTCAATCGAATCGAATCATCTTTGTTTCAATTGTGTCTTGTGTAGTTACATAAGATCTCATAGCAATTGAAAAACTCTTTAACTAGTTCATTTGAGTCAATTGAACTACTTATGGTGAAGAAGAACAAGGTTAATATGAAATGCTCATATGGTTAACCTTTTGGGTTACTATGTTGAACCAACATACACGTACACGTTTGGGCATGGTTTTTACAAACCCAATAAACGTCTACCCAAATGTGCGTGACAAGCTAAGTTTTCGATCTAACGGTTGAGAAATATTAGCTTGAGTCTAAATCAGGTTTTCATCTAACGGTGAATATGGATTGCTTTGTAACTAAGGCAAAACCCTGATTTGAAGACTATATAAAGGAGACATCTAGCATTGTGCAAAACTAATCCCCACACGTTGGTGTGATACAGTGCGCTCGCTAGATTCAATTCTCCTTTAACCTTTGGGTTTCTTCTCTAAAACCAGGTTAACGACTTAAAGACTTCATTGGGATTGTGAAGCCAGACCGATACTACTTTTATCGTAGTTGTGTGATCTGATCTTGCATATTGTATCGTACGAGTACAATATTTGATTGGCTTGAGATCGTGAGAGTTCTCCGATAGGCAAGATAAAGAAGTCACAAACATCTTCGTCTCACTATTTGTGATTCCTCGACAAACCGCCTGTGTAGTCAGGAAGGATTGTAGAGAGGTGATTGATTAATCTAGGCTGTTCTTTGGGAATATAAGACCGGATTATCAATTGGTTCCTGTTCACCTTGATTTCATATCTTAAGACGGAACAAAACCTAGGGTTTATCTGTGGGAGACAGATTTATCCTTTGATAGACTTTTCTGTGTGAGACGGATTTGTTTATTATCAAGTCTGCGATTTTGGGTTGCAACAACTCTTGGTTGTGGGTGAGATCATCTAAGGGAATCAAGTGCGCAGTATCCTTCTGGGATCAGAGGCGTAGGAGTACAAATGTACCTTGGATCTGTGGGAGACTGATTGGGGTTCAACTATAATCCAGTCCGAAGTTATCTTGGAGTAGTCTAGTGTCTGTAGCGGCTTAATACAGTGTGTATTCAATCTGGACTAGGTCCCGGGGTTTTTCTGCATTTGCGGTTTCCTCGTTAACAAAAATTCTGGTGTCTGTGTTATTTCTTTTCCGCATTATATTTTATATAATTGAAATAATACAGGTTGTGCGTTCGTGATCATCAATTGGAAATCCAACCTTTGGTTGTTGATTGGTATTGATTGATCATTGGACATTGGTCTTTGGTACCGTCCAAGTTATTCCTTGTATTTGATATAGACTCGCTATTGATTTTAGCTTGAGTAAAAATCAAATCAAGAGAGAGATATTAACTCCTTGAGATATTTTTATCTAGATTGAGTCTGACTGTCTAGTTGATTCTCCAGCAAAGTATTTCGGAGTTAGTCCATACAGATTGCTAAGCGAAATATTGGGTGGTGTTGTTAGACCCCCGCTTTTTCAATTGGTATCAGAGCAGGAAACACGTTTAAGACCTAACAAGTCCGTGTTTGTAGCGATCTGACTCTATGGACAAGGGTATTATCTCTGATAAACGCGTCACCAGTAATAAAGATTCTCTCTCGTCTAAATCTTTTAAAGTAAAAAAGTTTGATCTCGAATATAGAGAAACCTTGTGGTTCGACGAGACAGACAGACAATGACATGAGTGTTCATGACTACCCTTCGAAAGAGACCTTCTCTTCTAATGAATGGGATACAACTGAAGAGAGTAAATTGATGAATCAGTTAAAACACCATGTCAATGTTCTTCTTGGTATTGTAAGAAATTGCAAAGTTCATGGAAACGTTGAAGATCAGTCTTCATGCTTGACTCTTGAGGCTAGCCTTGAAAAGGATGCCTTGAATATTGAACGCCGCTTGAATAAACTCTAAATTCAAGGATCTTCTGACGGTAATATTAAGACTACATCCTCCAATCATTCCTATGATCAAAAGGTATGTCTTGTCTGTGAGACCAAGTGTTCTGTTAGACAGAAGAGAAACTACAAGTTGAATAAAGACTCCTTATTTCAACTTCAACACACCCTAGATTTGATTCTCAAAGGTGTGACTGACATCCGTATGATTGAACCAATTGGTTTTCGTACCTATCTTGTGTATGCAACCAGGAAAGTCAGTACAGTGAGTTCCTCCAATGTTCAAGGGAAGAATAGACGTCTTAATAAACAACATCCTAAGGAGATTCAACGCCCTTTCTCTAAAAGCAACCTTGTTCCTGTTGAGAAAGTCATCCCATAAGAAAGGAAAATCGATGAGATGAGAAAAGGCATTAAAGAGATAATTGTAAGATACAAAGAGCTTGTCAACATATTATCTTCTTCCTCATGTCAAGACACTTATGGTAAGAATTCTAATTATGTCTCTTATTTTGATGACAGTAAATTTTATGATAATTTCTCATGTCAGACAGGATCCCTCTCTAAGACTAAGAGGAAAAACAAACTTAACCAAAAACACAAAACTATTAATGAGTCTATGGCTCGTACTTGTGTTAATTAATCACAAGGTTTGAGAGCTTACTCATAAAAAACCCTGTTGAGTAAGTTTGTGTTAAACAAGTATACTTGTTGCTTGCATCTGTTAAGTTAGGCTATTTGCTTATCGTCCATAGCAAAACTTATGTTGACAGATCCGCCAAGAACAAGTATTGGTTAAGTCAAAATATTTTGTTGCATAGAGTCTTAAAATTTGTGTTTAGGTCATGTTTTCAAATTCCTAAAGGACTTTATTTTCAATGAGTATTTGTTGTACTCGAATGGATTCTGTTCTGACCCGAGTCAACGTTTTTGATAAAACCCTAAATGGTCGTCCCCAAGAATAAATATCCAACTTCTTAGGGTTACAAGTCACTACGTGTACTCCTGGTTGTTTTAGGATTTTCAAGAATGTCTTCCTCTTCTTGTTATAGTGGTTTTGCAAAAGGATTTCTTGACAAATGTGTTGAGGTTGATTCCAAGAGGAAGAGAACACTTGTAGATGAAGATCATCCCAATGCCTCATGCTTCTTTGCCTATACTCATGAAGATGCTGAAAAGGATGATATGATTTCTGTTAAAGTTGTTCATGACTTTCTCAAGTATTTTGGGAAAGCAAAACAACAGCTTGTTGATACTCTTAAAGGTCTTGATATGGTGAAAAATGAGTTGGAAAATGTTGTGTCTGACCTTGATCTCATAAAATCTCAAATCAAGGATCTTCGAAAAGAGAATCATCTCTCCGCTGATACTGAGAAGGATGTCAATCACAAGCTTGAAGACTCCTTGTCTCGTATGGATCCTAAACCTCCCGTCTTTCTGTTCGCGGTTGAGGATACACCGGAATCCGTTTCCCTTTAGCTTGTCCTCTGTTTTATATACCTAGTATATCTTCTTTTTGGATTAGTTGGAAGAATAACTAGTGCTTTGAATAGCGATGATTGTGACTACACATAGATGTTTTTGTTTTCATCTTCTTATGTTATTTTTTAGGTTTATTGGTTTTTAAATTATAAAAATATTTGGAGGATGATGTTATTGCAGTATTGATCGTTATGATTTTGAAGTATTGCAATATTTTTATGGGATATGTATTGTTTACGTACGTGAACTTGAAGGTCCCATATTGTGTCAAAAGTAAAGTCATTCATGAATTGATATTCGTATTGATGAAAGGACGAATGGACTTTTGACAAATTACAAAATTTATGCCTATGCAGTCATGTATTCGATGGAAAATAGGATAAAATCTTTTGACAAGGATAAAGTCTATTATGTCATTATGATGGAAAATAGAATAAATCCTTGTATGTTATCCACGATATTGATCTTCATTGATCCATTTAGTTATGTTTTATCGTGAATGCTCCATTGTGTGTTTTATGTTGAGCACTATACAACTAAGTCGATTATTCCTATTGGCTTTGTTGGTTGTTCCATAAGATGCTATATGTTGAGCATTATGAACTAAATTAATCATCTTGGTTGGTTATTTAGTAATTTGCTCTGAAAGTCTTCTTTTGTCGAGCAAATCCTTTGACAATTAAATTGATTACTTTTGTGATTAGTTTGGTTGTTTGTATTCCAACTAGATTAATTATAAGTTCTCTTGTAATTAGTTGTAGATGGGGAAAAACGATTTGCTGGTTTTTAAAAAATTGAGGAGACGACCGAACGGAGGAGGCTCCTCGAACCGAGCGAAATGTTAAACCTCACACAGATGCACCGCTGCAAAGGGGGTGCTTTAGATTCGAGAGATCAATCTGTAGTACTCCGGCCTAAATCAAGACAATGATCGTTCCAGAGTAAATTCGGTCACAAGAGAGGATGGGTTGATATTTAGGAGGGAAGCTGGGAAATGCGTGGAATCAATGGTAAACAAAGATTGTGGGTGTGTGAATTCTGAATATGATAAGCTCTGAATGATTGAAATTGCTCAATTGAGAGTAGTTGCTCAATTGATGAGTTGATGATCTCTCGTTGTCGATGAGACGTGAGATTGATGATACTGTTGATGCCGATGATTCAATCATAATTCAGAGACTTATTTATATTGATGGAATTTTAGACATCATGACCCCATGAAGTGTGACATTTGATGGAATCAAGGAGTGGGGAAGTGGGGATCGTGTTTGAAACCAGTTGCTCAACGTGTGGAGACTTGGTCGATTTTCAACCCACTACCTCGTGAATTTCTTCAACTGATTGCACGACTTGCTCACATTCCATCGTGCGTTTGAACACACGTGCCGTAGACCTCCAGACCAAAACCCTAAGTGATATCCCCCCAAAGTGACACGATTGACGTCTCGTGGTATGTTAGTCAATTGATGATTTCGAGGTTTGATGGGACGATGAGTCCATGTAGTTGCTGAGTTGAACATGATGTTCTGAAACTCATGAGTTGAACATGTCATGAGATAGAGGTATAGTTATTACGATGAAGTGAGCAAGTATTGCTCATTCGATGGATCGTTGAATATTGATTGTTGAACCAATATTCCTTGGTTTGAGCAAATATTTATCATCTGAGCAAGTGTTGCTCATGTGATGAATTGTTGAATATTTGATCGTCTGAGCATGTGTTGCTCATCTGATGGGTTATTGGCAGCGTACCAAAAATATTAATTAGAATACTGGTCGTTGAACCGAGCATAATTAATAAAATTAATGACCATGAGGTCGTCGTAAAATTATTAAGGTTGGAATCTGGAATGATGATCCTTGGATTCAGAAACCCTAATTTGATCAATTGATGATCAATTCATGGTTCGTCAGAATTTTAACCATGGGACGAAGGAGGGAGCGACTACATGGGACCGTGGATCAACCATGTAGTTTCCATATGCTCACGTGAGAAAATACAAAGAACTCCTGAAGAGTTGACGATTTGTTGGTGAAAGAATGATTAAATGCTGGTTTAATCATTTATTCGAAAATGCTCGTCTGAGCCTTAGGTGAGAAAACCTAATTAATTATGACGGAGTGAGGGACCGACCATAGGGTCATGAAACCGGCCCTGGGTAGTCATGTGACCGCCTGATGATCACTTCATGAAAATCCAAAGTGTTTGGAAGAGTCTTGGACCTAATACGTGCAATTGTGCAAATTAGGTCAAAACTGTGAAACTTGATGGGACCGGCTTCTGTAAGCCAAAGAGCCAATCTTGGTCGGTCAAGATAGCGTGCTCGTGTCCCCAAGGCGTCCGCGTCTCAGTCCTGAGAATTTTGATATTTTCTGGCGTGTAATTGAGCATCCATTCGAGAAAATATGCCAAAATTAGGGTTTCGACGAAACTGAAGAAAACACCATGAGATGATGGAAAATAATTATAAAATAAGGAATAAGGAGGCGTGGGACTGCCGATGCCAAGGCATGGTCGACCGGTCCTTGCCACGGTCCCGTGGTGCCTTTTCCTTAATTTTATAATATTTTGATGATTTTATGAAAAATTCATGAATTTTGAGAAATTTGATGAATTTAGGGAGTTTCCATGAATTGAAGGAGTTTTCATGAGTTCAGGGAAGCAAAAAATATTAAAATAATAAAAAAAAGGGCGTGTGGGACCGTGGAGGCGTGGTCGTCCGGCTAGGGCCCGGTCCCACGAGTTTTCATAATTTTTAATATTTTTTTTTAGGTATTTTTCATGATCTGAGGGAATTTTTCCTAATTTGAGAGAAATACCATGAAATAAAGGAATTTGATGAATTCAAGGAAAATAAAAATAATAATAAAACAAAGGTGCGTGTGGGACCAGGTAGGGGATGGACGGCCGGCCAGGGCCCGGTCCCACAAGTTTGTCATAATTTATTTTATTTTATTATTATTTGGTGATTTTTGCAAAATACCATGAAATCAAGGAGTTTTTTCATGATATTAGAGAAATAATAATAATAATAAAATAATGAGGAATCATGAGGTGTGGGGCCAGCTGGGACCAAGGCACGGCTGGTTGGCCCATGGTCACGCCCCACACTCCTTTCCTTATTTATATATTATTTTTTATGAATTTATGACAATACCATGAAACCGAGGAGTTTCCTCGAGACGAAGGAGATTTGATCAAATGAGAGAATTTCCATCAAATCATGGAAAATATTGTATTAAAAATATAAAACTGGCATAGGACTGACCACGACACGGTCGGTTAGTCGTGTGTCCGTGTTCCCAGCACCTTGTCAATATTTTTAATAATTTATTATTTTCTTCCGTATTTTGCATAGGTTCATCGTTTCGTTGTATTTTGAAATACTCGTTCGTGCGGTGACTGTTAGTGCATCGTCGTTGAACACACTTTCACCATGGGGATTACTTAGAGGCAGCTCAGACGCCCGGTTGTTGATTATTTATTACTAATTGTGGAATTCAGTGGAGAATAATTCACAAAACTGAGTAATAAGATGTTTATTATTAATTCATAGGATCGGCTGAGGATTCGACTACGAATTCAGAATAATAAAGTGAGCATTACCATTCCATGGGATCGTAGATTCGACCATAGAATCAGAGTAATTAAGATTTATCTATTACCATTTATGAGACCAGTTGTGGATTCGATCATAAAATCGGAGTAATGAGATAATTTAGTTATTGCTATTCTATGAGATCAAGCCGTGGATTCGATCATAGAATCAGAACAATTGTTTATTGCCATTCCATGGGACCAGTCGTGGATTCGACCATGTAATAGGAGCAATTGTTATTGCCATTCCATAGGACCAGTCGTGGATTCGACCATGGAATAGGAGCAATAATACATTATTCTAGGAATTCAGTAGTGAATGTCACGACAGAATTAATCTTAATTAGGAATAATTAACTTTGTGGCTCTATACTAGCAGAGAAAGCTGTCTAGGAGCATTAATTATACCGATATGAGCTTGTCGGTAAGTCATATCCTTTATATAGTCAGGGTAAACTCGTTGTTTTTTCCTGAAGACGTTATCGCTATATACTAGCAGAGCAAGCTGTCTAGGAGCCGTCCATCTTGTGATACTATATAGAAATAATCACTGAAAGTGTTCAGTATTCATGAGATATGTCGTTGTCCAGTCGTGAGACTACATATCTACATGTACTCCGAGAGAAAGTACTCTCCGTTGAGAATTCGATGAGAGACCCATGTCTCAATATTCACGTCTGATTGCTGGATCAGAGCTTCGTATAATTATGAGTTTACGATTTTAGACCTTGTCGAAAATCCACCATATATATTAAGTCCCCTGTTTACTGACGAAAGTTGTGTTCCTCAGTCAGCATTAAATGGTGATTTTCCGGCCATAAATAACAATACCAATAATTGAATTTAGTCGTAAGTTGAGACGTTACCGGTTTTAGAGAGCATGAGCAGACCACGACTTGATGAAGGCTTCAATGTCATGATTGGAGTGTCTTTTGGTGAGCATAAATTGGTGTTGAACCGCTGGTTTGGACGACGAGTCCGTGGTTGGTCAGGATTCACGGGACGGGCCCAATAAGGAAATCCTTGGAAAATTAGGTTTTGGAAATAAAAAAAATTGTATAAAAGGAATTAATCCTCTTTTTTTTTAATTTTTCTACGTCCATCTCTCCATCACCTCTCCTCCTTCACGCCAGCAGCTTGAAGTTCCGCCGCCACCTGATCGCCGCCGCCGGCGCCGCCAGTCGCCATTGCCGCCGGCCAACTTCCGGCCGACCAGGTGTGTGCGTTTTTTTTTTGATGTTTGCTGATGTTGTGACCTTCATGAATTATTCATGTTTTTATCATGATGAAACCATATACATGTGTGTATATATTGGTGTGAGTTTTATGAAAAACCCTCGTTTTTGAAAACGTATGTTCGTTCGATCGTTAATTTTGAAAACTAACTATAATCCCTGATTTAGGAGAGATTTTTTTTTTAATACATGAACTTAGGTCCAGTGATAAAACTTAGTGTATGAGCTTTCATGTGTACCACGGTTTTATCATAAAAGGAGTAAATTTTCACGAAATCGAAATAATCCTTCGTTTTAAAGGCAAATTACGACGACTCGAAGGAAAATTCATATGATGAACTTGTGTCCAGTGATAAAATTTTGCTTATGAGCTTTCATGTAAATACAAAACTTTATCATATGTATGATATGTGAGCTTTCACAGTATTTTGAAATAAACCTTCGTTTTAAAGACAAATAACGACGATGCGAAGGAAAAATAGTTTTTTTTATATGCAGCCATGACATATATTGTGTAAAATACAATGGTATATTTTATTTTCATGAGTTTGTTTTCATTAAATAAAATCCTTGAGAGTTTATGTATGCAAGTTGCATTAATTGCTGCTTTTTTCGAAAAATCAAAGCGTGTGTTTTGAGGAACCTTCGAAGATAGACGATATATTTATGATGAAATATTTTATTGTTATAAACTTCATATGTCAGTTGTGTGAATGCTCACATTATGAAAATTGTGTCCGTGATTTCATGAAAAATCAATTTCGGAAATTAAATAAAGTTTCGTTCGTTTTTGCAGTTTTCGAAGAGACGAACGATTTTGAGGTGTTAACTCTTACGGCATAAGTACTACCATTAGTATAATTGTAAAGAGGTAAGAGTTCAGAGTTACCTTTTTTTTTCTGATGTTGGTTTATTTACATAGTAGTAATCTTTGATCTTCCGGTTCCAGAAAATGTCGACCAACAACAACAGCAATTACGATTACTGGTATTCCTCTTCTTCCTTTGGCTATTCTGATGAGGATTCCGATGCTCCTGTAGCGAAATCAAAGGCTAGCATTTCCCATGAAGGGGCGAAGCCTAATGTTCCCTTGGGTGAGCGAAGAGTCTCTTTTGCTGAATTCAAGAAAAGAGGAGCTGAAGACAAAAAGGAGGATGGACGTCAACGTGAGAAAGTTCGCATCCGGCGTAAGAGACAGAGGTTTGAGGAGAAGAGTCGATTCTTGGATGGAGTGCCTTCTGATTCTGATGCTGATGCTTCTGAAGAAGAGATCACATGGGAACCATCCGAGCGTTACATTAAGCCTGATCGATATGAAAGAGAGCATCAGAGGATGATGAAGAAAATTGAAGCTGAAGCTGTAGCAGAAGATGACTCGGATTCAGATGATGACGATATTATCTTCCGTCCACCGGACTTCACCAATGATTCTGACAATGACTCTGAAGAAGATGATTCCGAGAAGGATAGTGACGATGAATATGACAATTCGGATGAGACCAACGAGTAGTTTTACTTCCATCTTCTTTAGACGTTAGAGCATTCCCTTTTAGTCTTCATAGTGGATATCTTTCTTTTGACTGTTTAAATGACTTTACTTAAATTAGACTTTTCTTCTGAATGATGAACATTTGTTAACGTCGATTTCTTCTAATCCATGACATGGACCAATGTCCATACATCCAAATTCATCATGACTTGTCGATTTTCATGAGAAGTAACATAACACACGGCTGAGAATTCATGACGTGTACAAGGCCGCGTGGCCTATCCTTTGACCCGTGATGTTCAGTCCCCAGTGCGCTATTTTCCTCCGCATCTTCAGTATCGATCTTTAAAGACTAGGGTTTCAGTGAAACTCGAAACTGAGTTGACTATTCGCGAGTGATGACTATCGCCTGATATATATATCTTCAAGACTCCAAATCTATGATCCACGCAAATATTTCTTTCTTTCCTGAGTCAGTTTCATCGTGCAGAGAAGTTTTGATCCTACCTCCTTGACGTCATGTCGAGCAATAGCATTTCTTTTCAAGATGATCTTCAGTCGAAGCGTGAAATAGCAACGTCTATCTCAGTAAGTTGTAGACTTCTTCTTCTTCTCCTTTCTTGTCTCTGTTCGATCGAGATTGTTGATCACAAGAGAATGATTTGTCGTAGGACTGTAAGAAGAATGCTACTCCTCATAATGTAAGGCCTAAGCGGACTGTTAGAGCTCCTGCCTGGTATGGATCAGCTCGTGCTGAAGCTGGATCGTCTGTAAGTAGACCTATGACTCTTGAGATTGTACTGAGTCCCGGGATTAACACTCCTTCATTTCATCATAGGCGGATGTTCGTGTCGTCGTCGATGCTAGACGAAGAAAGAGTGGAAAGTCCGTGACCGTGGTTGAGGTTGAGGAAAGTAGCAAACAAGCATGTGAATATTCTGCAGGGTCCGTGGAGACTGGAGACAGTGTCCATGTTCGTGAATACCCAACCACTGGACTCTTATTCGAAGCTCCATTGATTAATACCTTCCAAGACAATGAAGTGGTCGGTGGATTCGTGATTCCAAAATGTCATGCGCCTTTGTACACCAAGATTTGAAAGAGGTATGGTCACATTGCTGCCACAGAAGTGTGGAGAGGTTTTCTTCCAACTCTTTTAACCACGGTAGCGGGGCTATTGTCGATCATCGAGGAAATGAACCAGATGCATTTGCGAGACGTCAAAAACCATGAACTGCACAAATGGGATGAAATGATCTCGAATTGTGAGATATTTCGATTCAATGTAAGCTGGCTCCGTCGTCGTCTTGAGATAATCAAGGTTCATAAGGCGGCAGAGGCTGCCGATGCAATTTCCATGAATGCCTCTTTACTGGATGAGGAGAGGATACTGGCTCTGGAGTTAGCAAGGGTTGAGAAAGCGGTCGAAGACTTCAAGGCAAAGACCAAGATTTTTTAGAAGAGGCTTGACGAGGCTTCTTACAGGGATTATCTGTTGCTGGATGGTTTTCTCTGAGTGAGCATTTGTGGTTGTTGTTTTTTGAATAAATCTGAGTTTCTAGTTAGGTGAAACAGTTGATCATGGTAGGAACGAATTTTGCTCATTTATGAGATGTTTAATGAACAAAAGAGCATTCACATGCTCTTTGGAGGAATGAAATTACATTTTTGAAAATGCTTGAAATGATGAAGAGGTAGTTTGTTTGGATCAGGCATAATAAGCTTTGAGCCATTTTCCATTGATGATGTTTCCTTCCTTTCCTCCATTGATTGCTAAAATTTTGTAGTATCCGCTAGACACATTTTGTTGTAGGCTCTAGAGATCCTCTGTTTGTAAGCCTCCACATATTTTTCCACCTTGGTTCTCCTTGATTGGAGCATATATAGCTCAGGGATTCTTGATCTGGAGATTTCAGTATCATCCCATTGTACACCACTGGATGCTGCAATCCTGGCTGAGGGAACTTTGATTTCTGCTGGAAGTATGGCGTCGGCTCCATAGACAAGGGAATATGGCGAAGTACCGATCGAGCTCCTTGGTGTAGTTCTGTAAGCCCATAGAGCCATGGGTAATTGCTCATGCCATGATCGAGGATTGTCATGAATCGTCCGACTGATAATCCTGATCAAAGTCTTGTTGGTACTTTCTGCTTGACCATTTCCTTGTGGATAGTAAGGTGCGGAGAAGATTTGTTTGATCCCATATTTATTGAGCAACTTCTCAACATCTTGATTGGCAAGAGGAGTTCCGTTATCTGTGATGATATGCTTAGGAACTCCGAATCTGCATATTATGTGCTCTTTGATGAAGGCAGTAATCGTAACTCCAGTGGTGCTTCGAAGAGGAATAGCTTCGACCCACTTGGTGAAGTACTCTGTCGCAGTGATGATGTATTCATGTTGTATTGAAGATGCTGGATTGATCTTCCCAATGATATCTAGTCCCCAGCTGTAGAAAGGCCACAGACTATTCACAGAATTCAACGGGAGACAAGGAGTGTGGATGAGATTACCATGGGTTTGGCATTGGTGACACCTCTGAACGTGTGCGTCTACATCATCTTCCATGGTTGGCCAATAATATATCTCATGAATTTGAAGAAATAGTTTCCTTTTTCCTTGATGTTCTCCATCATGTACTTCCTTCAGGATTGTAGGGATTTCATGTTCGGCTAAGCACCTCAGTAAATTCCCACCAAAGCTTTTGCGGTATAAGATCCCATCGAGATAGACGAATCTCTTAGCTTTCTGAATGATTTTGACTGCTTGCTTCTTTTCCAGTGGTAGTTCATTATCCCGGAGGTATTTGATGTAAGGATCCTTCCAGTCCCCAGTGTGGTGGACTGTCAAAACCTCCAGGTGATGAGGAGGTGTTTGGAAATCAGGACAAGATCCTTGTAAAGCTCTTGACTGAGTTTTCATGGATGGCCAGTAGTATCCCATTCTTTGAAGCTTTCTGTAAAGTGTTACCACTAACGTTTGCCCGCAGATTTCTTCATGTATGCGCTTGAGTTGTTCTTCCGCTTCGTTTCTCCCAAGACATCGTGATAGAGATCCATCAAGGTTTCGATAGTATAGTCCTCCATGGAGCAAGAATTAGTTCTTCAATTCTTTGAGGCTGACTTCGCCTTCTGAAACAGAGCTGCTCAATTCATGAATGATGGGTGTTCTCCAATCGTTTGTTGGAATATCTTCTATCTGAGTGAGCCAAGTTGAAGATACGGTACGCCTCTGTACAGTGATTATTTTCTCTATTCCTTCAAATTGCATCTTTGAGGCGAGAGTTGATAGGCAATCAACATGCCTATTGTTATTCCGTTCAGTGTGGATGATCGTTGCGTCAGCAAAATATGTCAACAGTCGCTGAGCTTCGGTTCTGAATGGAGCAAGTGTGATTTCCTTGAGAAAATACGTTCCATTCATCTGGTTGACCAATAATTTTGAATCCCCCCTTATCTCAAGGTGTGTTGCTCCTGCTTGCTTGGCCAAGGATAATCCTAATAGGAAGGCTTCATATTCTGCTGAGTTGTTGGTGTAGTGGAAATTTAACTTGAACGAATGTGAAAAAACTTCACCAGATGGAGACACCAGTACTATGCCCGCTCCTCCGGTGTCACTACTAGGGGTGGAAGATCCATCAAAGTATAGAATCCATGTTTCTTCCTTGATGACCAAGATGTCTGGGAATTCGCCGGGCACTTCTTCATGTAGTGTTGTTGTGTCTTCCCCTGGAAAAGCAGCGAGCAAGTATGCGACTGCTTGACCTTTGATGGCTTTAGGTGCCTTGCAAGCTATGTCAAACTCTGACATCTAGAGTAGCCACTTCGCTGGTCTCCCTATCAAGGCTGGCTTTGATAGCAAGAACTTTATGGGATCAGCTTTGGAGATGAGTACGACCCTGTTATATAGTAAGTAATGTCTGAACTTCTGGATTGCATGTACCAATGCCAGGCATTCCCTTTCAGCCTTTGGATATCAAGTTGAGCATCTCTCATTGTGCAGCTGAAGTAGTAGATCGGTCGCTCGACGCCTTCGTCGTCTTCCTGAGCGAGGAGTGCGCCGATGGCGACGTTACTGGAGGCTGTGTAAAGAATCAGATGTCGTCCCTGCACTGGAGACCTCATGACGGCCAGTGACAATAATATTTGTTGTATTTTATGGAAAGATTCTTGTTGAACAGCTGTCTAGGTGAAGCTTGCTCCTTTCTTCAGCAAAGGTGTGAACGAAGCAATGAGTTGAGCTAATCCAGGAATGAAGCGTCGAATATAATTTATCTTGCCCATAAAGCTCTGTAGTTCCTTCACGGTACGTGGAGGAGGCATTGTGGTAATAGCTTTTGCCTTGTCTGGGTCGACTTTGATCCCTTCAGCCGTGACCAGGAATCCTAAGAATTTTCCAGAAGAAACTCTGAATGCGCACTTTAAAGGATTCATTTTTAATATGTATTCTCTGTATATTTCGAACACATGCCTTAGAACTTCGAGTGAGATGCTCGAGTCTTCGATTTTACCACCACATCATCAACATAGTCTTCTACTTGCTTGTGCATCATGTCGTGGAATATGGCAGTCATGGCTCGTTGATAGGTGGCACCAGCATTCTTTAATCCAAAGGGCATCACAGTGTAGTGAAAATTCCCAATGGGAGTACGGAACGCAGTCTTGTTGGCGTCATGTTCATACATCTTGGTGTGGTTGTACCCATTATAGCCGTCCATGAATGAGAACATACCGTGACCACTGGTTGCATCGACGAGCATGTCAATGTTGGGTAGAGGAAAATCATCCTTTGGACAACATTTATTCAAGTTCCTGAAGTCGACACAACATCTGATTTGACCATTTTTCTTCTTAACATGTACCACATTTTCTAGACACGTTGGATAAAGAATAGGCTTGATGAACCCTGTTGCCAACAGTTTCTGGATTTCGACCTTGATTTTCTCCTCGACTTCGTGTCTAAATTGTCTGGGCGGTTGTTTGACAGCTTTGGAACCATGGACGATGTGCAGGTGATGGGTGACGAGTTTGTCATCCAGACCCGGCATTTCTTCGTACGTCCAGGCGAAGACATCTTGATATTCTTTGAATAATTTTATCAGCTCGGTCCGCTCCTCCGGTGATAGTGCTGAACTGATCAGGATTGGCCTTGGATAGTCTTCAGTCCCAATGTTGATTATTTTAAGATCGTCAGTGGTAGAGTGAATGCCGTCATGTAGTTGTCGTGGGGCATCCTGGACTTCTTCTTCAAGTGATAGCTCACTCTGACACGATTCTTCATGGTGGGGAGACTTTTCATCGTTCTCCCTGATTAATTGCTAATCTTTCCGTCGGCGATAAATGACTCTCCCTTCTACATCTCGATCGGTCGTGAAGTTTGACCCTAGAGTTGAGACTTGATCATTATGGCGTTTAGTCGGTGTAGTAGGTGACTTGATCATTTTAGCAGCTGAGGATGACGGATCGTTATCAGCCATCTCGATAGTCTTCCAACTTGGAAGTGGAGACGACCGTACGGAGGAGGCTCCTCGAACCGAGCGAAATGTTAAACCTCACACAGATGCACCGCTGCAAAGGGGGTGCTTTAGATTTGAGAGATCAATCTGTAGTACTCCGGCCTAAATCAAGACAATGATCGTTCCAGACTAAATTCGGTCACAAGAGAGGATGGGTTAATCTGTAGGAGGGAAACTGGGAAATTTGTGAAATCAATGGTAATCAAAGATTGTGGATGTGTTAATTCTGAATATGATAAGCTCTGAATGATTGAAATTGCTCAATTGAGAGTAGTTGCTCAATTGATGAGTTGATGATCTCGTGTTGTCGATGAGACGTGAGATTGATGATACTATTGATGCCGATGATTCAATCATAATTCAGAGACTTATTTATATTGCTGGAATTTTAGACACCATAACCCCATAAAGTGTGACATTTGATGGAATCAAGGAGTGTGGAAGTGGAGATCGTGTTTGAAACCAGTTGCTCAACGTGTGGAGACTTGGTCGATTTTCCACCTACTACCTCGTGAATTCCTTCAACTGATTGCACGACTTTCTCACATTCCATCGTGTGTTTGAACACACGTGCCGTAGACCTCCAGACCAAAACCCTAAGTGATATCCCCCCAAAGTGACACGATTGACGTCTCGTGGTATGTTAGTCAATTGATGATTTCGAGGTTTGATGGGACGATGAGTCCATGTAGTTGCTGAGTTGAACATGATGTTCTGAAACTCATGAGTTGAACATGTCATGAGACAGAGGTATAGTTTTTACGATGAAGTGAGCAAGTATTGCTCATTCGATGGATCGTTGAATATTGATTGTTGAACCAATATTCCTTGGTTTGAGCAAATATTTATCATCTGAGCAAGTGTTGCTCATGTGATGAATTGTTGAATATTTGATCGTCTGAGCATGTGTTGCTCATCTGATGGGTTATTGGCAGCGTACCAAAAATATTAATTAGAATACTGGTCATTGAACCGAGCATAATTAATAAAATTAATGACCATGAGGTCGTTGTAAAATTATTAAGGTTGGAATCTGTAATGATGATCCTTGGATTCAGAAACCCTAATTTGATCAATTGATGATCAATTCATGGTTCGTCAGAATTTTAACCATGGGACGAGAGGGAGCGACTACATGGGACCATGGATCAACCATGTAGTTTCCATATGCTCACATGAGCAAATACAAAGAACTCCTGAAGATTTGACGATTTGTTGGTGAAAGAATGATTAAATGATGGTTTAATCATTTATTCGAAAATGCTCGTCTGAGCCTTGGGTGAGAAAACCTAATTAATTATGACGGAGTGAGGGACCGACCATGGGGTCATGAAACCGGCCCTGGGTAGTCACGTGACCGCCTGATGATCACTTCATGAAAATCCAAAGTGTTTGGAAGAGTCTTGGACCTAATACGTGCAATTGTGCAAATTAGGTCAAAACTGTGAAACTTGATGGGACCGGCTTCTGTAAGCCAAAGAGCCAATCTTGGTCGGTCAAGATAGCGTGCTCGTGTCCCCAAGGCGTCCGCGTCTCAGTCCTGAGAATTTTGATATTTTCTGGCGTGTAATTGAGCATCCATTCGAGAAAATATGCCAAAATTAGGGTTTCAACGAAACTGAGGAAAACACCATGAGATGATGGAAAATAATTATAAAATAAGGAATAAGGAGGCGTGGGACCGCCTAGGCGAAGGCATGGTCGGCCGGTCGTGGCCACGGTCTCGTGGTGCCTTTTCCTTAATTTTATAGTATTTTGATGATTTTATGAAAAATTCATGAATTTTGAGAAATTTGATGAATTTAGGGAGTTTCCATGAATTGAAGGAGTTTTCATGAGTTCAGGGAAGCAAAAAATATTAAAATAATAAAAATAAGGGCGTGTGGGACCGTGGAGGCGCGGCCGGCCGGCTAAGGCCCGGTCCCACGAGTTTTCATAATTTTTAATATTTTTTTTTAGCTATTTTTCATGATCTGAGGGAATTTTTCCTAATTTGAGAGAAATACCATGAAATCAAGGAATTTGATGAATTCAAGGAAAATAAAAATAATAATAAAACAAAGGTGCGTGTGGGACCAGCTAGGGCATGGCCGGCCGGCCAGGGCCCGGTCCCACAAGTTTGTCATAATTTATTTTATTTTATTATTATTTGGTGATTTTTGCGAAATACCATGAAATCAAGGAGTTTTTTCATGATATTAGAGAAATAATAATAATAATAAAATAATGAGGAATCATGAGGTGTGGGGCCAGCTGGGACCAAGGCACGGCTGGTTGGCCCATGGTCACGCCCCACACTCCTTTCCTTATTTATATATTATTTTTTATGAATTTATGACAATACCATGAAACCGAGGAGTTTCCTCGAGACGAAGGAGATTTGATCAAATGAGAGAATTTCCATCAAATCATGGAAAATATTGTATTAAAAATATAAAACTGGCGTAGGACTGACCACGACATGGTCGGTTGGTCGTGTGTCCGTGTTCCCAGCACCTTGGTCAATATTTTTAATTATTTATTATTTTCTTCCGTATTTTGCATAGGTTCATCGTTTCGTTGTATTTTGAAATACTCGTTCGTGCGGTGACTGTTAGTGCATCGTCGTTGAACACACTTTCACCATGGGTCTTAGTTAGAGGTAGCTCAGACGCCCGGTTGTTGATTATTTATTACTAATTGTGGAATTCAGTGGAGAACAATTCACAAAACTGAGTAATAAGATTTTTATTATTAATTCATATGATCAGCTGAGGATTCGACTACGAATTCATAATAATAAAGTGAGCATTACCATTCCATGGGATCGTAGATTCAACCATAGAATCGGAGTAATTAAGATTTATCTATTACTATTTATGAGACCATTTGTGGATTCGATCATGAAATCGGAGTAATGAGATAATTTAGTTATTGCTATTCTATGATATCAAGCCGTGGATTCGATCATAGAATCAGAACAATTGTCTATTTCCATTCCATGGGACCAGTCGTGGATTAGACCATGGAATAGGAGCAATTGTTATTGCCATTCCATAAGACCAGTCGTGGATTCAACCATGGAATAGGAGCAATAATAGATTATTCTGGGAATTCAGTAGTGAATGTCACGGCAGAATTAATCTTAATTAGGAATAATTAACTTTGTGGCTCTATACTAGAAGAGCAAGTTGTCTAGGAGCATTAATTATACCGATATGAGCTTGTCGGTAAGTCATATCCTTTGTATATTCAGGGTAAACTCGTTGTTTGTTCCTGAAGACGTTATCGCTCTATACTAGCAGAGCAAGCTGTCTAGGAGCCGTCCATCTCGTGATACTATATAGAAATAATCACTGAAAGTGTTCAGTATTCATGAGATATGTCGTTGTCCAGTCGTGAGACTACATATCTACATGCACTCCGAGAGAAAGTACTCTCCGTTTAGAATTCGATGAGAGACCCGTGTCTCAATCTTCACGTCTGATTGCTGGATCAGAGCTTCGTATAATTATGAGTTTAAGATTTTATCCCTTGGTCGAAAATCCACCATCTACATTAGTCTAGTTGAGTTTTCATATATTCCACAAGTTCATTTGTTGAGTATATGAACGACTATACATATCATGTTTTATTGGTTAATGTAGTTGTATATTCCGTAAGGTTTTTCCTTATGTTGAGTATGTGAACGATTAAGTTAGTCGTCTCCGTATGATTATCTTAGTCGTAGCTCCGTAAGTTTACTTATGTTGAGCACCTTCAATTAAATTGATCACTTTTGTGGTTTGATTTAATTGCGTATTCCAATTAAATTAATCATGGGTTTTCTTGTGATTAATTTGGTTGAGTTTTGGATATAGAAAATCATTTCTATGGTTTTTGGTGTCCAATTTAAAAATCCTTATTTTCTTTCGAAATTAAGGTCGCTCTTGTTGTTCTTTCGGGAATGACATCAAATGGGGGAGAGTTCTTTTGAACTTTTGCTTAATGGTAATATCTTGTGGGATGTGCGGCTGTGGAATTTTATAGGGGTTACCTTGTATCTTAAAACTCCTTGATGACTGCATTTAGCTTCGGCTTTATGATTGCATCTAAATTAATTTGGTATGTATTTTTCTTTTAGTCTATGAAATGTCTCTTGTGGAAATTTCATTATGATCCCGTTCTTGTACCTTTGTCAATTTTATTGACAAAAAGGGGGAGAAATATTGTAGTTCACACTACAAATACATATGGTTTTTGGATCATTGTGCAAGGGGGAGTGGTTTCCATGATCGAGATGGACTATTGACTAAGGGGGAGTGATACATATCACCATAGTATTATTGTTAAAGTCGTGATACAATTGGACTTTGATGTTACATAATAATACTATGACACTGTATAATAATGATCGAGAATCTCGATTTCTCTCATTGTTATAGCTACGGATCTTCAACAACGGTGATGCTAAACTTACAACCTTTGGGATCATTGGAGTACTTGGAAGGACGAAGATTTCAGGGAACGTTGAAGATTAGACTATGGAATAGGAGCCACTAAAGTTTATCTTTTTTGTATTCCATATGTATTAATAGTTTTGTCACTAAAATTGACAAAGGGGGAGATTGTTAGAGCATAGCTCGGTCGACCTCGCATGCGTTGCTATCTCAAGCATGTTTGTCAATGTTAGTGATCAAAACTATAAGTCTTGATTTCTATCCTACGTAGCTAAGTCTCGGACTAGGATAGAAAAGTGTAGTTGAGCTCAAGGACTTCATGGAGATTCATCATACAACGACGAAGATCTACTTAAGGAACCGTGGAACTTCATCAACAAAAAGGTATGTGGAGACTTGAACTTATCTATCACTCAAAAGTCTATCTATTCTATCTCCTACTTCTTATGAGACAAAAGTCGTATGCTATATAGACTGGATCATACACATTTGATATTTCGAGCCGAGTATATCTCGCCTATCTATATCTCGAAATCATGTGTTGGTAAAGCGTTTCGCTTTGATCAAGTTTATCTTCACCTAGTGACGAAAGACATGAAAAGTTTCAATTACTTTGAGAATTGCTCTGACGCGAAAAGGTCTGTGAATAACGGCTATATAACGTCCTCTGAGAATGTCTCAATGATTGGAATGAGAGTTTTAGATTACATAACCATGTATTCCTTAATCCAAAGTTTTCGAACTTTGTTGATTGAGAGAAACCGGAGGAATTGGCTTTGCCAAGTCCGCGAACTTACGGAAGTTCTTGTACCGAGAATTTCTGCTGGGATTTTCCAAAAACTCGTTTGCGTGTAAGTCCGCGAACTCAGTCCGCGAACCTAGTCCGCGAACTGGCGAAAGTCTCTTTGCCGAGATTTTCTGCTGAGTTTGGAAAACTCCACCGGTTGTCTTAATTCCGCGAACTTTTTTGTGAGCTTAAGTGGTTATGATCTAAAGATGTGCTCTGAACATGAAACTTAAATTACTAAGGAATGCTCTATGCAAATCGTGGCTATAAAGTTCATGGGCCGATTCAATCGAGTCGAATCATCTTTGTTTGAATTGTGTCTTGTGTAGTTACATAAGATCTCATAGCAATTGAACAACTCTTTAACTAGTTCATTTGTGTCAATTGAACTAGTTATGGTGAAGAAGAACAAGGTTAATATGAAATGCTCATATGGTTAACCTTTTGGGTTACTATGTTGAACCAACATACACGTACACGTTTGGGCATGGTTTTCACAAACCCAGTAAACGTCTACCCAAGTGTGTGTGACAAGCTAAGTTTTCGATCTAACGGTTGAGAAATATTAGCTTGAATCTAAGACATCTAGCATTATGAAAAACTAATCCCCACACGTCTGTGTGATACTAGTGCGCTCGCTAGAGTCGATTCTCCTTTAACCTTTGGTTTTCTTCTCTAAAACCAGGTTAACGACTTAAAGACTTCATTGGGATTGTGAAGCCAGACCGATACTACTTTTATCGTAGTTGTGTGATCTGATCTTGTATCTTCTATCGTACGAGTACAATCTTTGATTGGCTTGAGATCGTGAGAGTTCTCCGATAGGCAAGATAAAGAAGTCACAAACATCTTCGTCTCACTGTTTGTGATTCCTCGACATACCGTCTGTGTAGTCAGGAATGATTGTAGAGAGGTGATTGAATAATCTAGGATGTTCTTCGAGAATATAAGACCGGATTATTAATTGGTTCTTGTTCATCTTGATTTCTTATCTTAAGACGGAACAAAACCTAGGGTTTATCTGTGGGAGACAGATTTATCCTTTGATATACTTTTCTGTGTGAAACAGATTTGTTTATTATCAAGTCTGCGATTTTGGGTTGCAGCAACTCTTGGTTGTGGGTGAGATCAGCTAAGGGAATCAAGTGCGCAGTATCCTGCTGGGATCAGAGCCGTAGGAGTACAACTGTACCTTGGATCGGTGGGAGACTGATTGGGGTTCAACTATAGTCCAGTACGAAGTTAGCTTGGAGTAGGCTAGTGTCTGTAGTGGCTTAATATAGTGTGTATTCAATCTGGACTAGGTCCCGGGGGTTTTCTGCATTTGCGGTTTCCTCGTTAACAAAACTTCTGGTGTCTTTGTTATTTCTTTTTCGCATTATATTTTATATAATTGAAATAATACAGGTTGTGCGTTCGTGATCATCAATTGGAAATCCAACCTTTGGTTGTTGATTGACATTGATTGATCCTTGGACATTGGTCTTTGGTACCGTCCAAGTTATTCCTTGTATTTGATAAAGACTCGCTATTGATTTTAGCTTGAGTAAAAATCAAATCAAGAGAGAGATATTAACTCCCTGAGATACTTTTATCTAGATTGAGTCTGAATGTCTAGTTGATTCTCTAGCAAAGTATTTTGGAGTTAGTCCATACATATTGCTAAGAGAAATATTGGGTGGTGTTGTTAGACCCCCGCTTTTTCAGATTGATCAAACCAACATTCAATCACAATCATGGGTTTAACGGTTCTACCAAAACAAGTTTCGGTTCTACCTCCATGTGAGTACTGTGCATAGTCACGCTAGCTTTCCAAAATTCGGTTGACTAGGTACTAGGATCGGTTCCCCACATATATATGGTATCTAACTTATATGTGTTGCACATGTCCATAGGATCGGTTCTCGTTTGCCTAAAAACGTGTTGCACATGTCCATAGGATCGGTTCCCCTTTCTGCTATAAACCTTGCTGCACCCCATACAAGGATCGGTTCCCCTTTGTGATGTACTGCGCCTCTTACTAGGATCGGTTCCCCTTTCCCATATTTGGTCAGACAAAACACAAACCCGATCATACCATCTCAGGTGATTACTTAAGATCGGTTTCACTATTAAAATTCATACCAATATATAATCCAGGCCTTTGTGAATAGTTTTACCAAGAACAGAAACAAGTTGTCAGCGGTTATACTCAATCACACGTATTGGGTGTTCATAAGATATGAAATGAATAACAAAACCAATAACACCTGGCAATTTCCTTTTCGGTTCACAAACAAGTTTATGAACTTACTTCCTTAGAACACGTGTAAATATTGTTCCCTGGGATGAAATCCTAACCTCATACCCATACATAATCACAATAGCATTCAAATGATTATGGCGATGTCTTATCTACAAAGTCTAATGGTTAAGCAATAAACCTCGTATTGTATTCCTTAATACTATGTCTATCTAGAGTTCAAATATGCTTCGCAGTTATGTTTTCAATATGCACGACTTGAAATATACGTTAGGGAATGAAACAGTTCAAGTCAAATATCACTAACCTCAAGTGGAAGGATGATTGTTGTCGTTGTAGCTCCTTGATTCTTCACATCTTCAAGACTTCGCAATACTTGTAATGTCTCATATCCTAATACTTTCAAGCTAACCTATACGAAGTTGACTCTAGTACATAATCAAGCGACTCTTAACATGAGTTTTGATTCACTAAAATATGACAACCAAACTTGACATACCAACTACTTGGTGGGTTCAACCAAGCCATGCTCTAACAATCTACCCCTTTGTCAATTTTAGTGACAAAACTCTTACATCATATGGATAAACAAATTACAAGAATTCACTACACATCCGCTTGATTCCCGATTCAACAGCACAGTAAAACTGCTTACATTCAATCCTTGAAAATGCCGTTGTTGACATTATAATAACAAAGATAATACTCCCCCTAAGGAAGATAGGTAGATATTGAATCTGCACGTCTTTGTTATACCAATTCATATGACATATTACTCCCCCTTAGTCTGTGCTTTCACTCTTTCGTTAGATAAACGTTCAAGCACCATTGTTCTTTGCCTTAGCGATACCAATCAATATAAAATCAATGCCAGTATCACCTGTTTACTCCATATATTTCTCCCCCTTTTTGTCACAAAAATGACAAATAAACGAAAAAATAAAGGACAACACGTAAAGAATCTTACAAATCTCAAAATAGACTTGCAAATCTGTAGAGTTAGGCACGAGTGTTCCACACATCATGTTCTGATAACCAATATCAAAACCGAAACTACAAGTAGTTTTATTTTGATATGTTATCAAGGAAACAATTGTCTGAAATAATTTTTCCAATTTAGTTTAGCAAACCAAAAATCAACTAAGCACTTTAGTCCCTTTGCTAAACCGATTGTTCAAAAACACCGCTTAATTCGATAAAACCAAAATAAAGATAAACTCTATTTTTCTCATCAGGTTCTAATTATCCATAAACTTAGACCTTTCAATTTTAAACAAGACAAGTACTAGGTTAGTTAACTAGCATTTCTTGTTAAGGCATTCGATTAGACTTGAATAACCGAAACCTCACTTCGATAAGTCTAACTAAGATCAGAATTAACTTAGTTTCTCTTATCCGGAATCGAATTGGACTAAACAACTCATCCCGTACACCTTTTTATTTCGTTAAGCCATAAATAATTTATACAAACCAAAACAAATCAACTTTCATAATTATTCACCTCAACCGGAAGCAATTGAAACAACATAGACATTAAAAGCACCGCAATTGCACCGAAATTTTGTAATCCTAAACAATTCATACCATACAAAAGCAAGATAACAATAGTTTTTCTTAACCGGAACCAATTGAATCACACATAACATCAATTGTAATGAAATTTTGTAAGCCTAAACAATTGATACCACACAATAAAGCAAGATAACAATAGTTTTTCTTAACCAAAACCAATTGAATCACACATCCACGCACACATCATGGAATAAGTATCAATTATACCGAAATTTTGTTAAGCAAAAGCAACAAATATATATAATATAAACTCAGGCTTTTCTTAAACAGGAAAACAATTAACTAACAAGAATGTTACCTCAAATTTCGCATCCACTTCTCCAATATGTTTGCATCTTCGTCCAGGGAAAATTGATATCAAAATATCATCACGTTGTCATCCTTATGCCAAAACAAAAGAATAACAACAACCCTCAACCTTTACTAGAGAAAGGTTGAAAACCGGTTTTAACAATTGCAAGCAAGAGTTGAAAACCGTCGAAACACATATGATTTTATGCTAAACCAAAACCGATTCAACATATTGTGACTTTTTAACATATTGTTTCTACCAGTACCCCTCATGATTCTTTGATAAAGCCTACCAACATGGGATAGAACTTAATCCTGCTAAACCAAAAAGTCACCCAAACAATAAGGGTTCACAATATATGAGATCGAATATTATGGTAGTAAAACCGAAATCAAACATCCCATAAACAATTTGCAATACACCATAAATATTCAACATAAAATCAAGTATTGCAATTACCTCAATCTTTTAGGAAATTGAATTACGAAACCAACTAAAAAATAATGAGGTCATTCCGAGTTCGGACGAAGAAGTTTTGCGCAAAATAGTTTTTACACATCTTCGTAAGGGTACCTCTCACTAGGATCGGTTCCCTCACCATGACATGGTACTAGGATCGGTTCCCTCACTATGACAGGGTACTAGGACCGGTTCCCAAGAGTTACTTGTGAAGATCACAACACTAAACTTTTTTCAACATAACTTTTGCATACGATGTCCGGATTCAGTGATTTTTGGATCGTTTTAACCGTAAAAACAAGAGCTACACATATATGATCAGTAGATATCAACATCATAAACTCAAAATTACCGTTTATTTCAAAACCCAAATAGAGAAAGTATGAGTATAGAAGAAAATAAATCTCCTAAAGATGTTAATTAGTCATATAATAATCGAGAGATCATATGCTTAGTTTCATGTGCTTCCTCACCTTTCAAAGTTGAGCACCAAGGTGAGTATGCACATTCTAACACAACTAGGTTGTGTTGATTTGATCCTTGTCTTGTTCGTCACGAGTGACTAAGACGGAATCATCACTCTTGACCTCTTGCTTGGTTTGTTTTCTCTTGTTCCATCTCTTGTTTTTCTTCTTTGACTTGTGATGTAGAGTGTCATTATCACAACCTTTACTAGTACAATAGATTTCAGACATAATATCTTTCTTTATCCTTTCAAGAAGACTGTCACCAATAATTAACAGTTGAGAGTCATTCTTGTGACTAACTTTTGGTCCCTTCTTGGCTATGGAGGACTTCGGGACCCATTTAGAGTTAGTTTTCGCAGGAGCCGCTTTCTCCTTCATACCATTATGACGATTGCCTTTTGAATACTTTGCGAAACATCCTTTCTCCAATTTGGAACATCAGATCTTGTCTTTGCATTTGAAACGTCATCTCTCTTTCTATAATTGGGTATTTCATGAGATGACCTTATCGAGTGATATGCAAACTTTGAACTATCATTATAATAATTATTTTGCCTAAACTTAGGGCAATAACAATCTGAGTTCTTATGAGGAGAAAACTTAGCCAATTCGTTTGATACAAAAGAAAGTTCATCTTGCATCTTACGAACTTTGCATCCCCATTGCAAGTTTCCTTTATTACCACAATAAAAACAATGCTTAGTATAAATATAAGAAGTATGAGTTTTAATGTTACCTTTTTGTGGATCCTCTAGCATTGGAGATCGACGAGTTTTCTTCTTCTTCTTCTTCTTCTTCTTCTTATCTTTGGTCAAAGTTGTTGCTTCCTTCACATTAGTAGAAAAGCTTTCTTTGATTACTGCTGGTTGAACACTTTTCTTAGGCTTGACAGACTTTTCTTCTTTACAAGAAATATGAGCATCTTTGTCATCAATGGAAGCCTCTGGTTGAGAAGAATTTGTAGTTTTAACAAATTTTACCTCTTTGCTAATATTTGAAGCATTTATTCCTTTATAGCCCAATCCTCGTGTATCACGATGATTTCTACTTGCTTCTAACATTGAGGTTAACATTTTTGAGATTTCATTGGATTTTTTCAGTTCCAAATTTTCTTCTTCCAACATCTTGATTTTATCAAGAGCACTGGCTAGATCAGCCTCAAGGCGTTTTTCTCGTGAGAGATATACACCTTCTTTCTCTTTAAAACTATTTTGTTGAGAGTTAATCCTTGCATCAGATTCAATAAGTTTCTCTTTCAACAAAAGAATTTTTTCAAGAGCAGCATCACGCTCCCTTTTTAACAGTTCTATTAGAGAGAGACTAACACTTACTTTATCCTCAAGATTCTGTATTTGTTGAGAATCATTTTTCTTCAACTTTTCGTAGTCTAGACGATGCCTTTCACATTCAGTAATCTTTAATTGTAAAGTAACCTGAAGTTCCTTTACTTTCTCATTAGCCACACATAAGATAATTTCGTTAGACAAAAAGCGATCATGAATATCTTCCAACTTAGAGTTTGTAACCTCTGATTCTGAAGGTGGTTTAAAAACCTCTTGCGATACATTAAACGAGTCTTTCAATAATTTTCGCTTTTGATTAATCTTACTTTGACTCATTTCTTATAGGTTGGATCTCACCAAACACAGATTGTTAGATCTTTTCGTGTTTGCCTGCTCTGATACCAATTGAAAAGGAGAGGGTACCCAAATATACCTCAAGCTAAAAAATTTCCTACCTATAAGTACTTTCTCCGGAAGTGATTGTTTATGGACTGAGTCGAGACAATAAAACTAATTGGTTCACACTTCGTGTGATCGTCTATGGATACGGGATCGAGACAATACAACAACGAAGTATGTTTACTTGATACAAAGGTTCGGACTTAACCAAACACAATAGTATTGCTTATCAAGTAAATATGAATTAACGTTTGTGCGATTTACTTTAATTATAATAAAACAATTATAATACGGAAATATAAAGTAAATGACACAACAAGATTTTGTTAACGAGGAAACCGCAAATGCAGAAAAACCCCGGGACCTTGTCCAGAATTGAATACTCTTAGGATTAAGCCGCTACAAAAAATTACACCTAACTTCGTATAGTTGAGACCAATCAACTAAACCTATAGTTCACCTAGTTCCGTCTGTATTCCCAGGCCTCCAACTTATAAATAAGTCATGTACTTGGAACAATTCCTTTGCTTCGTATTCCAAACAGTAAAGGAACAACAAATCTGTTTGGTATCAACTCTATTCAACCAAGTGATATGAGTCGGACAAAGGCTCTTCCGTTTATCTTAACATAAACTCCTTCGTCATGTCCTTAGATTTATATTATGTTCAATTACCGAAGTAATCGTTTAAGATTAAGACAACAACACTCTTAATCCAAAGAATTGTGTTGATGCCAATCTGCTCAATTAATCAATCCAATCTACCACAAAGATAAACCAATTATTAATTGGATCCTCTTTTACCAAAACAAGTATTGTGCACACCAAATATTATAAACCCAAGTCAGATCTTCAATATCTTCTTTGTCTTCAAATCTTCTTAAATCTTCAATAAAAACCTGCACACAATCACTTGAATCTCTTGTGATCAATCACGCACAGAACGGAGTCTGTTAACAATGGATTATCACAAGGTCGTCTTTAGAACTCACAACAGTCTAAAGATCCCTATCGAAACTATGAACTAGTTTGAGTGAATCTTATATCAGAATAAAAGATTCTCAAGAATAATCAAACTAGGTGCAATCAGATTTCAACCACCGTTAGTCAATCAAATCAATCGGAAACAAAAGATAAACCGCAATTATCTAGTTTCCCACCAAAGGTACACGCTAGAGCTTCTCAATCCCAAAGAAGACTTTAAACTGAGCGGTCGTAAGAGATTTCGCCTAATTAGGTTACTGTCCTCTCCGAATAGGCGGTTACACCAATAACAACAACAAAAGAGGAACTCTGTTGTTACGAAGGATTAGTTTGCTAGAAAGGAAAACTACAAGTATTTATAGACAAGGAAGTTTGGACACCAAGAAATTTCCAAAACCGAAAATATTCTCAAGATATTCATTAAAGCACAAATTCGGTTTTCATAATTCCTTGAAATGCTCTGTCCAAAAATAATGATCTAAATATCTCGGAAAATCTAATTAGTAAATGCACATTACTAATTCTGGAATTTCCCTACAAAATGAAATTAATACCCTTAATTAAAAGTTTCTTAACTTACTTATGTTTCGATCCTGGGATTCTCTTCCCTTATCCGTTAAGGAAGATATTTGAACAATTAAAGAAATAAACATTCACATCACATGTTCAAAGTATGTCGACATCCTTACTTTGTAAGTTCTCTTTCACACTTACAACCTTGAAACCGATTTGCCACACTTCCAAACAAGTTTATAATCGGTTCATCTCACTTTAAAGAACTATGTTATTGATCAAGCCAACATTCAATCACAATCATGGGTTTAACGGTTCAACCAAAACAAGTTTCGATTCTACCTCCATGTGAGTATTGTGCATAGTCACGCTAGCTTTCTAAAATTCGGTTGACTAGGTACTAGGATCGGTTCCCCACATATATATGGTATCTAACTTATATGTGTTGACATGTCCATAGGATCGGTTCCCGTTTTCCTAAAAACGTGTTGCACATGTCCATAGGATTGGTTCCCCTTTCTGCTATAAACCTTGTTGCACCCCATACAAGGATCGGTTCCCCTTTGTGATGTACTTCACCTTTTACTAGGATCGTTTCCCCTTTCCCATATTTGGTCAGACAAAACACAAACCTGATCATACCATCTCAGGTGATTACTTAAGATCGGTTTCACTAATAAAAGTCATACCAATACATAAGCCAAGCCTTTGTGAATAGTTCTACCAAGAACACAAACAAGTTATGAGCGGTTATACTCAATCACACATATTGGTTGTTCATAAGATATGCAATGAATAACAAAACCAATAACACCTGGTAATTTCCTTTTTGGTTCACAAACAAGTTTATAAACTTACTTCCTTAGAACACATGTAAACATTGTTCCCTAGGATGAAATCCTCACCTCATACCCATACATAACTACAATAGCATTCAAATGATTATGGCGATGTCTTATCTACAAAGTTTAATGGTTAAGCAATAAACCTCGTATTGTATTCCTTAATACTATGTCTATCTAGAATTCAAATATGCTTCGCAGTTATGTTTTCAATATGCACGACTTGAAAGATACATTAGGGAATGAAACCGTCCAAGTCAAATATCAATAACTTCAAGTGGAAGGATGATTGTTGTCGTTGTAGCTCCTTGCTTCTTCACATCTTCAAGACTTCGCGATACTTGTAATGTCTCATATCCTAATGTAGATGGTGGATTTTCGACAAAGGGTAAAATCGTAAAACCATAATTGTACATACTCCTGATCCAGCAATCGATGAGTATTGAGGCTCATGTCTCTCATTAAAGCATGAAAGTTCATGCCGCAAGAACCTCTGACTGAGAATATTGTCTCTCAGAGCATATGCAGATGTGCAGTCTCTCAACTGAGACAACGGCATATCTCATGGATACTGAGAAATTTCAGTAATCACTTTTATATAGAATCGAACGATTGGACGGCTCCTAGACAGCTTGCCTGCTAGTATAGAGCAATAACGTTTTCAGGATGTAACAATGTTTTCCCTGACTATATAAAATACATGTATATAGAATCATTATGATTGGACGGCTCCTAGACAGCTTGCTCTAGTATAGAGCGATAAGTCTTCAGGATGCAACAAAGTGTTTTCCCTGACTATACTATACATAATAAATATGACGCTTCAACAAGCTCATATCGCTCAATTATTGAATAATTAATGCTCCTAGACAGCATTCCTGCTAGTATAGAGCCATCAAATAATTATCTCTAATCCTTAAATTCATTAGCTGAATATTCGTAAATACTCTACATTTTTCATAATATTTCATTACTTCAATTCGTGGTTCTTCCTAGCATAATTCCATGGGTTAGTGATAAATATTCAACGTGCGGGCATCTGAGCCACCATCGAGTAAGCCCCAAGAAAATGGTGCAAGTGTATTCAGCAATAAATGCACTGACGAGCACCTGAACGCACGAACGAACATTTGCTGATAACATGAAGGAACGATCAAACCATGGAGAAAATAATAATAATAAAATATTTAAAGAGGCGTCTAAGGGGACCAATCCCACCGGCCGGCCGGTCATGTTGTCGTGGTCGGTCCCACGCTTCTCCCTTTATTTTATCATATTTTATGAAACTCGTCAGTTTCATGATATTTCCTTCACATCAAGGAAATTACACAAAAATTACATAAAATCAGGAAAGGTGTCATGGGATCGTGGTCACTAGCCGGACGGCCATGCCCTAGCTGTGACCATCCCACACCTTGTAATTCCTTATTTTATTGATTATTTCCATCATCTTGTGCAAATTCCTTAATTTTATGAAACTCCTCAGTTTCATGATATTTCCTTCAAATCAAGGAAATTACATAAAATTATGTAAAATTAGAAAAAGGTGTCACGGGACCGTGGTCACTAGCCGGCCGGCCATGCCCTAGCCGTGACCATCCCACACCTTGTAATTCCTTATTTTATTAATTATTTCCATCATCTCATTGAAATTCCTTAATTTTATGAAACTCCTCAATTTCATGATATTTCCTTCACATCAAGGAAATTACACAAAAATTACATAAAATCAGGAAAGGTGTCTGATGTGATCTCAATAATGTTGTAGTAATAAGTTCATTGAGGCTTGTGAAAGCAAAAGATTCTAGACTTAATAAAACTTAAAAATAAAGAAAACTTAACTCAAAATTGATTTCAAGATATGAGAAAATAACCAAGACACTGATTCCACTATTACACATGAATGAATGATGGTAAATAACTCAAAACTCTAATTATCTTTAAGCCCCTTATTTTCTTAACTCACAAATAATCAGGCAAATTCTCAAATATTAATTGCATCCCCAAAGCATAGATTATCTAAACAAAGTATAACCTATCTAATTGAATCACAACTAATGAAGAAAATTATGCAAACAATTAAAAACTCTGCAAAAGCACTGATTGAGTGAATTATAAATTATAAATTAGAGAAAATAAAATAGTTACCAATTATTCATGCGTAAATAGCTTCCTCATTGCCTTGGTTGTGAGAGAATTAGCTCATCATCATGTTGGAAACACGCTCAAAAATCATTATTATTGCTCAAAGGGTGTTTACAAAGATGAAATGGAGAAAATGATGAAAATCGGGTGTTTGCAACGTTTATAGTTGTTGCAAACACTGTTACAGAAAGCGATAAAGATGAACTGTTGCTGTTACTGTAACTCTGCGAACTTCATATGAATGTCGTTGTCACTGTAGCATGAACGACAGCCTATGGTGGTCTTTGTTCTTCGTTTTCTTCGTAGCAGTAGCAGAAATGGTGGTCTTCTGCAACTCGATTATATCGACTTTCTGATGCTCTGAAACTCTCCCAATCTCTCCGTCCCTCCTCGGTATCCTATCCGCCTATTTATAACTCTGAGCAACAATAAATCTCGATTAATTGCGAAATATTTTTGATTATTCTTCATGCAGGATCCGGGAATATATTTTCCTTTTCAACTCTTTCACGCACTCTGCTGGTGTCTAGTTCTCCATATTTATCTCTTCCACTTTCCTATATTCAGCAAACACGTCCCAAACGGAGTCAAACTCGTTGAGAACACACGTTGTTCTTCCAAAAATAAACCCGAGCGTTTTTCTAACCTCTATTGCGTTGGATTCTCACGTATCTTCCTTTTTATATGATTTTGATTCACTTACGAACCCTGTTTGACTGAAACAGGCGTAAACCAATCCATTCCAGCATTGAAATTCCGAGAAAATCTCCCCAACAATTAAATTCAAAGATACGCATGTGAAGGTATTTTCTTTTCCCGCCCAACCTCATTTTTCAAACGAAGAAGAAAAGGTGTCCCCTTAACCAAATCGGGGGTGCGACAAGCAGGTGACGCTCTGGGGTATAAATAGTGAAGAAGGTGCCCCTTATCCAAAGTAGGAGTCCGCATAGAAAATGTCATCCGGGGGTGCTCCGAGCAACTTTTCGAGCCGAATTTTCCAACAATATTTATTTTTCAAAAAAATACCTACAAACACACAAAACACCATAATAAGAGTACTAACAATACGAAACATTAGGACAAATTAGACACATAAATGCGTCTATCAAATACTCCCAAACTTATTATTTGCTAGTCCTCGAGCAAAACTGATAAAAAATAAAATCGAGTTAATCTCGGGAGGGTTTACCAGAGGTGTACCCACAAAACCATGACTTCTAATTGGTCACAAGTATCCAAAGAGCTATGAGGACATACAAATTCTCAACCTATCTCCAAGTAACTAGAATGCCAGAGAAATTAAAGGTGCCAGCTCTAAAGCTGACTAAAGAAAAGGGGAGACACATCCGCAACACTCCAAGATAAAGAGATATCCGCTACACAGCTAGATAAACATTGTAAGATGCGTCCGCTGATTTACAGCTGGATAAGATTAGGAGAGAGATAAAGATGAGAGGGACATCTGCTACACAGCTGGACTAATTACGTGTTAAACCAGTGCTAGAAAGATCTTGTGCCAGATTGAAAGCGGAGTAACAAAGCAACCAAATGTATCTTTCTTCTACTCTCTCATAGTGCTCAGTAGAAACAACGTCTTCTTCGGTCTTCAACTGTTGATGATAAACTATCGAACCTCATAGAACCTTGAAAATTAACTCTTCTCTTCGATTTCTTGCTTGAATTAAAAATTTCTACTTCCATATGGCCTTATTGAACAAAAAACTAATTATAGAACAAAAAGAACGTAATGATTTTCTTTTCTTTTTTTTCTTTTTTTTTTCTATTTTCTTTTTCTTCATTTTTTTCATTCATTTTTTTTTCAAAAGTTACAAGACAAAAATTTACATGGCCATGAGAGAAGGACTTTAAAACTTGGATCTTCGCAACTTGTGATGTCTTGGTATCATGAATTCCAACAACTTATATCATTTGCTCTTATAACTTCTTGTAACTAAGTCTTCAACTTTGATTTTTGAATTATTCTTTTCTATTGTTGCTTCTAAACCTTAAACGTCTTCAACTTTCTTCATATATTTTGATGTCTCTTCGCTTTTTGATGATGATAAGTTTCTACTGAGAGAGAGTCGTAATCCAGTAACTAAGACTACATTGTGAGGTTGCTTTGTTTTTATGGCATTTCCTGACCTACTTGCCTTTCCATCATGGATGGTTAGGTCCATCACGGTTACCCTCTAAAAGGAACAAGTTCTCTCCTGGATTTCAAGGATCTCAATGTCTTTTTCTCTAATGTCTCAAAAGGTTGTTATCCCTAGCATTCCAATTTCTATCTTTTCGGTGAGAAACAGTATGTAAACTTAGCTAACCGGATACCATGTGACGCTAGAAGTTTCAAAAGTGCAACTAAAAAGTTCTTCCCCACCCCTAAGCTTAAATATAACATTGTCCTCAATGTTTCTAATGAAAGAGCAATACCAAAAGTAAAATAACACGAGGAGAAGTTGGAAAGATAGTACCTGGGTGAAGAGAGAGAAAATCAAAAACTAATATACAACATACAATCGCCTCGATGGTCAATCAAGGGTAAGCAGGGTCCTCCAGAGGGACCTCCTCAACATCACCTATAGGAAAGGGCTCTAAAAAGGGTTTCAATCGCTGACCGTTAACCTTTGAAGAACTACTACCATCCGGTGTCTCGATCTCAACAGCTCCATGAGGAAAAATAGTACGGACTACAAAAGGATCGGTCCACCGAGAGCGTAACTTCCCGGGGAATAGATGCAAACGAGTATCATACAGAAGAACTTTTTGACCTGGAGAAAATGACTTTCTTAAGATATTTCTATCATGCACAAGTTTCAATTTGTTCTTATACTCCTTAGCACTATCGTATGCATCTCTACGAATCTCTTCCAACTCATTGAGCTGGAGTTTCCTATGGGCTCCCGCCTTGTCAAGTGAAAAATTTAGCTGCTTAACAACCCAATAAGCTCTATGTTCTAACTCAACAGGTAAATGACATGCCTTGCCATACACAAGCCGATAAGGCGACATTCCAATGGGGCCATAAGGCATCAGTAAGCCTAGACGACCAGTCTTTCCGATTAGGATTAACTGTTTTCTCTAATATACGTTTTATCTCCCTATTGGAAACCTCTACCTGACCACTAGTCTGTGGATGATACGAGGTAGCTACCTTATGTGTAATACCATATTTCTTCATCAGAATCCTAAAAGGCCCATTACAAAAGTGCGACCCTCCATCACTAATTATAGCTCGCGGTGTACCAAAACGTGTAAGTATATTATTTTTCAAGAACTCAATCACAACCCTATGGTCATTGGTTTTACACGCAACCGCCTAAATCCACTTAGAGACATAGTCTACGGCGACAAGGATGTAAAGGTTACCAAAAGAATTAGGAAACAAACCCATAAAGTCAATACCCCACACATCAAAGACCTCAACAATTAAAATCGGGTTCAAGGGAATCATATTCCTGCGGGAAATGGTTCCTAATTTCTGACAACGTTCACAAGTAACACAATAACTATGGGAGTCTTTAAACAACGAAGGCCAATAGAATACACACTGCAATATCTTAGCAGCAGTTTTCTTAGAACTAAAGTGACCCCTACAAGCATGATCATGACAAAAGGAAATAATACTGGACTGGTCAATCTCAGGTATACATCTCCTAATAATCTGGTCTAGACAATACTTAAACAAATAAGGATCATCCAAAAAGAAGTGCTTAACCTCAGCTAAAAACCTAGAACGATCTTGTTTACCCCAATGTTGGGGCATTCGACCAGTAACAAGATAGTTCACGATATTCGCATACCAAGGTAATTGGGTAACAAAGAAAAGTTGTTCATCAGGAAAACTATCCCTTATAGGAAGGGAATCATCAGGGGAATCAACAACTAGCCTAGACAAGTGGTCTGCTACTACATTTTCGGCACCCTTTTTGTCTCTAATGTCTGGAGAGAACTCTTGCAACAAAAGGATCCACCTAATCAATCTAGGTTTTGTATCCTTCTTAGACAAAAGATATTTCAAAGCAGCATGATCAGTATATATGACGATCTTAGAACCTAAGAGATAGGGTCTAAACTTGTCTAAGGAAAACACAATGGCTAACAGTTCTTTCTCGGTAGTGGTATAGTTCAACTGGGCATCATTCAGAGTTTTGCTAGCATAGTAAATCACATGAAGTAATTTGTTTTCTCACTGACCTAGCACAACACCAATAGCATAATCTGAAGCATCACACATGATCTCAAAGGGTAGGTTCCAGTTGGGTGCCTGGACTATGGGGGCGGTAGTGAGTAAAGTCTCAAGCTTCTCAAAAGCCTCTAAACAAGCATCATCAAAGACAAACTTAACATCTTTTGCAAGCAAATTTCAAAGAGGTCTAGAAATAAAGCTAAAATCCTTAATGAATCGACGATAAAAACCTGCAATCCCTAAGAATGACCTAATATCTCTTATGGTTTTTGGGACCTGTAAAGTCTTGATAAGGTCAACTTTGGCTTTATCTACCTCTATAACCTTAGAAGATACGATATGCCCTAAAACAATTCCTGATCGAACCATGGAATGACATTTCTCCCAATTAAGCACTAGATTCTTTTCCTTACACCTAGTCAACACTAATGACAAATGATGCAAGCACTCATCGAAAGACGAACCAAACACTGAAAAATCATCCATAAAGACCTATAAAAACTTTTCTACCATATCAGAAAATATGCTCATCATGCAACACTGAAAAGTCGCAGGGGCGTTATATAGCCCGAAAGGCATGCGTCTATACGCAAAGGTATCGAAGGGACAGGTAAAAGTGTTTTTCTCCTGGTCTTCTGGGGCAATAACGATCTGATTATATCCAGAGTAGCCATCTAAAAAATAGTAATGACTATGTCCAGCTAATCTCTCTAGCATCTGGTCGATGAAGGGAAGGAGAAAGTGGCCCTTCCTAGTGACCTTGTTCAATTTCCTATAGTCAATACAAACACGCCAAACCGTGGTCACTCGGGTTGAGATTAACTCATTGTTATCATTCTGGTCTACAGTAATACCGGATTTCTTGGGAACAACCTGAACGGGGCTGACCCATTTACTATCTGAAATGGGGTAGATAATGCCTGCATCTAACAGCTTAAGAACCTCGGTTCGAACTACTTCTTTCATATTAGGGTTCAGTCTACGTTGCATCTCCCTAGAAGGTTTGGTGTCTTCCTCTAAATAAATAAAATGCATACAAACAGTAGGATTTATACCCTTAATATCTGTTATAGTCCACCCTAAAGCTTCCTTGTTGTTTTGAAGGACGGTCACTAGCCTACTTTCCTGATCACTATCCAAGTCGAAAGAAACAATCACATGTAAAGTCTCAGACGGTCCTAAAAACACATACTTTAGGGTATCTGGCAATGGTTTTAGGTCCAACTTAGGAGGCTCTTCTAACGAAAGAACTAGGGTAGACTTAGAAACTGGTAGTGGTTCGAACTTAGGTTTCCATCCATTACTAGTTTCTAACAAAGGGGTTGAATCTAACAAAGCATTCACCTCACTAATCACATTATCATCATCAAAATCAATCCCAAAGTGATCTAGGCATTTCTCTATTGGATATTCTATCAACGTGTTTGGTTATGATTCCTCGACTAATGTTCCTATCATGTTCACTTCTTCTATGATCGAATCATCCAGTTCAGAGGGAAGCTTACTAATATGAAAGACATTCAGCTCAATAGTCATATTACCAAAAGACAAATTCATAATACCAGTTCGACAATTAATGATCGCATTGGATGTTGCTAAAAATGGGCGACCTAAAATCACTGGTATCTGGTTCTCTGGATCAGGGACAGGTTGGGTATCTAGGATAACAAAATCCACTGGATAAATAAACTTGTCGACCTCAATAAGAACATCCTCGATCACACCACGAGGAATTTTAACGGACCTATCAGCTAACTGAAGTGTCATCTGGGTAGGTTTCATCTCACCAAGTCCTAGATTAAGGTACACATGGTATGGGAGTAGGTTCACACTGGCTCCTAAGTCAAGCAACGCTTTCTCAAAACGGTATTTACCTATTTTGCAAGAAATGGTAGGGGACCCTGGGTCTTTATACTTAGGAGTAGTGGTATTCTGAATAATGGAACTCATGTGACTAGCTAGGAAGGCTTTCTTTTGGACACTAAGCTTACGCTTTCGTGTACACAAGTTCTTAAGAAACTTGGCATAAGAGGGAATCTGCTTAATCGCATCTAATAATGGGAGGTTGATAGTAACCTGCTTAAAAACCTCCAATATATCATTAAAGTTGGACTCCCTCTTAGTTGGAACTAGCAGCTATGGGAATGGAGCTCTGAGAACAAAGCCGGACTCATTAGGATCCTCATTGGTCTCTTTAGAGACTCTATCAGTCTCCTCATTTTCTGGCTGAGAAGGGTGAACTACAGCATGTTCACCATCAGGAATGGCAACCTTATTGTCGACTTTCTTTCCACTCCTAAGGGTTGTAATAGAATTCACGTGATTGTACGATTTCTCTCCTTTTGGATTAGGATCAGTATGACTACGGAACCTTCAATCTTCTCTCTCAGTAAGGAACTTAGCTATTTGGCCGACTTGAAGTTCTAATTTAGCAAGAGACTGGGAATTATTCTTATAATTCTGCTTGGTTTCCTCTTGAAAATTAACCTGGCTCTTTACTAACATTTCCTGACTTTGTGATAGCATATCCTGGCTCTTTTTTAGTATACTAAGAGATTCCTCTAAGCTAGTCATTCTATTCTCAGAAGGGTTCTGGAACTGGGCTTGACCTGAAGAATTCTTATTATAACCAAAACCTGGGAGAGGATGAGAATTACTAGGTTGACCTTGATTCTGGCCTTTAGACCAAGATAAATTAGGATGGTTTCTCCAACCAGGGTTGTAGGTCTCTGAGTATGGGTCAAACTTCTGACGATTCTCGAACCTAGCATTGTTATAGACAGCATGGGCTTGCTCTTCACTAACATGAACTTCCCAAAACGAGTTATTGGGTTCTAATTCACAACTAGAGACTTGAGAGGCTCTAATCCTATCATCAGGTTCAACAAGAGACCTATGTTTAGGCTGATTCAATTCCAAAGCTTCTAACCTTCTAGACAAAGCAGCAAACTTAGCATCTTACACAAAACTCGTATCTACCATATTGGTGCTACTTCTATTAACCAAGAGTCTTTTAGGGGGTTTAACACAAGACTCCCACTGTTGGGATTTCTCAGCAACAACTCCTAAGAAGGTAAAGGCATCCTCAGCACTTTTACTAGTGAACTCACCAGCGCACATAGACTCGACCATGGCTTTGGTCGAATATTCTAAACCATCATAAATAATCTCTACGAGTTTCATCTTATCAAATCCATGGTGAGGACACTGGGATAGGAGATCATTGAATCTCTCTAAAAACCTATAAAGAGACCCTCCCTCTTGTTGCACACTAGCACTAATTTTCTGCCTAACAGCTGCAGTTTTATGCTTAGTGTAGAATTTCATATAGAAAGCAGCAATAAGTTCCTGCCATGTTTCAATGGATTCAGATGGTAGGTTGTTTAGCCAGGTCTTGGCTTTATCTTTCAAGGAAAAGGGGAACATCTTAAGTTTCAAAACTTCATCAGTAAGGTCTTTTATTCTAACTGTCCCACAAATTTCCTCAAAGTCCCTAATATGAAAATAAGGGTTCTCATCATCTTTTCCTAAGAATATAGGGATCATCTGAAGAATACTAGGTTTTATCTCGAAATTAGACGTATTGGCTGGCAATTTAGTGCACGAAGCTCGGTTAGTCCTAGTTGGGAACATGTAATCTTTCAAAGTTGCCATCGCTGGCACAGCTGAAGTACTAGGGGTACCTTCCTCACGAAGAGACAGATTTTCAAAACTGAAGTTTCCAAAAACAGGTCTCTCAAAAGAAGAGTCTTCGAGCTCCCTGTCTTCACAAGAAGAACTACTAGTTTTTTCACTAATCAAACGACCTAGAGTGTCTCTTTTCCAAGCCCGCTCTCTAATGACCTCGAGCATACACTAAAAAAACAAAAGAAAAAGAAAGAGAGAAAAAAAATCCTAAAAGGAAGGGAAGTTCTATGCAAACACAAACAATGCTGACTCTACCACAACAAACCTACTGATTTCTAGCAAACAAAAAGCATGATGGCTCCACTTAGATTTTTTCTAGACCAGCTTCTAATCCTTCGAAAGGGAATTCGTTACAATTTAAGAAAACCCCTCTGGAATCAATTCGAGTCAAAGTAAGTTGAATCGAGACGAGGGAAGCTCAGTGGAGCTTTGATACCCAAGGTCTCACCGGTATTACAAGGCGGCGCAGTCACGCATTCAACTCACAGAAACCATCATGAACTTCGAAGTATGCTAAAAAGAGTAACCAATATTTTTCGAATGACTTTCCTATTAATCTCGTTACCCTATCGGTCTCGTTCTATTCCAAATTTTAAAGCATAGGTTCGCGTTAAGTATCGTTTTCCTAAGGCGGGAAAGAAGAGAACGGTGATGAAATCCGAACCCTTATCTTGTATGGCCAGTCCTTGCCCTTTACTAGGAAATTAAAGCAGCCGTTTTCAATTCCTCGACATATATTCACACGAAGGAAGACAGTAACTCGCTGACAGGGGATTCGCGAGTGTTTCGACAAACTTACCTCCCGTTTCAGACGGGGGATGAACCGTTGTAGTCGACTCGGGCCACGACTCCTATGTCATGTACGAACCAGAGGGGCCGAGACGATATCGTAATCGTCGTCCTTCTCTGCACACAGTTTATATTTAAACTACCCTTCCGTAGGGTTTTAAAAAATAATGTCCCAAAGTTTAAAGTCCAAAATTCCAAAAATAAAGTGCAAAAGAAAAGGAAAGTCTAAAAAAAAAAATTTAAAAAATCTAAAAAATTAAAATGTCTCTCTTTTTTTTGCTCTCTTTTTAAAAAAAAAAAATATCTTCTTCTTTCGCTCCTTTCACTTTGCCTTTTACTCCAAGTCTTTAAGTATTCACCAAAAGCTTTGGCAAAATTTTCTTTCGCTCCAAATTCCAAATTCTGTAAGGAAAAGACAAAAAACCAAAAGCGTAAAGAAGAACAAATAAAATAAACACAAATAAAAACCTAAAAAAGAAAAAAAATCTAAAAAAAAACTCTAGCCTAAAGACAAGCCCGTGTCAGCGACGCCGAAAATTGATGTGATCTCAATAATGTTGTAGTAATAAGTTCGTTGAGGCTTGTGAAAGCAAAAGATTCTAGACTTAATAAAACTTAAAAATAAAGAAAACTTAACTCAAAATTGATTTCAAGATATGAGAAAATAACCAAGACGCTGATTCCACTATTATACATGAATGAATGATGGTAAATAACCCAAAACTCTAATTATCTTTAAGCCCCTTATTTTCTTAACTCACAAATAATCAGGCAAATTCTCAAATATTAATTGTATCCCCTAAGCATAGATTATCTAAACAAAGTATAACCTATCTAATTGAATCACAACTAATGAAGAAAATTATGCAAATAATTAAAAACTCTGCTAAAGCAGTGATTGAGTGAATTATAAATTATAAATTAGAGAAAATAAAATAGTTACCAATTATTCGTGCGTAAATAGCTTCCTCATTGCCTTGGTTGTGAGAGAATTAGCTCATCATCATGTTGGAACACGCTCAAAAATCATTATTATTGCTCAAAGGGTGTTTACAAAGATGAAATGGAGAAAATGATGAAAATCGGGTGTTTGCAACGTTTATAGTTGTTGCAAACACTATTACAGAAAACGATAAAGATGAACTGTTGTTGTTACTGTAACTCTACGACCCTCGTATGAATGTCGTTGTCACTGTAGCATGAACGACAGCCTCTGGTGGTCTTTGTTCTTCGTGTTCTTCGCAGCAGCAACAGAAATGGTGGTCTTCTGAAACTCAATTATCTCGACTTTCTGATGCTCTGAAACTCTCACAATCTCTCCTCCCCTCCTCAGTATCCTATCCGCCTATTTAAAACTCTGAGCAACAATAAATCTCGAGTAATTGCGAAATATTTTTGATTATTCTTCATGCAGGATCCAGGAATATATTTTCCTTTTCAACTCTTTCACGCACTCTGCTGGTGTCTAGTTCTCCATATTTATCTCTTCCACTTTCCTATTTTCAGCAAACACGTCCCAAACGGAGTCAAACTCGTTGAGAACATACGTTGTTCTTCCAAAAATAAACCCGAGCGTTTTTATAACCTCTGTTGCGTTGGATATGATTCTGATTCACTTACGAACCCTGTTTGATGAAACAGGCGTAAACCAATCCATTCCAGCATTGAAATCCCGAGAAAATCTCCCCAACAATTAAATTCAAAGATACGCAGGTGAAGGTATTTTTTTTCCCGCCCAATCTCATTTTTCAAACGAAGAAGAAAAGGTGTCCCCCTAACCAAATCGGAGGTGCGACAAGCAGGTGACGCTTTGGGGTGTAAATAGTGAAGAAGGTGCCCCTTAGTAATTAAGGTGCCCCTTATCCAGAGTAAGAGTCCGCATAGCAAATGTCATCCGGGGGTGCTCCGAGCAACTTTTCGAGCCTAATTTTCCAACAATATTTATTTCCAAAAATATACCTACAAACACACAAAACACCATAATAAGGACGAAAACGAGTACTAACAATACGAAACATTGAGGGCAAATTAGACACATAAATGCGTCTATCAGTGTCTCGGGATCGTGGTCACTAGCCGGCCGGCCATGCCCTAGCAGTGACCATCCCACACCTTGTAATTCCTTATTTTATTAATTATTTCCATCATCTCATGGAAATTCCTTAATTTTATGAAACTCCTTAGTTTCATGATATTTCCTTCAAATCCAGGAAATTACATAAAATTATGTAAAATTAGGAAAAGGTGTCACGGACCGTGGTCACTAGTCGGCCGGACATGCCCTAGCCGTGACCGTCCCACACCTTGTAATTCCTTATTTTATTAATTATTTCCATCATCTCATGGAAATCCCTTAATTTCATGATATTTCCTTCAAATCATGAAAATAATATGAAATTAGGGGAAACTCGCGGGACCGGGCCTTAGCCGGCCGACCATGCCCAAGCCGGTCCCACATGCCCTTATTTTATTATCATTAATATTATTTGTTTCCCTCATATCATGGAAACTCCTTCACTTCAAGGAAACTCCTTGATTTCATGATATTTCCCTAAAATCATGAAAATAATAATAAATTAGGAAAAGTGCCATGAGACCGTGCTCATTGGCCGGCCGGACATGCCTTGTCCATAGCAGATCCCATACTTCATGATTGCTTCATTTTATTATTATTATTTCCTTCATCTTATGAAGTTTCCTCAGTTTCAGCAAAATCCTCAGGTTCGCGTAAGGTTTCGTTTTCCTAAGGCGGGCAAGAAGGGAGAGGTGATGAAATCCGAACCCTTATCTTGTATTGGCCAGGCCTTGCCCTTTACTAGGAATTTAAAAACAGTCCAAATTCGTCCTCAATCAATGAATCATCTTAAGGAATACAGTAACTCACTTACAGAAGATTCGCGAGTGTTTCCATGGACTTACCTCCCGTACCAGACGGGGGATGAACCGTTGAAGTCGACTCGGGCCACGACTCCTATGTCATGTACGAACCTGAGGGGTCGAGACGATATCGTAATCGTCGTCCTTCCCTGCACACAGTTTGTATTTAAGGTACCCTTCCGTAGGGTAAAAATAACTTAAAAATTTCCAATGTCACAGTCCAAGTCCAAAGTAAAGTGCAAAAATATTACAAAAATTTCCTAATACAATTCTAAAAAAAAATTAAAAATTAAAAAAAATAATAAAACTAAATCCTAAAAAAAAAATATTTGTCTTCTTTTTTTCTTTTCTTTTAGCTTTAAGCTTTGTTCCAAGTCCTTAGTATCCAACTTCAAACCTGCAAATCAAAGACACACCCAAAGAAACGTAAAAAGGAACAAATGAAAATAATAATAAAAAAATCTAAAAATGCTACCTAAACACAAATCCCCGGCGGCGGCGCCAAAATGATTAAAGATTTAATGGGGGTTGTAGTAGTAGTGGTTAGGATGGTTCGAACTCTAAGACTTGTGAAGGTGAAGGATTTTTAGATTTATAAAAATTATATACAAAAACATTGACAAATTGGTAGAGAGGTGCTGGGACTAGGATTCCGCCAAATTCATTTCTTAAGGTTCAAATAATAATTCTTTTATCAATAATTGCTCGAAAAATATATTAAATATATCGACTCTAATTTATTGCCAAGATAGATTCTCAAAATATTAGGTTTAAATGTTAAGCATAGGACATCAAATCATCTAAGCTAAGCATGACCCATCAAATCAAATCACAACTAATTAATTTAAATCATAATTTCAATTAAAATTAATGCAAAAGTCATGAAAATAATTAAATATAATTACCCAAGTGTGAAATAAGGCTTCCTCCATCGCCCCAGTGTTGGGGTTTAGCTCCTCATATTAATCATAATCTCAAAATACATGTATAAAGCTCAAAAGTTAATTAAAGGGAGTAAAACAATTGAACAGAAAAATCGCAACAGAAATAACTGTTGCAAAGGCGATGTTCAGCCGTTACAAAAGGAACGATAAAAAGCTGAAGTGTCGTTGTCGCGCGTTGTAACTACGACTGTCAGTAAACGACGGTTCTTGCAAGTCTGTTCTTCGTGTTCTTCATCTTCATCACGAACAGCAGCAGCGGCAGAGAGAATTGGTGATTCTTCCTCTGCAGCTTCCTCTCTTCTCCTCCCCACTCTTCAACCTCTCTCACTTCAATTGTACGTGTATTTATAGTGAATTGAGGCCAAAAATCCGACCATTGATTGCGTATATACTCTCTTTAATTCGATTATTCCTCGCTGCCAAAAATAGAGAATAATTTCCATTTAAAGAATTTTCTCACGTCAACTTGCTTCCTGCACGCTCCCATTCGACTTATTCACGCCTCAACACTCTTCCATTGCCAGCAGAACTCCCCCATGCACACAAGAACTTCAATTTTGATCGTGTTACAGTACACGTGCTCTGTTTTGGGTGTGTGAATCATACCGAAAATTCCAGCCAAATTTGATCGATAATGTCACCCATACTATGTTCCTTAACCTATATCACATATCTATACCAAATTTCAGCCATTGAATCGACCCATAACCCCTTCATTTTGACGATCGAAATTCTGCCAGAACTGTTTAGAAATTTCCCGCCAAAATCGTTTCAAATGGGGAAGAAATTGGTAGCCCCATATCCAGAGTAGGGGTGCGAATAGCAGCCGCCTTGGGGGTGACCTGGGTGTGCCCCTTAGTAATTAGGTTACCCCTTATCCAAAAGCGAGAGTCTGAATAACACTTGACCTCCTTGTGCCAAAATCAACTTTTCGAGCCGAATTTTCCAAAAATGTTTATTTCCTAAAAATACATAAAAACACAATATTAGTACAAAAATAGAGTTCCAACAATACGGACATTGAGAACAAATTAGACACAAAAATGTGTCTATCAATCGTCAGTCGATCCCGTGACCAACCAGGGCCGGTTTCATGACCCCTTGGTCGGTCCTTCATCTCTTCACAATTCATTAGGTTTTATCACCTAAGGTTCAGACGAACATTATTTTAAAAAATGATTAAACCAACATTTGATCTTCTTTTTATCAACTGGTCTTCAAGAGACTTTGGTATTTTTCTCACTCGAGAATCTGGGTGTTACATGGTTGACTCATCATCCCATGTAACCGGTCCCTCCTTCACTCCGTGGTTGATTTTCAATAAATCATCAATTGATCAAAATTAGGGTTTCGAATCCAAAGCTCTGCAAAACATAATTCTGAGCAGATTTAAACACTAATAATTTTACGTTGATCCAGTGATCAACATTTTAGTTAATTATACTCGTTTCAATTGCCAGTATTTTAAATTAATATTTTATTTGGTCCTGTTACCAATAATTCATCAAACGAGCAACATTTTCTCAAATGAGCAATATTTGCTCAGATTAAGGAATATTGGTTCAACTATCAATATTCAACAATTCATCAAGTGAACAATATTTGTTCACGTTAACTATCAACATTTATTCGACAATTATACCTCTGTCTCAACAGACACGTTCAATTCATGAGTCCCAGAACATTTGTTCAACTCAACAATACAAGGACTCATCGTCCCATGAAGTCAATAACTGACTAACTAAAACCACGAGACATCAATCGTGTCACATGGGGGGATATTTACTAGGGTTTTGGTCTGGAGGTCTACGGCACGTGTGTTCATACACACAATGAGAATGTGAGCAAGTCATGCAATCAGTTGTAGGAGTTCGAAAAGTAGTGGATGGAAAATCAACCAAGTCTCTGCACGATGAGCAACTGGTTTTGACACGATTTCCCACTTCCCCACTCTTTGAATTCAGCAACTATGACACTTCATGGGATCAAGGTGTCTACAATTCCAGCAATATAAAAGTCTCTGAATCATGATTGAAAAGGACAAGAACGTTCATATAGACAATCTTTCTTCTACAAGAACTCATCGTCTGAGCAATCACTCTCAATTGAGTAAATTCAATCATTCAGAGCTTCCTTACGCAGAATACACAACACACCTACAATCTTCGATCACCATTGATCTCACACATTTCTCAGCTTCCCTCCTACAGATCGACCCATCCTCTCTTGTGACCGAATTGACTCTGGAACGGCCATTGTCTTGGTTTAGGCCGGAGTCCTATAGATTGATCTCTCGAACTTAAAGCACTACCTTCTTGAAGTGCATCTGTGTGAGGTTAAACATTTCGCTCAGTTCAAGGAGTCTCCTCCGCACGGTCATCTCCTCAATTCCGTAAAAACCAGCAAATCGTTTTTCCCTATCTACACCTAATACTTTCAAGCTAACCTATACGAAGTTGACTCTAGTACATAATCAAGCGACTCTTAACATGAGTTTTGATTTACTAAAATATGACAACCAAACTTGACATACCAACGCTTGGTGGGTTCTACCGAGCCATGCTCTAACAATCTCCCCCTTTGTCAATTTTAGTGACAAAAATCTTACATCATATGGATAAAAAAATTACAAGAATTCATTACACATCCGCTTGATTCCCGATTCAACAGCACAGTAAAACTGCTTACATTCAATCTTTGAAAATGTCGCTCTTGACATTATAATAACAAAGCTAATACTCCCCCTAAGGAAGATAGGTAGATATTCAATCCGCACGTCTTTGTTATACCAATTCATATGACATGTTACTCCCCCTTAGTTTGTGCTTTCACTCTTTCGTTAGATAAACATTCAAGCACCATGTTCTTTTCCTTAGCGATACCAATCAATATAAAATCAATGCCAGTATCACCTGTTTACTCCATATATTTCTCCCCCTTTTTTTCACAAAAATGACAAAGAAACGAAAAAATAAAGGACAACACGAAAAGAATCTTACAAATCTCAAAATATACTTGCAAACCTGTAGGGTTAGGCATGAGGTTCCACACATCATGTTCTGATAACCAATATCAAAACCGAAACTACAAGTAGTTTTATTTTGATATGTTATCAAGGAAACAATTGTCCGAAACAACCGCTTAATTTGATAAGACCAAAATAAAGATAAACTCTATTTTTCTCATCCGGTTCTAATTATCCATAAACTTAAACATTTCAATTTTAAACAAGACAAGTACTAGGTTAGTTAACTAGCATTTCTTGTTAAGGCATTCGATTAGACTTGAATAACCGAAACCTCACTTCGATAAGTCTAACTAAGATCAGAATTAACTTAGTTTCTCTTATCCGGAATCGAATTGGACTAAACAACTCATTTCGTACACCTTTTTATTTCGTTAAGCCATAAATAATTCATACAAACCAAAATAAATCAACTTGCATAATTATTCACCTCAACCGGAAGCAATTGAAACAACATAGACATTAAAAGCACCGTAATTGCACCGAAATTTTGTAAGTCTAAACAATTGATACCATACAAAAGCAAGATAACAATAGTTTTTCTTAACCGGAACCAATTGAATCACACACAACATCAATTGTAATGAAATTTTGTAAGCCTAAACAATTGATACCACACAATAAAGCAAGATAACAATAGTTTTTCTTAACCAAAACCAATTGAATCACACATCCACGCACACATCATGGAATAAGTATCAATTATACCGAAATTTTGTTAAGCAAAAGCAACAAATATATATAATATAAACTCAGGCTTTTCTTAAACAGGAAAACAATTAACTAACAACATTGTTACCTCAAATTTCGCATCCACTTCTCCAATATGTTTGCATCTTCGTCCAGGGAGAATTGATATCGAAATATCATCACGTTGTCATCCTTATGCCAAAACAAAAGAATAACAACAACCCTCAACCTTTACCAGAGAAAGGTTGAAAACCGGTTTTAACAATTGCAAGCAAGAGTTAAAAACCGTCGAAACACATATGCTTTTATGCTAAACAAAAACCGATTCAACATATTATGACTTTTTCACATATTGTTTCTACCAGAACCCCTCATGATTCTTTGATAAAGCCTACCAACATGTGATAGAACTTAATCCTGCTAAACTAAAAAGTCATCCAAACCATAAGGGTTCACAATATATGAGATCGAATATTAAGGTAGTAAAACCGAAATCAAACATCCCATAAACAATTTACAATTCACCATAAATATTCAATATAAAATCAAGTATTGCAATTACCTCAATCTTTTAGGAAATTGAATTACGAAACCAACTAAAAAAGAATGAGGTCATTCCTAGTTTGGACGAAGAAATTATGCACAAAATAGTTTTTACACATCTTCGTAAGGGGACCTCTCACTAGGATCGGTTCCCTCACTATGACATGGTACTAGGATCGGTTCCCAAGAGTTACTTGTGACAGATCACAACACTAAACTGTTTTCGACATAACTTTTGCATACGATGTCCGAATTCAGTGATTTTTGGCTCGTTTTAACCGTAAAAACAAGAGCTACACATATATGATCAGTAGATATCAACATCATAAACTCACAATTACCGTTTCTTTCAAAACCCAAATAGAGAAAGTATGAGTATAGAAGAAAAGAAATCTCCTAAAGATGTTAATTAGTCATATAATAATCGAGAGATCATGTGCTAATTTTCATGTGCTTCCTCACCTTTCAAAATTGAGCACCAAGGTGAGTATGCACATTCTAACACAACTAGGTTGTGTTGAGTTGATCCTTCTCTTGTTCGTCACGAGTGACTAAGACGGAATCATCATTCTTGACCTCTTGCTTGGTTTGTTTTCTCTTGTTCCATATATTGTTTTTCTTCTTTGACTTGTGATGTAGAGTGTCATTATCACAACCTTTACTAGTACAAGAGATTTCAGACAGTGTCTAATAACACCACCCAATATTTTTCTTAGCAATCTGTATGGACTAACTCCGAAATACTTTGCTAGAGAATCAACTAGACAGTCAGACTCAATCTAGATAAAAGTATCTCAAGGAGTTAATATCTCTCTCTCTTGATTTGATTTTTACTCGAGCTAAAATCAATAGCGAGTCTTTATCAAATACAAGGAATAACTTGGACGGTACCAAAGACCAATGTCCAAGGATCAATCAATATCAATCAACAACCAAGGTTGGATTTCCAATTGATGATCACGAACGCACAAACTGCATTATTTCAATTATATAAAATATAATGCGGAAAAGAAATAACACAGACACCAGAAGTTTTGTTAACGAGGAAACCGCAAATGCAGAAAAACCACGGGACCTAGTCCAGATTGAATACACACTGTATTAAGCCGCTACATACACTAGCCTAATCCAAGATAACTTCTTACTGGACTATAGTTGAACCCCAATCAGTCTCCCACCGATCCAAGGTACAGTTGTACTCCTACGCCTCTGATCCCAGCAGGATATTGCGCACTTGATTCCCTTAGCTTATCTCACCCACAACCAAGAGTTGCTGCAACCCAAAATCGCAGACTTGATAATAAACAAATCTGTCTCACACAGAAAAGTCTATCAAAGATTGTACTCGTACGATAGAAAATGCAAGATCAGATCACACAACTACGATAAAAGTAGTATCGGTCAGGCTTCACAATCCCAATGAAGTCTTTAAGTCGTTAACCTGGTTTTAGAGAAGAAAACCAAAGGTTAAAGGAGAATCGACTCTAGCGAGCGCACTAGTATCACACAGACGTGTGGGAATTAGTTTTGCATAATGCTAGATGTCTCCTTTATATAGACTTCAAATCAGGGTTTTGCCTTAGTTACAAAGCAATCCATATTCACCGTTAGACGAAAACCTGATTTAGATTCAATCTAGTATTTCTCAACTGTTAGATCGAAAACTTATCTTGTCACACACACTTGGGTAGACGTTTACTGGGTTTGTGAAAACCATGCCCAAACGTGTACGTGTATGTTGGTTCAACATAGTCACCCAAAAGGTTAACCATATGAGCATTTCATATTAACCTTGTTCTTTTTCACCATAACTAGTTCAATTGACTCAAATGAACTAGTTAAAGAGTTGTTAAATTGCTATGAGATCTTATGTAACTACACAAGACACAATTGAAACAAAGATTATTCGATTTGATTGAATCGGCTCATGAACTTTATAGCCACGTTTTGCATAAAGCATTCTTTAGTAATTTAAGTTTCATGTTCAGAGCACATCTTTAGATCATAACCTCTTAAGCTCACAAACAAGTTCCCAGACTTAAGACAACCGTTGGAGTTTTCCAAACTCAGCAGAAAATCTCGGCAAAGAGACTTTCGCCAGTTCGCAGACTAGGTTCGCGGACTGAGTTCGCGGACTTACACGCAAATGATTTTTTGGAAAATCCCAGCAGAAATTCTCCGTACAAGAATTTTTGTCATTTCGCGGACTGAGTTCGCGGACTTGGAAAAGCCAATTCCCCCGGTTTCTCTCAATAAAAAAAGTTCGAAAACTTCGTATTAAGGAATACATGGTTATGTAATCTAAACTCTCATTCCAATCATTGAGACATTCTCAGAGGACGTTATGTAGCCGTTATTCACAGACCGTTTCGCGTCAGAGCAATTCTCAAAGTAATTGAAACTTTTCATGACTTTCGTCACTAGGTGAAGATAAACTTGATTAAAGCGAAACACTTTACCAACATATGATTTCGAGATATAGATAGGCGAGATATACTCGGCTCGAAATATCAAATGTGTATGATCCATTCTATATAGCATACGACTTTTGTCTCATAAGAAGTAGGAGATAGAAGAGATAAACTTTTGAGTGATAGATAAGTTCAAGTCTCCACATACCTTTTTGTTGATAAAGTTCCACGGTTCCTTGAGTAGATCTTCGTCGTTGTATGATAAATCGCCATGAAGTCCTTGAGCTCAACTACACTTTTCTATCCTAGTCCGAGACTTAGCTATGTAGGCTAGAAATCAAGACTTATAATTTTGATCACTAACATTTACAAACATGCTTGAGATAGAAACGCATGCGAGTTCGACCGAGCTACGCTCTAACAATGTCTTTCTTTAGCCTTTCAAGAAGACTCTTGTAATTATTGTCACCAACAATTAACAGCTGAGAGTCATTCTTGTGACTAACTTTTGGTCCCTTCTTGGCTATGGAGGACTTCGGGACCCATTTAGAGTTGGTTTTTGTAGGAGCATCTTTCTCCTTCATACCATTAGGACGATTGTCCTTTTGAATACTTTGCGAAACATCCTTTCTCCAATTTGGAACATCAGATCTTGTCTTTGCATTTGAAACGTCATCTCTCTTTATATAATTGGGTATGTCATGAGATGACCTTATCGAGTGATATGCAAACTTTGAACTATCATTATAATAATTTTTTTGCCTAAACTTAGGGCAATAACGATCTGAGTTCTTATGAGGAGAAAACTTAGCCAATTCGTTTGATACAAAAGAAAGTTTATATTGCATCTTACGAACTTTGCATCCCCATTGCAAGTGTCCTTTATTACCACAATAAAAACAATGCTTAGTATAACTATACGAAGTATGAGTTTTAATGTTACCTTTTTGTGGATCCTCTTGCATTGGAGATCGACGAGTTTTCTTCTTCTTCTTCTTCTTCTTCTTCTTCTTATCTTTGTTCAATGTTGTTGCTTCCTTCACATTAGTAGAAAAGCTTTCTTTGATTACTGCTGGTTGAACACTATTCTTAGGCTTGACGGACTTTTCTTCTTTACAAGAAATATGAGCATCTTTGTCATCAATGGAAGCCTCTGTTTGAGAAGAATTTGTAGTTTTAACAAATTTTACCTCTTTGCTAATATTTGAAGCATCTATTCCTTTATGGCCCAATCCTCGTGTATCACGATGATTTCGACTTGCTTCTAACATTGAGGTTAACTTGTTTGAGTTTTCATGTTCAGTTTCAAATTTTCTTCTTCCAACATCTTGATTTTATCAAGAGCACTGGCTAGATCAGCCTCAAGGAGTTTTTCTCGTGAGAGATATACACCTTCTTTCTCTTCAAAACTCTTTTGTTGAGAGTTAATCCTTGCGTCAGATTCAACAAGTTTCTCTTTCAACAAAAGAAGTTTTTCAAGAGCAGCATCAGGCTCCCTTTTTAACAGTTCTATTAGAGAGAGACTAGCACTTACTTTATCCTCAAGATTTTGTATTTGTTGAGAATCATTTTCCTTCAACTTTTCGTAGTCTAGACGATGCCTTTCACATTCAGTAGTCTTTAATTGTAAAGTAACCTGAAGTTCCTTTACTTTCTCATTAGCCACACATAGGATAATTTCGTTAGACAACAAGCACTCGCGAATCTCTTCCAACTTAGAGTTTGTAACCTCTGATTTTGGAGGTGGTTTAAAAACCTCTTGCGATACGTTAACTGAGTCTTTCAATAATTTTCGTTTTCGCTTAGTCTTACTTTGACTCATTTCTTATAGGTTGGATCTCACCAAACACAGATTGTTAGATCTTTTCGTGTTTGCCTTCTCTGATACCAATTGAAAAGGTGAGGGTACCCAAATATACCTCAAGCTAAAACTTTTCCTACCTATAAGTCCTTTCTCTGAAAGTGATTTTCTATGGACTGATTCGAGACAATACAACTAATCGGTTCACACTTCGTGTGATCGTCTATGGATACGAGATCGAGACAATACAACAACGAAGTATCTTTACTTGATACAAAGGCTCGGACTTAACCAAACACAATAGGATTGCTTATCAAGTAAATAGGAATTAACGCTTGTGCGATTTACTTTAATTATAATAAAAAATTATAATGCGGAAATATAAAGTAAATGACACAGCAAGATTTTGTTAACGAGGAAACCGTAAATGCATAAAAACCCCGGGACCTTGTCCAGAATTGAATACTCTCAGGATTAAGCCGCTACACAAAATTACACCTAACTTCGTATAGTTGAGACCAAGCAACTAAACCTATAGTTCACCTAGTTCCGTCTATATTCCCACGCCTCCAAATTATAAATAAGTGACGTACTTGGAACAATTCCTTTGGTTCGTATTCCAAACAGTAAAGGAACAACAAATCTGTTTGGTATCAACTCTATTCAACCAAGTGATATGAGTCGGACAAAGGTTCTTCCGTTTATCTTAACATAAACTTCTTCGTCAGGTCCTTAGATCTATCTTATGTTCAATTACCGAAGTAATCATTTAAGATCAAACTAGGTGCAATCAGATTTCAACCACCGTTAGTCAATCAAATCAATCGAAAACAAAAGATAAACCGCAATTATCTAGTTTCCCACCAACGGTACACGCTAGAGCTTCTCAATCCCAAAGAATACTTTAAACTGAGCGGTCGTAAGAGATTTCGCCTAATTAGGTTACTCTCCTATCCGAATAGGCGGATACACCGGTAACAACAACAAAAGAGGAAGTTTGTTGTTACGAAGGATTAGTTTTCTAGAAAGGCAAACTTCAAGTATTTATAGACAAGGAAGTTTGGACACCAAGGAATTTCCAAAACCGAAAATATTCTCAAGATATTCATTAAAGCACAAATTCGGTTTCATAATTCCTGGAAATGCTCTGTCCAAAAATAATGATCGAAATCTCTCGGAAAATCTAATTAGTAAATGCACATTACTAATTCTGGAATTTCCCTACAAAGTGAAATTAATACCCTTAATTAAAAGATTCTTAACTTACTTATGTTTCGATCCTGGGATTCTCTTCCCTTAGCCGTTAAGAAATATCTTTGAACAATTAAAGAAATAAACATTCACAGCACATGTTCAAAGTATGTCGACATCCTTACTTTGTAAGTTCTTTTTCACACTTACAACCTTGAAACCGATTTACCACACTTCCAAACAAGTTTAGAATTGGTTCATCTAACTTTCAAGAACTATGTAATTGATCAAACCAACATTCAATCAAAATCATGGGTTTAACGGTTCTACCAAAACAAGTTTCGGTTCTACCTCCATGTGAGTACTGTGCATAGTCATGCTATCTTTCCAAAATTCGGTTGACTAGGTACTAGGATCGGTTCCCCATATATATATGGTATCTAACTTATATGTGTTGCACATATATGTCCATAGGATCGGTTCCCGTTTTCCTAAAAACGTGTTGCACATGTCCATAGGATCGGTTCCCCTTTATGCTATAAACCTTGCTGCACCCCATACAAGGATCGGTTCCCCTTTGTGATGTACTGCACCTCTTACTAGGATCGGTTCCCCTTTCCCATATTTGGTCAGACAAAACACAAACCCGATCATACCATCTCAGGTGATTACTTAAGATCGGTTTCACTAATAAAAGTCATACCAATACATAAGTCAGGCCTTTGTGAATAGTTCTACCAAGAACACAAACAAGTTGTGAGCGGTTATACTCAATCACACATATTGGTTGTTCATAAGATATGCAATGAACAAAAAAACCAATAACACCTGGCAATTTCCTTTTCAGTTCACAAACAAGTTTATGAACTTACTTCCTTAGAACACATGTAAACATTGTTCCCTAGGATGTAATCCTCACCTCCTACCCATACATAATCACAATAACATTCAAATGATTATGGCGATGTGTTATCTACAAAGTTTAATGGTTAAGCAATAAACCTCGTATTGTATTCCTTAATACTATGTCTATCTAGAGTTCAAATATGCTTCGCAGTTATGTTTTCAATATGCACGACTTGAAAGATACGTTAGGGAATGAAACAGTTCAAGTCAAATATCACTAACCTCAAGTGGAAGGATGATTGTTGTCGTTGTAGCTCCTTGCTTCTTCACATCTTCCAATCTGAAACTCAACCTCCATCCTTCCATGAACGTTGTTGCTGAAGGAAGTAAAAGAAAAACCGAGGCACAACAACACAGGCATGCTTCTCCAGTTCTCCAGGCTCCTCCACAAAGGAAGGATAATCAACCCCGAAATGCACAAATATGTACTTAGCGTCAACAAAATGACCAGACAGACCCGGACTTTCCTCTTCCCATTGAAAAAGTGATCCAGTTGCTAGAAGTCTGGATCCAAGATGGTACAATCAAATTTCCATACGTCAAGAAAAAGCCGACTGAAGAAGAAATAGAGAATCCTCGTTATTGTCGCTTTCATAGGTTCGTCAATCATCCAACAAGCGACTGCAAGGTTTTGAAGCGCATCTTCAAGGAAAAGGTCGAATTAGGAGAACTTAACCTGGGGACTGAAGGGGTGCACAGGGATCCTCTCTCAGTCAGGACAATCTCTCTCTGAACAACCTGTCAAAGAAGCGGTTCATGGTCGAACATATATGTGAAATGTTTTATTCGTCGAAGGAACAAAAGAAATACATGTTCACAATACTGAATCGCATCGTGTCAGGGAGACGGCTGTTTATTTTCGGAAATACTCCTTGGGCCTTCAGCCACAGACAAGGAGATGCACGACCGTGGACTGCTTACCATAGTCGATCTCAAAGGAAACAAATTTGGAAGAACGTTGATCCGCCATCAACATAATTCCACTGAAGACTCTTAGAGCCGCAGGCATCACTCGAAAAGAAGTTACTCATGTTCCCATCTCAATCAACAATCATGAAGGAACGCTCAGAGATGCTAATGGCTACATTACTCTCAAGATGAAAATAGATAGAAGCCAAGTTTTTTATAGTCAATGAAGATTCAGGATATGACATGATCCTCGGACAAACATGTATCCATGGATGCTGAAAAAACGCCTTTGGTTTCACATCTCTCCAACGAAGAAGGTTCGATCCAGGGGGTTTGGTGAGCGCTCCGTCGTCATGGCACTAGGAGGAATTTTTGATGAGGTTGAAACAAGAACCCGAAGAAGGTTCATTGACATTTCTCAAAATATTCTGCACTCAGGAAAGTCTCATTCCTCCTATGTCCATATCATATATGCTCTCCTAGCATGGGGACTCAATTCTTCTAACAACTTAACCATTGCAAGACGTCATGAATGGATATCTTCACCACAAAAATATTTTATCAAGTGGTCGCACCTCTTCGAATCGAGCATCTCACTGGAATGTTCATTTTAGAGACGATATGCAATCATGACAAGGAATGTCTTGGATGTACTCATGTTCCGCATTCAGGAATGTCCACCGCCGAATTATGGAAAAGTTCTGACGCATGTACGAGCATGAAATCTCACACGTTGGAGGACTAATGAAGGAAAATCCGAACAGAAGATATTCAGGGCCAAGATGATCATGCCTAAGACGTTCTCTTAAGGGATCTGATGCATTGACCCTCAAGCATCTGAAGTTTCAAGAAGGATTTTCTTAATTTATTCGTGTTGATCAATCCCTCCAAAACATATGCAATACTTGCATTCAGTAATTGATCTCTTTCAGCAATCAACATCAGTTTATTTAAATGAAAATCTTTATCAAACCAAAAGAAAATTCCTACAACAGTCAATCGCCTACTTTTCCAAGGCCAACTGAAAATCAAAAACTGCTCATTTATCGGTGCCTTATTCTAAGAAGCCTTCAAATTGTACTCCCAATCAAAGAGTACACCTTCTATAATGGCGCCTCTAGCTTCAGCACAAATATCTCAACGATGACACACTGATTTAACACCAGCACGATCAAAGTGTAACTGAATTTATCCCATGATAAGACTTCTGAAGCATATGCAACATCATTCGTCCATGGATGGCACAAACTCCTTCAACATACACCGGGGACTTGATCTTATTGGAGAAATCAATTCTATTTCAATAAATTTTATCCACATAACAAGTTATTGCAACCTGATGTGATTCCATGAAACTTCATCAACGGGTCTCTCTACATCACAAGCCCCTGCACGACTGAGGAACTTCCTCTCTTCACCGGTCACATCCAGGATGGAAACTGACGCTGCTATCTACCGCAACAACATCGATTCCCCGACAAGGCACTTCACAGTAAAGGTTCGGGAGAATTTGGGTTAAACCCTACACCCTCATCTTACGGACGCTCAACTCATCAATTAGTTCGTGAATGTAAAGGCTCACTGGATGAAGGAGTAAAAAATATGTCGATAATCATGAATCTAGCCTTTTCAGTCTCTGGAGAAATTCTGACCATAGTATCGGCATCAACAAGCATTTGTGGAGAAAATTCTATCGTGATCCAGCATCAACGACGGTCTCAAGGGCAACATCCTCATGACCAGCTTCATCAACTATCTGTTCTCTGAAGTGTTACTCGACGAAGCGGACTTCTCCAAGCACTAATGATTCATATCAAGGTGTGTATACATGAAATATATTCAGATGAAAGTCTTTCCCAAGTCTTCTACAAGATGTTCTCATCACCTCTACAAACGAGGTACAACACACTTCAGGCCATGGGTTTAGAAAAACGTACCAATGGGTGAGGAATGGGACAATTCTTCCTGAACAAAAGATGTTTTTCTATGTCTCTTATACAACATACCAAAAGGGAGCATCAATCGGATATACGATCTGAAATATATGGCCTTTACCGTCAGGTCTACGAAATCTGAAAAATTTATACGGGATTACAAATTACAAACGTGCACGCTTCGTTGGCTGACCTCTACAACTCCAAATTGAGTAATTATTGTCTCATGAGATAAGTCGGTCTCTTAGCTTCAAAATTTGGGGTAAATTCCTACGTCGTATGAGGTTCCTGCAGCTTCCAGAGCATACAATATGCAAGCAGCAATTCTTAGACGAGATTCATAACTTCCACAGTCGATTTGTGTCCACCAGGTCTGTCCACTAAGTCCTTCATCAAGGTACCTTAAACTTAGAACACCTAGGTCTTTACATCAAGTTTTCTACCTGGGTCCTCTATCTCTTGCCAGAAGAAGAGAAAACGAAAAGGAGAAATTTAACAAAATACTGGGGACTGACAGTCCACTGATCATGATGATCAGTTTTACAGTCCAAGACCCGTGACAACAGACTCTCATGTGCTAATCATTCATCATAAAAGGAATTCTACCACCAGGACATGCAACCATGGTCATTACATCACCCCCTCTTGAGAGCAACCTCAGTTACGGTCCCGTGACTAGGGTTTCAGAAGTGATGTTTCTACGACTGACAGAAACAAGACGGCACTGCAAGCACCATGCTCATGTATCAATCAATGGGTCCTGATCTCAAATGAATAAATGACATTAAAATCCTTCACCAACCGTTCCAGACACAAGCAAATGGTCTAAAGACACAACATGAGTGTTTATAACAAGCTCGCCTGAGATGATTTTACACTGTCACGCACAAAGCAGCGAACTGGGAGAAATTGGTGAAGAATATATGGATGGGTCATGTACCATTCTCTTCGTATGGATGTCCTCTATAACATATCCAAAATTCATAGCAATTGGAGAAACGAGCAAAACGATATGGCCAAAACATTGGACTACATACAAGCTGAAAAAATTCTGGAAGTCTCCTGGAAGTTTACTGTTTCGCCTATTTGGGACCCTAAACATGCTCAAGACTCAATGATATCCTTCAATAAAGCTTGGAAATTTCCTGATAATGAAGAAACATGGGTAGATCGCGAAAATCCGACATCGGACGAAGATTCTACGGCATTTTCAATGAAGACCTAACTTCTGAATTTTCTGATGACGGATTATGACGAAGTTCATCATTAATCCACGTCAGGAGCTACACCATCAATGCAAGGACACACTTCATCTTCAGTTGATGGTATCACTTGCTAAAGTCGACGGTGTTTCTGCTGATGAGATATGAGCTTTTCATCCTCATCTCTTTTCTTCTGTGACATTTCATTACGTCTCTGCTTTCTCTCCGCATCTGCTAATACCAAGAAAGCATATATCTTAGCACAGACGACTCCCAGATGATCGAGAGACATACAATATATCATCTTTCCAGCGTTTCTGAAAGGTTGATTCACCTCGGCAAGAACATCTGATCTTTGACTTGGTATTTCTGGAGCGTTCCTCGGAAGAGCCGGAAGAGTGGATGTAACCAGAAGTCACCACTATCTGATGCGAAAGACATGGAGTCATGGATATACCAATAGCAAACGCGTAACAAAAATGGTAACAATCCAACTCTTACTTATTTACAATTCCACTAGCTGTAGTGATTATAACGTCAGAATTTCGAAAACTTGCTCGTTCCTTCAAACCTGCAAAGACGAGAAAAGTTCGTTATTCAAAATCATGACTTGATTTTCATAAAACCGTGAACAACCCACGTGAATTTTAACATCCACTGGTTATTCAAAAATTGGACAGACGTCCATTCTACAATTGTGAAAACTTACATACATACATTATTTCACCATGTATAATTGTCTACTTTCAACAGTTGTTCAAAATGAAAACATTGGTTTTACAAAAATATATATATTTAACGTGAAACTCACGTAAGTTTGAAAAATAATATATATATATATATATATATATATACTTTTGCTCCCTCGCGCGAGCATCTGTCTTTGAAGCGGGAGTATATTTTCAAAGATTTCTGAAAGCTCGAAGATAAAAAATTTCATGAAAGCTCATAAACAAAATTTTATTGCTGACAGACGCACGTCTGTTCAAAAAAAAAAATTCTCTCGTACGAGCATCCACCTTTGAAACGAGAGTTTATTCCACTTTGTGATATCTCACGTATTTAAAAAATAAAATTTTGTTTTTCGTGAAAGCTCATAGACAAAATTTTTATCATTAGACTCAGGTCTATTTTGTTTGTTTCTTAAACAAACGAACGAACGAACGTCCGCGCTAAGACGGATTCATTTCTTGGGCCCGGATCCGTGAATCCTAAACCGACCAAGGTTCCATCACCAAATCAGCGGTGCTACACCACTTTACGCTCGTTAGACAATGCTCTATCATGCCACTGGGATCTTCGTTCAAGCCATGGTTCGCTCGTACAATCGAAAATCTGGTAACATCTTATCTTACGACTAAGTTCAATTACTTATTTCGTTTATGATTAGAACATCACCATCCAGTGCTGACTGAGGAACATGATTGTACCTCACTAAGCAGGGGACTTAATGTAGATGGTGGATTTTCGATAAAGGGTAAAATCGTAAAACCATAATTGTACATACTCCTGATCCAGCAGTCAGATGAGTATTGAGGCTCATGTCTCTCATTGAAGCATCAAAGTTCATGCAGTAATAACCTCTGACTGAGAATACTGTCTCTCAGAGCATATGCAGATGTGCAATCTCTCAACTGAGACAACGGCATATCTCATGGATACTGAGCAATTTCAGTAATCACTTTTATATAGAATCAAATGATTGGATGGCTCCTAGACAGCTTGCCTGCTAGTATAGAGCGACAACGTCTTCAGGATGTAACAATTTTTTCCCTGACTATATAAAAGATATGTGTATAGAATCATTATGATTGGACGGCTCCTAGACAATTTGCCTACTAGTATAGAGCGATAACGTCTTCAGGATGCAACAACATGTTTTCCCTGACTATACTATACATAATAAATATGACGCTTCAACAAGCTCATATCGCTCAATTCTTGAATAATTAATACTCCTAGACAGCATGCCTGCTAGTATAGAGCCATCAAATAATTATCTCCAATCCTTAAATTCATTAACTGAATATTCGGAAATACTCCACATTCTTCATAATATTTCATTACTTCAATTCGTGGTTCTTCCCAACAGAATTCCATGGGTTAGTGATAAATATTCAACGTGCGGGCATGTGAGCCACCATCGAGTAAGCCCTAAGAAAATGGTGCAAGTGTATTCAGCAATAAATGCACTGACGAGCACCTGAATGCACAAACGAACATTTGTTGATAACATGAAGGAACGATCAAACCATGGATAAAATAATAATAATAAAATATTTAAAGAGGCGTCTAAGGGGACCAAGCCCACCGGCCGGCCGGTCATGCTGCCGTGGTCGGTCCCACGCTTCTCCCTTTATTTTATCATATTTTATTATTTTCCCTTGATCTCATGAAAATCCTTTCATTTGAGCAAATCCCTTAATTTTATGAAACTCGTCAGTTTCATGATATTTCCTTCACATCAAGGAAATTACACAAAAATTACATGAAATTAGGAAAGGTGTCACGGGACCGTGGTCAATAGTCGGCCGACCATGCCCTAGCCGTAACCATCCCACACCTTGTAATTCCTTATTTTATTAATTATTTCCATCATCTCATGGAAATTCCTTAATTTTATGAAACTCCTCAGTTTCATGATAATTCCTTCACATCAAGGAAATTACACAAAAATTACATAAAATTAGGAAAGGTGTCACGGGACCGTGTTCACTAGCCGGCCGGCCATGCTCTAGCCGCGACCATCCTACACCTTGTAATTCCTTATTTTATTAATTATTTCCATCATCTCATGGAAATTCCTTAATTTTATGAAACTCCTCAGTTTCATGATATTTCCTTCACATCAAGGAAATTACACAAAAATTACATAAAATCAGGAAAGGTGTCACGGGACCGTGGTCATTAGTCGGACGGCCATGCCCTAGCCGTGACCATCCCACACCTTGTAATTCCTTATTTTATTAATTATTTCCATCATCTCATGTAAATTCCTTAATTTTATGAAACTCCTCAGTTTCATGATATTTCCTTCAAATCAAGGAAATTACATAAAATTATGTAAAATTAGGAAAGGTGTCACGGGACCGTGGTCACTAGCCGGCCGGCCATGCCCTAGCCGTGACCGTCCCACACCTTGTAATTCCTTATTTTATTAATTATTTCCATCATCTCATGGAAATCCCTTAATTTCATGATATTTCCTTCAAATCATGAAAATAATATAAAATTAGGAGAAACTCGCGGGACCGGGCCGTAGCCGGCCGACCATGCCCAAGCCGGTTCCACGCGCCCTTATTTTATTATCATTAATATTATTTATTTCCCTCATCTCATGGAAACTCATTCACTTCAAGGAAACTCCTTGATTTCAACAAACTCCTTGATTTCATGATATTTCCCTAAAATCATGAAAATAATAATAAATTAGGAAAAGTGTCATGGGACCGTCCTCATTGGCCGGCCGTCTATGCCTTGGCTATAGCCGGTCCCATACTTCATGATTGCTTCATTTTATTATTATTATTTCCTTCATCTTATGAAGTTTCCTCGGTTTCAGCAAAATCCTTGATTTCTTCGTATTTTCTCAAAATGTTGCTCAAACGCACATCAGAAAATATCAAAATTCTCAGGACTGAGACAAGAACCATTTGGAGACGTGAGCATGTTACCTTGACCAACCAATGTTGGCTCTTTGGCTTGCAAGGATCCGGTCCCACGCATTTTCACCATTTTGACCTAATTTGCGCAATTGCACGTATTAGGTCCAGAACTCTTCCAAACAATTTGGAAATTTCATAAAATGATCGTCAGTCGATCCCGTGACCAACCAGGGACGGTTTCATGACCCCTTGGTCGGTCCTTCATCTCTTCACAATTTATTAGGTTTTATCACCTAAGATTCAGACGAACATTATTTTAAAAAATGATTAAACCAGCATTTGATCATCTTTTCACCAACTGGTCTTCAAGAGACTTTGGTATTTTGCTCACTCGAGCAGCTGGGCGTTACATGGTTGACTCATCATCCCATGTAATCGGTTCCTCCTTCACTTCGTGGTTGATTTTCAATAAATTATCAATTGATCAAAATTAGGGTTTCGAATCCAAAGCTCTACAAAACATAATTCTGAGCAGATTTAAACACTAATAATTTTACGTTGATCCCGTGATCAACATTTTAATTAATTATACTCGGTTCAATTTTCAGTATTTTAAATTAATATTTTATTTGGTCCTGTTACCAATAATTCATCAAACGAGCAACATTTGCTCAAATGAGCAATATTTACTCAGACTAAGAAATATTGGTTCAACTATCAATATTCAACAATTCATCAAGGGAACAATATTTTTTCACGTTAACTATCAACATTTATTCGACAATTATACCTCTATCTCAACAGACACGTTCAATTCATGAGTCCCAGAACATTTGTTCAACTCGGCAATACAATGACTCATCGTCCCATGAAGTCAACAACTGACTAACTAAAACCACGAAACATCAATCGCGTCAGATGGGGGGATATTTACTAGGGTTTTGGTCTGGCGGTCTACGGCACATGTGTTCATACACACGATGAGAATGTGAGAAAGTCATGCAATCAGTTGGAGAAGTTAGCAAAGTAGTGGATGGAAAATCAACCAAGTCTCCGCACGATGAGCAACTGGTTTTGACACGATTTCCCACTTCCCCAGTCTTTGACTTCAGCAACTGTCACACTTCATGGGATCAAGGTGTCTACAATTCCAGCAATATAAAAGTCTCTGAATCATGATTGAAAAGGACAAGAACGTTCATATAGACAATCTTTCGTCTAGAAGAACTCATCGTCTGAGCAATCACTCTCAATTGAGTAAATTCAACCATTCAGAGCTTTCTTACGCAGAATACACAACACACCTACAATCTTTGATCGCCGTTGATCTCATACATTTCTCAGCTTCCCTTCTACAGATCGACCCATCCTCTCTTGTGACCGAATTGACTCTGGAACGACCATTGTCTTGGTTTAGGCCGGAGTCCTACAGATTGATCTCTCGAACTTAAAGTATTCCCTTCTTGCAGTGCATCTGTGTGAGGTTAAAAATTTCGCTCGGTTCAAGGAGTCTCCTCCGCACGGTCATCTCCTCAATTCCGTAAAACCAGCAAATCGTTTTTACCCATCTACACCTAATACTTCCAAGCTAACCTATACTAAGTTGACTCTAGTACATAAGCTAACCCTGAACCCTGAACCCTTAACCCTTAACCCTGAACTCTTAACATGATTTTTGATTCACTAAAATATGACAACCAAACTTGACATACCAACACTTAGTGGGTTCAACCAATCCATGCTCTAACAATCTCCCCCTTTGTCAATTTTAGTGACAAAACTCTTACATCATATGGATAAACAAATTACAAGAATTCAGTACACAACTGCTTGATTCTGGATTCAACAGCACAGTAAAACTGCTTACATTCAATCTTTCAAAATGTCGTTGTTGACATTATAATAACAAAGATAATACTCCCCCTAAGGAAGATAGGTAGATATTCAATCCGCACGTCTTTGTTATAACAATTCACATGACATGTTACTCCCCCTTAGTCTGTGCTTTCACTCTTTCGTTAGATAAACGTTCAAGCACCATTGTTCTTTTCCTTAGCGATACCAATCAATATAAAATCAATGCCAGTATCACCTGTTTACTCCATATATTTCTCCCCCTTTTTGTCACAAAAATGACAAAGAAACGAAAAAAATAAAGGACAACACGAAAAGATTCTTACAAATCTCAAAATAGACTTGCAAACCTGTAGAGTTAGGCACGAGGGTTCCACACATCATGTTCTGATAACCAATATCAAAACCGAAACTATAAGTAGTTTTATTTTGATATGTTATCAAGGAAACAATTGTCCGAAACAATTTTTCCAATTTAGTTTAGCAAACCAAAAATCAACTAAGCACTTTAGTCTCATTGCTAAACCGATTGTTCAAAAACAACCACTTAATTCGATAAGACCAAAATAAAGATAAACTCTATTTTTCTCATCCGGTTTTAATTATCCATAAACTTAGACCTTTTAATTTTAAACAAGACAAGTACTAGGTTAGTTAACTAGCATTTCTTGTTAAGGCATTCGATTAGACTTGAATAACCGAAACTTCACTTCGATAAGTCTAACTAAGATCAGAATTAACTTAGTTTCTCTTATCCGAAATCGAATTGGACTAAACAACTCATCTCGTACACCTTTTTATTTCGTTAATCCATAAATAATTCATACAAACCAAAATAAATCAACTTGCATAATTATTCACCTCAACCGGAAGCAATTGAAATAACATAGACATTAAAAGCACCGCCATTGCACCGAAATTTTGTAAGCCTAAACAATTAATACCATACAAAAGCAAGATAACAATAGTTTTTCTTAATCGGAACCAATTGAATCACACACAACATCAATTGTATCGAAATTTTATAAGCCTAAACAATTGATACCACACAATAAAGCAAGAAAACAATAGTTTTTCTTAACCGAAACCAATTGAATCACACATCCACACACACATCATGGAATAAATATCAATTGTACCGAAATTTTGTTAAGCAAAAGCAACAAGTATATATAATATAAACTCGGGCTTTTCTTAAACAGGAAAACAATTAACTAACAAGATTGTTACCTCAAATTTCGCATCCACTTCTCCAATATGTTTGCATCTTCGTCCAGGGAGAATTGATATCGAAATATCATCACGTTGTCATCCTTATGCCAAAACAAAAGAATAACAACAACCCTCAACCTTTACCAGAGAAAGGTTGAAAACCGGTTTTAACAATTGCAAGCAAGAGTTGAAAACCGTCGAAACACATATGCTTTTATGCTAAAAAAAAACGATTCAACATATAGTGACTTTTTCACATATTGTTTCTACCAGAACCCCTCATGATTCTTTGATAAAGCCTACCAACATGGGCTAGAACTTAATACTGCTAAACCAAAAAGTCACCCAAACCATAAGGGTTCACAATATATGAGATCGAATATTAAGGTAGTAAAACCGAAATCAAACATCCCATAAAGAATTTGCAATACAACATAAATATTCAACATAAAATCAAGTATTACAATTACCTCAATCTTTTAGGAAATTGAATTACTAAACCAACTAAAAAAGAATGAGATCATTCCGAGTTCGGACGAAGAAGTTATGCGCAAAATAGTTTTTACACATCTTCGCAAGGGGACCTCTCACTAGGATCGGTTCCCTAACCATGACATGGTACTAGGATCGGTTCCCTCACTATGACAGGGTATTAGGATCGGTTCCCAAGAGTTACTTGTGAAGATCACAACACTAAACTTTTTTCGACATAACTTTTGCATACGATGTCCGAATTCAGTGATTTTTGGCTCGTTTTAACCGTAAAAACAAGAGCTACACATATATGATCAGTAGATATCAACATCATAAACTCACAATTACCGTTTATTTCAAAACAAAAATAGAGAAAGTATAAGTATAGAAGAAAAGAAATCTCCTAAAGATGTTAATTAGTCATATAATAATCGAGAGATCATATGCTTAGTTTCATGTGCTTCCTCACCTTTCAAAGTTGAGCACCAAGGTGAGTATGAAAATTCTAACACAACTAGGTTGTGTTGATTTGATCCTTGTCTTGTTCGTCACGAGTGACTAAGACGGAATCATCACTCTTGACCTCTTGCTTGGTTTGTTTTCTCTTGTTGAATCTCTTGTTTTTTCTTCTTTGACTTGTGATGTAGAGTGTCATTATCACAACCTTTACTAGTATAAGAGATTTCAGACATAATGTCTGAAAAAGCGGGTGTCTAACAACACCACCCAATATTTCTCTTAGCAATCTGCATGGACTAACTCCGAAATACTTTGCTAGAGAATCAACTAGACAGTCAGACTCAATCTAGATAAAAGTATCTCAAGGAGTTAATATCTCTCTCTTGATTTGATTTTTACTCAAGTTAAAATCAATAGCGAGTCTTTATCATATACAAGGAATAACTTGGACGGTACCAAATACCAATGTCCAATGATCAATCAATATCAATCAACAACCAAAGGTTGGATTTCCAATTGATGATCACGAACGCACAACCTGCATTATTTCAATTATATAAAATATAATGCGGAAAAGAAATAACACAGACACCAGAGGTTTTGTTAACGAGGAAACCGCAAATGCAGAAAAACCCCGGGACCTAGCCCAGATTGAATACACACTGTATTAAGCCGCTACAGACACTAGCCTACTCCAAGCTAACTTCGGACTGGACTATAGTTGAACCCCAATCAGTCTCCCACCGATCCAAGGTACAGTTGTACTCCTACGCCTCTGATCCCAGCAGGATACTGTGCACTTGATTCCCTTAGCTGATCTCACCCACAACCAAGAGTTGCTGCAACCCAAAATCGCAGACTTGATAATAAACAAATCTATCTCACACAGAAAAGTCTACCAAAGGATAAATCTGTCTCCCACAGATAAACCCTAAGTTTTGTTCCGTCTTAAGATATGAAATCAAGGTGAACAGGAACCAATTGATAATCCGGTCTTATATTTCAGAAGAACAGCCTAGATTAATCAATCACCTATCTACAATCCTTCCTGACTACACAGGCGGTTTGTCGAGGAATCACAAACAGTGAGACGAAGATGTTTGTGACTTCTTTATCTTGCCTATCGGAGAACTCTCACGATCTCAAGCCAATCAAAGATTGTACTCGTACGATGGAAGATGCAATATCAGATCACACAACTACGATAAAAGTAGTATCGGTTTGGCTTCACAATCCCAATGAAGTCTTTAAGTCGTTAACCTGGTTTTAGAGAAGAAAATCAAAGGTTAAAGGAGAATCGACTCTAGCGAGCGCACTAGTATCACACAGACGTGTGAGATTAGTTTTGCACAATGCTAGATGTCTCCTTTATATAGTCTTCAAATCAGGGTTTTGCCTTAGTTACCAAGCAATCCATATTCACTGTTAGATGAAAAACTGACTTAGATTCAAGCTAATATTTCTCAACCGTTAGATAGAAAACTTAGCTTGTCACACACACTTGGGTAGACTTTTACTAGGTTTGTGAAAACCATGCCCAAACGTGTACGTGTATGTTGGTTCAACATAGTAACCCAAAAGGTTACCATATGAGCATTTCATATTAACCTTGTTCTTCTTCACCATAACTAGTTCAAGTGACTCAAATGAACTAGTTAAAGAGTTGTTCAATTGCTATGAGATCTTATGTAACTACACAAGACACAATTGAAAGAAAGATGATTCGATTCGATTGAATCGGCTCATGAACTTTATAGCCACGGTTTGCATAAGGCAGTCCTTAGTAATTTAATTTTCATGTTCAAGGCACATCTTTAGATCATAACCTCTTAAGCTCACAAACAAGTTCACGGACTTAAGACAACCGGTGGAGTTTTCCAAACTCAGCAGAAAATCTCGGCAAAGAGACTTTCGCCAGTTCTCAGACTAGGTTTGCGGAGTTACACGCAAACGAGTTTTTGGAAAATCCCAGCAGAAATTCTCGGTACAAGAACTTCCGTCAGTTCACGGACTGGGTTCGCGGACTTGGCAAATCCAATTCCTCCGGTTTCTCTCAATCAACAAAGTTCGAAAACTTCGGATTAAGGAATACATGGTTATGTAATCTAAACTCTCATTCCAATCATTGAGACATTCTTAGAGGACGTTATATAGCCGTTATTCACAGACCGTTTCGCGTCAGAGCAATTCTCAAAGTAATTAAAACTTTTCATGACTTTCGTCACTAGGTGAAGATAAACTTGATCAAAGCGAAACGCTTTACCAACATATGATTTCGAGATATAGATAGGCGAGATATACTCGGCTCGAAATATCAAATTTATATGATCCAGTCTATATAGCGTACGACTTTTGTCTCATAAGAAGTAGGAGATAGAAGAGATAGACTTTTGAGTGATAGATAAGTTCAGGTCTCCACATACCTTTTTGTTGATGAAGTTCCACGGTTCCTTGAGTAGATCTTCGTCGTTGTATGATGAATCTCCATGAAGTCCTTGAGATCAACTACATTTTTCTATCCTATTCCGAGACTTAGCTATGTAGGCTAGAAATCAAGACTTATAGTTTTTATCACTAACATTGAAAAACATGCTTGAGATATCAACGCATGCGAGGTCGACCGAGCTATGCTCTAACAATCTCCCCCTTTGTCAATTTTAATGACAAAACTATTAATACATATGGAATACAAAAAATATAAATTTTAGTGGCTCCTATTCCATAGTCTAATCTTCAATGTTCCCTGAAATCTTCGTCCTTACAAGTACTCCAATGATCCCAAAGGTTGTAAGTTTAGCATCACCGTTGTTGAAGATCCGTAGCTATAACAATGAGAGAAAGCGAGATTCTAGATCATTATTATATAGTGTCATAGTATTATTATGTAACATCAAAGTCCAATTGTATCACGACTTTAACAATAACACTATGGTGATATGTATCACTCCCCCTTAGTCAATACTCCATCTCGATCATGGAAACCACTCCCCCTTACACAATGATCCAAAAACCATATGTATTTGTAGTGTGAACTACAATATTTCTCCCCCGTTTTTTCAATAAAATTGGAAAAGGTAGAAGAACGAGATCATAATGAAATTTCCACAAGAGACATTTCATAGACTAAAATAAAAATACATACCAACTTAATTTAGATGCAATCATAAAGCCGAAGCTAAATGCATTCATTAAGGAGTTTTAAGATACAATATAACCCCTATAAAATTCCACAGCCGCACACCCCGCAAGATATTACCATTAAGCACAAGTTCAAAAGAACTCTCCCCCATTCGATGTCATTCCCGAAAGAACAACAAGTGCGACCTTAATTTCGAAAGAAAAGAAGGATTTTGAAGCACTAAAGAGATACTAAAAAAAAACGACAATCCTACAAAAACTGAACTGGAAAGTACCTACTGGAGTTTCAGACTCAATTGCCCAAAAATATGAGGATAAGCATAGATGAAAGAGTCAATAAAACATTTTAATGGACCAAAACAACACCAATAGACTGCCGCAAGTGTTGAAACGTTGCAGTGTCTAAGGGTTTGGTGAGAATATCAGCCAATTGTTGTTCGGAAGGCACAAACTCCATACTGATGATACCATTTTCATAAAGATCACGAATAAAATGGTACCTTATATCAATGTGCTTTGTTCTTGAGTGCTCAACAGGATTCTCAGTAATTCGAATCGCACTGGAGTTATCACAAAAGATCTTCATTATTCCAGTATCAATTCCATAATCAGCAAGCATCTGTTTTATCCATAGGAGTTGAGTACAGAATGATCCGACAGCAATGTATTCTGAATCACATGTAGACAGGGATTGAGAGTTTTGCTTCTTGCTATGCCATGCTACAAGATTGAGACCCACATAGTAGAAGCCCCCCGATGTATTTTTTCCGTCTTCTACACATCCTGCCCAATCAACATCAGAATAAGCAGAAAGGTCAGTATTAGTATCAAAAGTCTACGAGAGACCATACCCAACAGTGTGATTTATATATCGTATGATTCTCTTCGCAGCTGCAAGATGAGATTCTCTTGGATCAGCCTGAAACCTGGCACAACAACCAACACTGAAGGAAATATCAGGTCTAGTAGTTGTAAGATATAAAAGGCTACCTATAATGGATCGATATAGTTTTTGATCCACTTTTGCTCCTTTCTCATTCCTGTGTAATTTACCAGTAGTAGGCATGGGAGTCATCTTAGGAGACGACTTATCCAGGCCGACTCTTGACACAAGATTTCGTGCGTACTTCTCCTGGGATAAGTAAATCCCCTCTTTATGTTGTTGAGTCTGTAATCCTAAGAAGTATCTTAATTCACCAACATTGCTCATTTCAAATTCTTTAGCAAGAGACACTTGAAAGTATTTTGTGAATTTCTCAGAAGTTGATCCATAGATGATATTATCTACATAGATTTGAGAAATTACAACATCTTTCCCACTCCATTTGGTAAACAATGTTTTATCAACTACTCCTCTTGAAAATCCTTTTCTAATAAGAGAAGTAGTAAGTTTCTCAAACCAGGATTTTGGTGCTTGCTTCAATCCGTATAATGCCTTCTTGAGCTTCAGCACATGATCTGCGAAACCAGGGTTTTCTAATCCCTTTGGTTGAGCAACAAAACTTCCTCTTTTAGAATTCCATTCAGAAACGCTGATTTTATGTCCATCTGAAACAACTTAACCTTGAGAAAGAAGGCATGGGCCAATAAAAGTCGAATGGACTCAAGACGTGCCACAGGAACAAAGGTTTCGTCAAAATCGATTCCTTCAATCTGTGAATATCCTTGAGAGACAACTCTAGCTTTATTTCTGACAATTGTGCCGAATTCATCAGACTTGTTCTTGAATATCTATTTGGTACCGACAATATTGACATTTGGAGGACAAGGTACACGTTCCCAGACATCTTGTCTTTCAAATGGATTTAACTCTTCATGCATCGCATTGACCCAAAAAGGATCATTCAGAGCTTCATCAATATTCCTTGGTTCCACCTGCGAAAGATAACAACCAAAATTGCATATATTTTGAAGTTGACCCCTTGTTTTGGCTGTAGAATCCCTTCCCCCAATGATACTGTTGGGGTCATGATTCCTTTGAACCCATATATGTCATGAGGGACAAGTTCTTGTTCATCAGGAATAGCTCGATCAGTGCTCTTCTCCTCGTCACTAGAAATGTCAGGATCAGTAACAGTTGGGATAACTTCAACTGGTTCTGGAATTTCTTTGACTTTCTCAATTGTCTCTGTTGGAGGCAACTCAGCAGGAGAACTATCTTGACGAAAATTTCTAATGTCATTGATGATAACATTAGCAGATTCCATCATGACTTGTGTTCTGAGATTAAAAACTCGAAACCCACGACTTTCAGACGCATAGCCAAGAAAGATACCTTCGTCACTTTTGGTGTCGAATTTCTCTCTCTGTTCTCGATCTTTCAGAATATAACACTTACTTTCAAACACCATGAGATAGTGTAGGTTAGGTTTCCATCCATAACATAGCTCATAAGAAGTGTTAAGGGTTTTAGACCGCAAATACACACGGTTGATCAAGTAGCATGCTGTAAAGACAGCTTCTCCCCAAAATCTTAAAGGTAGGTTTTTGTTGTGGAGCATTACCCTTGCCATTTCCTGGATGTTCCTATCCTTTCTTTCAGCAACTCCATTAGCTTGAGGAGTAATCAGTGGTGAGTATTGTTGAATAATCCCCAGTTCGTCACAGAATTCAAATACCTTGGTGTCTTTGAATTCAGTGCCACGATCGCTTCTAATTTTCTTTAGTCTGCAACCTTGTTCGTTCTGGATTCTTTTAACAATAATCTTGAATTCACCAAGGGTTTCATTCTTATAGGATAGGAATGCAACCCAATTAAATCTGGTGTAATTATCTACCATAACTAAAGCATACTTCTTACCGGCAATCGTGGGTTTTTGAATTGGTCCGAAGAGATCCATATGAATTAAATCAAGTGGATCTTTAGTGAGGATATCTCGAGATGATTTATGGTGAACTTTTGTTTGCTTACCCTTTTGACAGGCACCACATACACCTTCAATCTTTGCATTTATTTTGGGAATGCCTCTAACAAGTTCTTTGTTAATGATCTTAGTTAGAAGGCGATAATTGATGTGACCAAAACGCTCATGCCAAAGATGTGTAGATTTCACCTTAGTCAAATTGCAGCGGTTGCTAAACTGAGTATCAAGAAGATAACAGTTATTTTTACCACGAGTTCTTAGGAAAACCACTTTCCCAGATTTGTCCACAATGTCACATCCATTCGCATTGAAGAAAAATCGATGGCCCTTGTCGCAAATTTGACTAATAGAAAGAAGATTAGCAGTCATACCTTTAACGTATACCACATCATGGATTTCTGGAAAACCGGGTATCTTGATCGTTCCCTTTTTGCTGATGTAGCAACAACTTCCATCTGCAAACGTTACAGGCCCTCCTTCATAGTCAACAGACGAAACAAACCATGTAAGGTCTCTTGTCATGTGTTGACTACATCCACTATCAAGAAACCATTGAAAGGGAGATGTACATCTTAGAGAAAAGCCACCCATACTACTAGTACTTCTCGATTTAGAGTTTCCTGGTAGTGTTGTATGAGCTTTTAGAGAATCATACAGTTGTTTAGCTTTCTTACAAAGATTACTTGCAACGTTAAGACTCTTTTGAAAAGACATACATGCTTGCTGTATATGATCGGATGGATCACAACATGATCTTATGCTTTGAAGATTGTCTGACTAGTTCCTTGATATATCAGTTTTCTCAACATCCTGTCGTTGATTACTATCTGACTTATGACATTTTTTGATAGAGGAACAACTGAGATTTTTCAAATTCTCAAAGGGAGTATTTCCAGATATCAAATCCTTAAGAACTGCAATTTCTGCAACAAGACCACAGTTGATCCGGATTTGTTCATCCAACCCTTTTTGAAGATACATCAGTTTGTCAGACCTTTTCTTGCGGTTGTTTTTTACACCTAGTGAAGCGTCAATTGAGACTTTACGGTCCATATAGTCAGATCGCCGCAAACACAGACTTTTGAGGTATTTAACGTGTTTTCCTGCTCTGATACCAATTGAAAAAGCGGGGGTCTAACAACACCACACAATATTTCGCTTAGCAATCTGTATGGACTAACTACGAAATACTTTGATAGAGAATCAACTAGACAGTCAGACTCAATCTAGATAAAAGTATCTCAAGGAGTTAATATCTCTCTCTTGATTTGATTTTTACTCAAGCTAAAATCAATAGCGAGTCTTCATCAAATACAAGGAATAACTTGGACGGTACCAAATACCAATGTCCAAGGATCAATCAATATCAATCAACAACCAAAGGTTGGATTTCCAATTGATGATCACGAACGCACAACCTATATTATTTCAATTATATAAAATATAATGCGTAAAAGAAATAACACAAACACCAGAAGTTTTGTTAACGAGGAAACCGCAAATGCAGAAAAACCCCGGGACCTAGTCCAGATTGAATACACACTGTATTAAGCCGCTACATACACTAGCCTACTCCAAGCTAACTTCGGACTAGACTATAGTTGAACCCCAATCAGTCTCCCACCGATCCAAGGTACAGTTGTACTCCTACGCCTCTGATCTCAGCAGGATACTGCGCACTTGATTCCTTATCTGATCTCACCCACAACCAAGAGTTGCTGCAACCCAAAATCGCAGACTTGATAATAATCAAATCTGTCTCACACAGAAAAATCGCAGACTTGATAGACTTTTCTGTATGAGACAGATTTGTTTATTATCAAGTCTGTGATTTTGGGTTGCAGCAACTCTTGGTTGTGGGTGAGATCAGCTAAGGAAATCAAGTGCGCAGTATCCTGCTGGGATTAGAGGCCTAGGAGTACAACTGTACCTTGGATCGGCGGGAGACTGATTGGGATTCAACTATAGTCCAGTCCAAAGTTATCTTGGAGTAGGCTAGTGTCTGTAGCGGCTTAATACAGTGTGTATTCAATCTGGACTAGGTCCCGGGGTTTTTCTGCATTTGCGGTTTCCTCGTTAACAAAATTTCTAGTGTCTGTGTCATTTCTTTTCCGCATTATATTTTATATAATTGAAATAATACAGGTTGTTCGTTCGTGATCATCAATTGGAAATCCAACCTTTGGTTGTTGATTGATCCTTGGACATTGGTCTTTGGTACCGTCCAAGTTATTCCTTGTACTTGATAAAGACTCGCTATTGATTTTAGCTTGAGTAAAAATCAAATCAAGAGAGAGATATTAACTCCTTGAGATACTTTTATCTAGATTGAGTCTGACTGTCTAGTTGATTCTCTTGCAAAGTATTTCGGAGTTAGTCCATACAGATTGCTAAGCGAAATATTGGGTGGTGTTGTTAGACCCCCGCTTTTTCACAACTTATAAATAAGTCACCTACTTGGAACAATTCATTTGGTTCGTATTCCAAACAGTAAAGGAACAACAAATATGTTTGGTATCAACTCTATTCAACCAAGTGATATGAGTCGGACAAAGGCTCTTCCGTTTATCTTAACATAAACTCCTTCGTCAGGTCCTTAGATCTATCTTATGTTCAATTACCGAAGTAATCATTTAAGATTAAGCCAACAACACTCTTAATCCAAAGAATTGTGTTGATGCCGATCTACTCAATTAATCAATCCAATCTACCACAAAGATAAACCGATTATTAATTGGATCCTCTTTTACCAAAACAAGTATTGTGCACACCAAAGATTATAAACCCAAGTCAGATCTTCAATATCTTCTTTGTCTTCAAATCTTCTTAAATCTTCAATAAAAACCTGCACACAATCACTTGAATCTCTTGTGATCAATCACGCACAGAACGGAGTCTGTTAACAATGGATTATCACAAGATCGTCTTTAGAACTCACAACAATCTAAAGATCCCTGTCAAAACTCTGAACTACTTTGAGTGAATCTTATATCAGAAGGGAATATTCTCAAGAATAAAAAAACTAGGTGCAATCAGATTTCAACCACCGTTAGTCAATCAAATCAATCGAAAACAAAAGATAAACCGCAATTATCTAGTTTCCCACCAACGGTACACGCTAGAGCTTCTCAATCCCAAAGAAGACTTTAAACTGAGAGCCAGTGGCACGGTTGTATAAGTGGCGCCTGGCGTATCCATGGCCACGAGGTTTAAGCGGCTGGTCGCCTAAAACTTTCCACAAGTCTGTCAATTCGGTGGCGAATTTGGCTGAGATTGCATCTCATGAGGAAGGATGACCATTGATTATGGCCATATCTTTTTGTATAGTAAAGTGGCGATGTAGTTGCAGGAAATCCTACAACACACCCCTTGTAATAATTTGTAGATCTAAACATAAAAATGATGATAAGAATGCTAAAATTGTAAAGAGACACAAGGTTTACGTGGTTCGATCAATTTGATCTACATCCACGGGATTAGGTTTTACTATGATTATTTGTAATTACATCTTGATTACATGGAGACTCCATTAATGAGTATTTGGAACTCTAGGTTCTTGAATGAGGAAGAAGAAGGAGATAATAATAATACAACCAATTCTACTTTCTCTTTGTACAGAATGTATCCTCTCCTAAAGTGTCTCTCTCCTTTTTCTTTTTGATTATCCTCCTTTCTCTCTCTTGCCTTTCTCTTTATATAGGTATTTACATAATGGATGACAGCTCATATATGGTGGGGTACATCTAACATTTCCCCTAATTTCGGATCTGGCTTGCGGTATTTTCGCAAACTTACAAATGTTAACTTCACAAACATCCTAAATTTCGCACGACCATCATACTTTTCTCACGTTTAAGCTGATGTCATCTGTTATGTCATTTCTGAAATCATACTGCGATGTCTTCGTGATGTATTACTAGTAATTTCGCAAGCATGTCGTTGTTGCGAGATTCTGATCCTACATCTTGCCTCTTTTTTCTTGAATATTGCTTGAAGAGCGATCTTCAGGAAAAAATCCGTTGTTGTAATTGTTGGAGCGAGATACGTGTTGTTGGAGTAGTCTTTGATCTTTGTTGATGAAGGAACGAGCGAAAGAATACTGGACTTGAAAAGTACGTACTTACCTCTATTCTTTTGTGAAGTTCCGGAATGTTGCGAAGTAAATAAGAAGTATCATCTTTTGAAGTATGCGAAGTATGAAGTATCCTTGAAGAAGTATAAGAAGCATGAAGTATCCTTGATGAAGTATAAGAAGTATTTAATCCTCGAAATATTAGAAGTATCCGTCCTTGAATGAGAATAATAAGTATTGCCTCTATTCATGCGAAATTATTACTCCATTTTTGGTGATTCTTGCCGAGAAGATAAAGAACATAAAATGTTTTCTTGGTAATCCATAGTTGCCTCTGTTCTTTATCTATGAGGGTAGAATCCTTGAGAAAATGTTGAATGTGCGAATTGTTTCTTCATTCTTATCTTGCCTCTGTCTCATGTTTTGTGCTCATGCGATATTATAATCTCTTCAAGTTGCTTATAATTGTGCGAAATAATTGAGCGAGATAATCACTGTAGGATCAGAATCTCGCAACAATTATGTCTCACCGAAATTATCAATGGTACAACACAGTAGCGTCGCAGAACAGTTTCAGAAACGACGTCAGCAAGGATCATGAGAAAGATGTGATAGTCCTGCGAAAATTAGAGAGCTTGCGAAATTAACATTTGTAAGGTTGCGAGAATGTCGCAAACCATGTCTGAAAATAAAGGACAGATTAGCTGTCATCCACTATGTATTTCCTTATAAATAGTCATTCGAGTTGTAAAGGAGGGAGAGATCTTTCTTGAGTAAGAAACAAGTAAATAGGAGAGAGAAAGTTCAGAGCAGAGATCATTCTTGACTTCTTTATCTTTCTTGTAATAACATTCAAAAATTAATCAATAAAAATTAAGAGTGTAAACATAAAAGTGGGTTGATCAACAATGAAATCATATGAGGGGTGTAGTGTAGGATTTCCTGCAACTACATAATGGCGCTAGAAACGGGGACGAGTTGAAGATTATTCTAGTGAAAGCTAAAGATTGATATTGAGATTTGTGAAAATTTAAAGTGATTGATTAAGAATTTTTCATAATTTCTTGCAATACTGTTAGCATTGAAGAAATGGCTAGAAGAAGAAATACATCCGAACAACCGACTACTATTAGAAGAAGCAAGAGAATTGCTGGAAGAGAAAGAAGTGAAATGGACGAATCTATTAGAATGAGAAATAATAGAGAAAATATAATTCAATCGCCAATTCAACAAACATTAGTTCAAGAGAGGAATACATATTAAGACAGAGTGAGCGTACACACTTGGCGATCAAATTCAGCAGAAGAAATAGAAGAAGAGCAACAAAATAGAAATTATAGACAGGAAGAGAGAAATCAAGAAGCAGATGAAGGAATAATTCATGGAAATGAGAAAATTGGAGCGTTAGAAACATTGAGACGAAGAATACATGAAGAAAGAAGAGCCGAGGCAGTGGAACGTGCGAATTTAACAAGGCAAAATCACGAATTAAGGATGGAGAATATCAGATTGTAGAATAGAAGATCGAGAAGTATTACAAAATCATATTCCAGATCGACTAGAAGATAAATGAGGCAAAATTCACCCACGATCAATGCTGTAAACAATATTCAAGAAGAAATATCAAATCCTAATGAAGAATATCGCGAAAATAGAGAAAGAACTGATGATCGTTACATTCCACAAAATGAAACTTTTGATGATGGGAAAATTGGAGGAAATCAAGAGAACGGGCAAATTCAGAGACAAAATAACCAAGATGGCGAAGTAAATCAAGAGGAGGGAAGAAGAATTTTACATGTGAGAGAAAATCAAAGAAATCAACAGACAATTGAAGAAGAAATTGAGAGACATAATGCTGAACAAGCACGTGTAATCTGCGAACGTGAAAGGTTGAGAGCGGAAATGGAAGAGCAAGAGCTTCAGGAGACAATTCGCCAGAACAATCATGACAATCGAGAAAAAAGGCGTATACAAAACCGGAATAATGATAATCTCAATGAGGAGTATGATAGAGTGAAGAGAATGGCTGAAAGACAGCGAATTGAGTTGATAAGAAATGAACAAAATTATGGAGGGGAAAATGAACGACATCATCATTTGCGAATTCAAGATAGGGATGAGGAAGAGAATCGCAGAAGAAGACGAGATGAGGAT